>NC_139525.1:10116188-10202451 GCF_947247035.1 Vipera ursinii
CCCCCCAGCGGCATTTTTTACAAAGTCAGCTTATTGCCCCCAACAATCTGGGTCCTCGTTTTACCTACCTCGGAAGGATGGAAGGCTGAGTCAACCTTGAGCCTGGTGGGACTCGAACCTGCACTAATTGCAGGCAGCTGGTGTTACTTAAGGAGGCATTAGCCCACTGCTCCACCAAGGCTCTGCATCTTGCGGATGGGGCTTTGCTTGTTTGTGCAGACCGGTTGCTGGCAGGCCGTGGCCCGGTACTGATCCACGGACCGGGGGTTGGGGACCCCTGCAGTATAGTATGCTTGGTTGTTTTTCGGTCCTCGATAACCCTAGAATTGGGCACCTCTGTTTTGGATTTATCACCATTCTTCTAACCACACATGTTTTCTCAATATCTAGACTGGAAAAACTGCAGCAGAGATGCCGTGCGCACATAAAGCGGTGCTTGCAGTTTCAAAGAAGGGCAATAAACCATCCCGTTTGCTCCCTTTTATGTGTTTTTTTTTAATTTTATCTCCTTCCATTGTTAACTACCCGAAACAATTTCTACTCCTGCCATTAGAGTGGAATGAAATCTTTCAAAGCTTGAATGTTTAGATGGGGTTCTTCTCTCTTGTTCGCAAATTCTCTTAAGAACCAGGCAGGAATTTCAGAAAGCCCAAAGGTCATTGGAAAGAAGACAATCCAGCTGTTAAACCTTAAGAGGGCAAGTCCGATAAAATTACAGAGTTATTTTGATATCATGTGAGGACCCAGACTGTTGGGGGCAATATGCTGACTCTGTAAACCGCTTACTGTGAAGCGGTATAGAAGTCTAAGTGCTATTGCTAAGTGCCATCATCACTTGAAAAACTCCCTACCGAAGAGTGAGGCCTTAATTGCATCCTTAATTACATTCCTTTCTTTACCTGATCACCTGTCCCAGGTTTGGTGTGTCTTCACCACTGGACTCCAACACGGGAGAATATTTGTAGCTCAAGTTTGAAAGGAGGGATTCCTTGCTGCTCTCTGAGCTTGGTTGTTTTCGTGCAGACATTTCTTTTACCCAAACTTGGTAACGTCATCAGTGCTAGAAGAGAGTGGTGTTTATGGAGAGGAAGAGGAGGAGGAGGAGGAGGAGGAAGATGAGGAGGAAGAGGCTGTCCCTAATGCTCTCTGAGCTTGGTTGTTTTCGTGCAGACATTTCTTTTACCCAAACTAGGTAACATCATCAGTTACTGCTAGAAACTGTTTCTCTGCCCTTCCCGGTGGAAAAACCGACACCAAGTATAATAATCCTCAGGTTAACAATGTTTAACTCCAACAACAGAAGGACTAGTACGGAAGAAACAAGGTTGTGAAGAATCTCCCTCAGAGGTGACCTGAAACAATCGAAGCCACTGTACAAATAAACATCTGGCTGATCGCTAAAAGTTGCTCGTTCTTTGATAAGGATGGATTTTTCTTCCTCTTAAAAAAGGGCGAAGAATTTATTTGCATTCAAGAGAAACCTGTGCGGCCTTACTTTGTTTCTTGAGGATTGGCGGAATACAGGTGTCCGAAGAAGATGTGGCAGGGAGCTCCTTATGACCCAAATGCTATAAACACAGGCAGTCCTTCACTTACAAGAGTTCATTTTGTGATTGTTCGAAAGTTACAACAGCAATGGGAAAAAAAGGGACTTATGATGGGGTTTTTTTTTCACACACATGTCCTCTGCATGGTCACATGATGAAAATTCAAACGCTTGGCAACTGACTCGTATTTATGACGGTTGCTGTGTCCCAAGATCACGTGATCCTCTTTTATGACCTTCCGACAAGCAGAACCAAAAAGGGATTCAGATTCGAATAAACACCGGCTTACTAACTTATCAACTGCAGCGATTCGCTTAACAAACTGAGGCAAGAAAGGGCATGAAAGGGGGCAAAATTCAGTTAACAAATGTCTTACTTAACAACAGAAATATGGGGCTCAATTGTGGTCGTAAATCAAGGACTAACTGTACTTAAGGATTGACGGAATGGGGGTGTCTCGAAGAAAATGGGGTCTTGTGGCTCCTTACAACCCACATGCTACAAGTATTTACAAGGGGCAGCAATTACGGGACCAAACAGGGAACGCCTTACTCCCACTTCTAACATCTGTAGTTGCAATTCGGTCTGTGACAGAATTAGAAGCTACATTTTCTCATCAAGCCATTGTTACTAGAAAACAAAAGGTGATGGAAAGTTTGACATTATCAACATTATAGCAGGCCGTTCTAAATTGTTTAAACATTTACCAGCGTTCTAATTTGACATTATCCCTGTTTCAAAACAAACAAGAAAAAAAATTGCTAGACTATTATAACAGCAAAGCATTATTTTGGTCGGCTTTCCACTCACGTAAACCTTCCGCACATTGGCTAGGCCAGAGAGAGTTCTAGGATATATTTTTTTCCCCATCACATTCAGACCAACATCGCAGCTTAATTTCCCCTTGATTCCAATTCAAAGTTCTCCGCCAAGTGTCCACGGTGTAGGATATTATTCAGTATTGCTGTGGGTCTCAACCTGTGGTCCCTTGAGCAAACCGCAGTGTCGTCACGGGTAGGGTGTGTGTGTGTGTGTGTGTGTGAAGACTTGAAGAAATGAAATTTAAATCTTAAGTCTTGAGGTCCGTGGCCACGAAAGGTATTTAAAGGAGGTCTGTGGTGAAAAAAAGATTGAGAACGACCGCAATACTGAATTACTGCCTTCCTTGTAGACACGGTTTCTCTTAATTTCCGTGGAAGAAGGACCGTACAAAAAAATAATTCTGCTCTTTACACAGCGGAGCACCTGAATCTACCAAAGGTCAAGTTCAACATTGCACTTACTGCATTGAACCATCATACTGCGGTGGAGAAGGGGGGAAGCCAAGAAGTTGGGTGTCAATGCAACAGCACTTTCTCCAGTACGGATCCCTAAAATGGAGTTTCAGAAAAACTGGTGTCTTGGCTGCCCTGAACAGAACAGAACAGAATAACAGAGTTGGAAAGGTCCTTGGAGGTCTTCTAGTCCAGCCCCCTGCTCAAGCAGGAGACCCAATGCCATTTCAGACAAATGGCTATCCAGGCTCTTCTTAAAAATCTCCAGAGATGGAGCACCCACAACTTCTGGAGGCAAGCTGTTCCACTGGTTAACTGTTCTGTTAGGAAATTTCTCCTTAGTTCTAGGTTGCTCCTCTCCTTGATTAGTTTCTATCCATTGCTTCTTGTCCTGCCCTCTGGAGCTTTGGAGAATAGGTTGACCTTTCTCTTCTTTGGGGCAGCCCCTCAAGTTTTGGAACACTGCTATCATGTCACATACACACACACACACTAGTCCTTCTTTTCATTAAATTAAACATACCCAACTGCTGCAATTGTTCTTTGTGTGTTTTAGCTTCCAGCCTGCTAATCATCTTGGTTGCTCTTCTCTGCACTCTTTCCAAAGTTTCGTGTCCTTCTTCATCTCAACTATTGGCTGAAAACAGGAGCCAGGAGTCGGAAAATTGAATTAGGAAAGTACAACTTGCTACCAAGTCTAACGGCTCCAAATTTGGCAATTGTACTGTTCACTTCCAACTGGGAACCATTAAAGTTAGTCCCTTTCTACAGAGGCTTTCAAAGAATTGTTGCTGCTACTGGCTCTCAATTAAACCAGCCTACAAACAACCCAGCTTTCTCGACAGCAATCCTATTGCTTCCTCTGCTCCTTAGCTATTGATCTTCCTTAGAAGATCTCAGCTTCTGGAAAGCAGCTTTTAAATTTGAAAGATACACCACCGTTTTCCTTTCCAGGGACTTTTTTTAAAAGAAATATATATATTCTCCCACTAGGATGTTCAAAATCAACACTGCAAGGAAAAAAAATAGACAAGCAGTAATGACTTTGCTCAGGGGCTTCAAACTCCCAAGAGTCCAGTAGAAATTGGCAGAAGCCCATAAAAGACATAAGCACGCTAATGCTGTGGTGCAAATGGGAACTTGCTAACTGCCAAGTTGAATAGATGCGGACAGCATGCTACCTTCTGCGTAAAACTGTCCACCGTTTTTCTGCCAAACACCAAGTTATTATCCAAATGTACTTAAGAAAAAAAAGAGGGGAAAAAGATTAATTGCCCCTATCACCACAAATATTCTCAGGTAGGCATCGTTTAGAAAAAGCTTGAGAGCCGAATCAAGGTATCATCTTCAAGCAAGTCACAAAACTTTCTGGTCCAGAGTGTACAAAAATCCACTGCCCCGCACCGGTTTTTCTCCACTTTTCAGATCTGCTACTTTTTGCTGAGTGCTCTGTCAAGTTTCTGACAAGCTTCGCCCTCCGAAGGCATATTAACTAATAGCCTTTTAAATTACATTTGCTTAAAGGCAAGAGTTCAGCCACAAATAGAGTCTAAAACCATCCAAGAGATGCTTAATTATAACATGGTCCCTGAAGCCAAACATGGTGTATTTTGATAATAAAGTCAGCACTCTCTACAGAAGGATAGCATCTCTCTCTGCCTTGCAAAGGAGAAAACTCACCAGATCCGAGACAATAATGACATCACTTCACTAAATGAACTTCTCTGACTTGGCAATTAATTCTGTTTGCACACATTTCTTCAGCCTACAAAATATATAAAAGGGAGCTGGGATGGTATCCCAGCTTTCAAACCTCAAGGAACTTAACATCTACCAGCTTAAGGGCCTAAAGAGCCTAGTTATTCGCCGCCTTATTTACATTATTATTTTTTTCCTTTCGTTTCTCCTTTCTCCCTTCTTTCCAAGAACATAAGACTTTCAATCAATCAATCCGATAGAGCTGCAAGGGACCTTGGAGGTCTTCTAGTCCAACTCCTTGCTCAAGCTGGAGATCCTAAAGCATTTCAGACAAGTGGCTGTCCAGTCTCTTCTTAAAAACATCCAGTGATGGAGCACCCACAATTTCGGAAGGCAAGTTCACTAGTTCACTGTTCTCCTTAAAGTTTCTCCTTAATTCCAGGTTGCTTCTCCAGAGACTGTAATTTATCCACGAGGATGCTATCTAAAAACAGCATTGCATTCCCCAATTTTATTTCCAGATGGGGGGGGGGTGTTGTTGAGAAGGGGAGAGAGAGAGAGACCCTTAAAAAAGGCTAACAGTGCGAGAAAAAAAATGCCGTTTTTCTGGAACTGCTCTGCATGGAATGAAATATGCACGAAACCAGATGCATTGCCAATAATAATTTTTTAAAAAAAAAATCCCCAAGGGTGTTTTGTCACATGCTGGCTGGAAAAGAATGGGAATTGCAATCCCAACACATCTGGAGTCTGCCACATCTGGAGAAAGCTGAAGCTTAAGATGCTTTGATACCCGGAGCTCTGTGAAAAAGTGGCGATGGGATAAATGACATGGCCCTGCCTTCCCAAACAAGGACAAGCAATGGAGCGTACAACCCCAGAGATTCAAATCTTTCTTCCAGTTCACTCCACCTGAGAGAACCGAAGCCCGTCTCTGGGTAGGTAGAAAGAAATTCTTCCAGATGACTTCCCATTAAGTGACTCTGAAGAGTTCTTTCACAGCGGTCGGTTTTAACTTAGAAAACCAAACGTCGGTCTATAATATCCGCAGCTTCCTTTGGAGCAGTGCGGTGAGAAATAACTATGATTAATCCAAATCTACGGTGAGTCAATACCACAACAGAGTAGGGCAGGATTTCCTGTCCAAAGGTGGCATGTTGAACATGGTGTTTTTAAGCTCCTTCGGTGGATTGTAAGTGCCTTTTTTAAAAAAAATCCAAAGACTAGTGGAGAAGGTTTGATTCAAAGGCAGTAAAGCAACAATAACAGGGTACTTTAAAAAAGAAAGGCAAAGCGATGGGAAGGCATAATATGAAGACTAAACTACAGGTAGTGCTTTAGTTACAACAGGTTGTTTAGTGACTGTTCGAAGTTACAACAGCACTGAAAAAAGTGGCCTATGACTGTTCTTCACACTTGCGACCGCAGCAGCATCCCCGGGGTCATGTGGTCAAAATTCAGATGCTTGGCAACTGACTCATATTTATGACCGATGCAGTGTAACCAAAGTTATCTGATCCCCTTTTCCCACCTTCTGGGCCAGCAAAGTCAATGGGGAATCCAGATTCACTTAACAACCGTGTTACTTAACAACGGCAGTCATTCACTGAACAACGGTGGCAGGAAAGGTTGTAAAATGGGGCAAAAGCCCCATTAATGATTCTATTCCACCATTTCTCTGAAATTAGCATTAACTCTTGTCCCGTAGCGAGTTGTCCTGCAGTGAGTCGGCCGTGGCAGATTGTCACAGAACCCCAAAGAGAAGAGAAGGGATCTCCAGGCAAACTGACTTGGAAATAAAATGGAACAACAAAAAAACAATACTGTAAATCTAGATAGATGCAACTTTTAGAAGTCGAGAGCAGCCCATCCATTTGGGTACATATAATCTATGCTACAAATCCTTTTGAGAGCAAAGCAAGGATGGATGGATGGATGGATGGATAGATAGATAGATAGATAGATAGATAGATAGATAGATAGATAGATAGATAGATAGATAGATAGATATAGACAGACAGAGAGAGAGAGAGACAGATAGGCAGGCAGGCAGGCAGGTAAGTAAATAAGTAGGTAGGCAGGCAGGCAGGCAAGCAGGCAAGCAGACAGACAGACAGACAGACAGACAGACATAGATTAGATAGGTAGATAGATAGATAGATAGATAGATAGATAGATAGATAGATAGATATAGACAGAGGCAGGCAGGCAGGCAGGGAGATAGACAGGCAGGTAGGTAGGGAAGTAGGTAGGTAGGCAGGCAGGCAGGGAGATAGACAGGCAGGTAGGTAGGGAAGTAGGTAGGTAGGTAGACAGGCAGGCAAGCAGACAGACAGACATATAGATAGATAGATAGATAGATAGATAGATAGATAGATAGATAGATAGATAGATAGACAGACAGACAGACACAGACATATAGATAGATATAAAGGTATATAGATATAAAGATAGATAGATATATACACATATATTTTTTATAGATAAAGATAGATATATAGACAGATATAGATAGACAGACAGACATAGAGATATAGATAGACAGATATTTGTATTTCTGTGTGTATATGTGTGTTTGTGTGTGTATGGGTCTACATATATTTGCTATTGCTAGTCTTCATTTTAAAAAGAGAAAAAGAAAAAAGAACTACCCCAAGGTCACCTGTCAATAACTGAACCCACCCTTTGTAAATCACAGCCCTGCACAAATAAATGCCTCATCAGTAATTAAAACCAGGCCTTGCCGGCCTCCTGTTATCAGCTCATCAAATTCATTGCTCATCTAGAATAACAGATCCACATCTGCAGTCATTACAGCATGCCAGATAAATCAATCCTTTTCAATGATGCTTTGAGCCATCTCGGCTCCCTTTTAACCAGCCCGATATTTATTTCCCTCTGACACTTTTGACATTCTATTTACTGTAGGCAAATGGAACGGGGACGGCACTTTGTAATGGCTTCACCAAGTCCCATTGTGGGGCAGGTCTTTGAAGACGGATGGCTGCAATAAACAAGGGGTTTTAAGGCACAAACATCAGAGCAACCGATCCCCTTACCCCTTACACTTCTGCAGCAAGGAAGAAGAAAGTTTATTTATGGGTGATTTCAAGCAGACTCTTCTTCAGGAAGGTTTGACAAAACACTTGCCTTTTAGATGTTAAATCGGCGAAAAAGTGCTGCTACAACAGAAAGCAACCAGAACAAGGATAAAATCCCACCCACACCCACCCCCCAAGGTAAAAAGGTGGGTGGTGATTTGGATGCAAAGATACCCACTTCACACGAGATGTTATTATTTTTGTCCCTTCTCGGGAACAACGTCGAACATCTCGCCCAAAGAGCAATAAAAATTGAATTTCACAGGGTGCCCATTAACAGATTTTGGATGCAAGCAACAAAATATCTTCCCAAGTCTAAGATCATCCAGATTGCAACACTTAGATGTACCTTTAATTACATCTATGTCACCTGTGTCAATTTATATCAACTGTGTAACATCATCATTACACAAATGATGCACTTTGCACACATGCTGCCATTACGTAGAGCATGTTAAACAGGGGTGAACAGACCTTGAGATTTCAATAACGAATGTCCCCTCTCCCCAATTTACCTGGTAATGTAGGGTTTGCTGCAATTTACGAAACTGCAAAGGAATTGCAGCCAAGTGTAGTAGCATGTGAAAGAATAGAATAATAAAATACAAGCCCACTTCTTATGTAGATGTCTAAGAAATTACTCAGGAAGTTCATTCTGAAATAAAACAACGGTGTTCTTCAATAGAAGTTAGCCTCTTCTGCTAGCCACTGGTTTCTTTGTAGGTCAACTTGCTAACCTCTGCATTTTATAACGCATTGTTTGCATCTTAAAATGCAATTAAACTTGGGGGGGGGGTTTTAATACCAAATCTTACATGCATAAGGATCCACATTTTTGTGTGTGTGTGTCTTCTTTTCGTTTGCTTGTGAATTTGGGAATAAGGCCAGTCTTACAGTCAGAAAATTCCAAATTCTTTTCTCTTTTCTGGATAATAGCTTGCTAATAAGGTGAATATTGTGGTACACAGATTTGTATGAAGTCAACCAGAATCTAGGTGACTTGCACAATTGACACAGAAAACACTATAGAAAAATCAATATAATTAAGATAATGCAGTAAATCCAATCTCATTTTCAATTAAATGCTCAAAACCAATATGCTAAAATGTAATGAATGTAGTCCATTGTTTATAACAATCCTTGAATACTTTCCAGAAGAAGCATGCAGGTAGTTTTCAATTTACAAACATTTCTTTAGTGACCACTGGAAATCATAATAGCACTGAAAAAAGTGACTTATGACCGATTTTCACACTTAACCACCATTGCAACATCCTCATGGTCACGTGATCAAAATCCAGACGTGCCGATGTGAACCCTTCCCCATAAAAGCCAAAATTCCATGCTCTTAAGTTCTCCAGATCATCACACCAAGAAATATCCTTTATAGACACTCATTCCCCATGCGAGTTTACTCCTTTATTTTTCTAGAAAAAGTCGAGAACCGAAACCTGTACATATGTGGGCAAGCAACCTTTCAGTCTGTTTGGCTTTCAATGAGCTGCTGACTTCAGGCACAAGGTGATTTCATTAGCTTTTTCAATTAAACGTCTACAGGATGTGTGCAGGAATAGGAAGTGCCAAGTGTTTTCCACAACTGATGCAACTGGGTTTTTGCGGGTGGGGAATAAAAGCAACAAATATTACCTAACTAAAGAATCAGCTCTGAAATAACGAATAGTTATAAGTCAAGGATGTCTACCAGTATTGCTGGACTGCAAATCCCAATAGGACGAGCTACTGTTAACAGTGAGAATTGCAGAGTTGTTTTTCACCAATATTGGAGGATCACAGCAGCCATTAAGTTCCTGCAAGTAGCAAATAGCTTTAAAAAGTAAGTAAAACCCAATAGAATAGAATAGAATCAGAGTAGAGTAGGAATAGAGTATAGGAGTAGAGTAGAGTAGAGTAGAGTAGAGTAGAGTAGAGTAGAGTAGAGTAGAGTAGAGTAGAGTAGAATAGAATAGAATAGAATAGAATAGAATAGAATAGAATAGAATAGAATAGAATAGAATAGAATAGAATAGAATAGGGAGAAATGAAGAACAGAACAAAATAGAATAGAATTCTTTATTGGCCAAGTGTGACAGGACACACAAGGATTTTGTCTCCGGTACATAAAGTCTCAGTGTACATACAAGCCACAAGTGATAAATTAAGATCATAATCAGGGCTTTTTTCTCATAGAATGGATGGAACCTTGTAGGGTAGGCAAGGCAGGTTGTATGACATGTGTGAGTTCCGGCACCTTTTTCTTTTACAAAAAAAGCACTGATCATAATCATCATAAAATACATTCATCATAATCATACGTGAGGAGCCATAGGATACTAAATAATCAATCAACATAAATCTGGTGCTTCTGATCATGTGCAGGAGAATTAAGACTTAAAACCGTTGATTTCCTTGAACACAGCACAGCGTACCTGGCTCCTGAGCACAGGTGCAGAGGTCGAAGTTATTCCTCACCAAAGCACTTGGGGTAAACAGTCACAGTCAATGAAAGTAAATAACTTTCAAACCACTGAAGAATTACCCTGCTTTCTTTTTAATATATTTTTAATGTGGTTTCCATTTTAATTAGCTAAATAACATTTCAAAATACACAATTTATCTCAGCCTGCAACTTCGAGACCTTTGTAAGGGTTCCCTGCTGGAATTCGGCAAATAAATCACAGCTAATAAATAGGAACAATTGGTATGTCAGCAAGCCCTTCTCAGGGAAGGAAATGTCATTATTTGCAAGTTAAAATTTATTTCATCCTTTTATCTTCAGAACATTTCTAACAAGCAGGAGCTAACTGATGTGGGCTTTGGAGTTTCACCAATCCGTGGCTCAAAGTTTCAGCTGCAAGAAAACATGGTAGCCTCGGACAGTTGTGATAGCCTCTCATTAAAAACAAAACAAAGGTGCAGCAGAGGGAGGCAGTCCTTGAATTAGAACCACAACTGGAACCAGGATCTCCGTTGCTAAGCATGCCTGATTTTGCCACTTGTTTGGCCATGATTAAGCAAATCAGCGTTAAGGGAACCACCCAGTCATTAAGCAAATCCAGCTGTCCCCCATTGACTTGGCTGGTCGGAAGCCATTGGGGAAGGTCACAAATCGTGGTCACGTGTCCTTGGCCTGCTGCAACCATCATAAACACAGGCCGGTTGCCAAGCACCCGAATTTTGATCACATGACCACGTGGATGCTGCAATGGCCATAAGTGTGAAAAATGGGCCCGAGTCATTTTTTTTTAGTGCCGTTCTAAGTTCACTCGCTAAATGTAAGTCAAGGACGTACCTGTATTTATTTGTTGACCATCTTGCCTAGAGGCGACTCCGCGTAGCTCCCAAACATTAAAGAAGGAAAAACTACGCTCACTTTACCCAAAGTAGTATAATTCTCAGGATCGTTGTAAGAAAATTCTCCACTGAAAATAACTTATCAAAGGAGGAAGGTTTTCTGGTCCTCAACCACAGCTTCCGAAATTATCTGAATTTTTCTAGAAGGCTCTTAAGGAAGAAAATTCTCCCTGGAATTATTACAACGGCATCCTTTAAAGCATGCTAAACAGAAGGCATCCTTCTCTGTTCTCAAATTAAATTTTTGGCAGGAGAACCTGGGCCACGGGATGCAGAGTGTCTAATTTTATCATGTAACGGATTGCACTTTTGCACTGGACCGATATTTCTCCACTGCTCTTGAAGTATCTCTAAGTAGGTAAAGGCATGAACTTAATTTGGGGAGGAAAAGGAACTTTAGCATCTTCAAGGCTGTGGACCAGATGTCAACAGAGAAGCCAGGAGTAAAAAATATCGTTCTTTTGGCTTTGAAAAAGACTGTATTGGCTCAACTTTCCCTGAACCATCAGGTCAAAAAGCAGTAGTGTGTTTTTTAAAAAAAAATTATCTTTGCTTTCTCCTTCCCTTGGTAATTGGCACACTACTAAACCAATCAATTTTTATTGTGGCCACAGACCATCATTACAAATAACAACAACAGTAATAACAACAACAAACAACAATAGACAAAAAGACCAAAAAAAGACTAAATAATATATTTACAATTAGTGGTGGATTATCAATGTGAGAATCTGCCTAATTTTGCAGGTAGCCCTCAACTTACAACAGTTCATTTACTGACCGTTCAAAGTGACAACCGCATTGAAAAAAGTGACTTGTGACCGTTTTTCACACTTACGACCGCCACAGCATCCCCAGGGTCACATGATCAAAATTCAGGTGCTTGGCAGCTGACTCATATTTATGACCGTTGCCGTCTTCACGTGATCCCCTTCTGCGACCTTCTGAAAGACAAACTCCATGGGGACGCCAGGTTCAACAACCGTGTTGCTAACTTAACAACTGCAGTGACTCGTTTTACAACTGTGGCAAAAAAGGTTGTAAAAGGGAGCAAAATTCACTTAGGAAATGTTTCACTTAGCAACAGAAATCTTGGGCTCAATTGTGGTCATATGCTGAGGACTACCTGTATAACCAAATTTGGCTACAAAGAAATGGGCTTCTTGCTGATCTGATAACAGCAGTTCTACATGGAAAAGATCAGTAGTTGCCAGGTGAGGCAAACTACTAAGATGGCTCCGCTATTACTACAGGTAGTTCTTGGCTTACAACTATTCGTTTAGTGATTATTCAGTCAATAAAAACGTGGCCAGTGCCCGGTCCTCGCACTTACAACCTCCCAGCAAATTTCAGGTGCTTAGCATCCAAGAATAGATATATGACGTTTGCAGGATCTCGGGGTTACGTGACAGCCGTTTGCAGACTTCCAAGCAGCCAGCTTCTGAATAGCAAAGACAATTGCATGGTCCCACTTAATAATACTTGCAACGATTCGCTTAAAAACCATGGCAAAACAGATGGTAAAATCAGGCGTTGACTTGCCGAACAATCTCCTTGCTTAGCAATGTGAAAAATTCTGGCCCCAATTGTGTTGAGGACCGCCTGGACTTTTGGTGCGGCCTCAACCCAGCTCCGGAACTGTAAGCCAGCCAACTCACAACACAAGAAAGCCCTCAGGGGTTTGTAGCAGCAACGACAAAAGGACCTTGTTCGTGATGACTTCTGGGTAAGTCTTTCCCAACCCACCAAGCTGGCAACTTGGTTTTGATGGCTCAGTCACACCAACTTCCTTCAGACAGACACTCGTCTGGAAGGGTCTAGGCCTGGGCAGGGGTCCCCAACTCCTGGTCCATGGACCAGCACAGGTCCACGACATGCCAGAAACTGGGTTGTGCAAACAAGCGAAGCCCCATCCGCAAGATGCAGGCAGCACGCGAAAGCACGCCCCTTCCCGTCCGCGAAAAAAACCTTCCTCCGCGGATGCCTGAAATGTTGGAGGCCACTGGTCTAGGGTCTCTTGCTTAAGCAGGGGGCTGGACTAGAAGGCCTCTAAGGTCCCTTCCAACTGTTATTCCGTACTTTTCTACTCCTAAGCAAAAACTAAGAGCAGAGACCGAGTAAGAGAGCAAGGCAGCTCTGCTGATTCGGAGAAGCAGAAAGGGCTTCCCTATTCACGGAGACCAGCTGCTCCACCGTCTCACAGGCCCCTGGACGGTTTGGGGACCATTCAAAAGCCAGCGAGTTCATTAAGATTATGATCCGAGTCATTTTCTGCAGAGTTACAGGGCAATTTCACTCTACGCGATCAAGTAGCAAATAATCAAAGGCGGAGGAGGTGTTCGGTGGGGCAGCTTTTTACAGGGTGGGAACTCCCGTTTCTTCTTACCTAAGCAATTATCAGAAAATTACTGCTCTGGGGGCTAACCTACCCATCGGTTTCATTAACATTCACAAACCCACCCCCCCTTAGCCCCCATCATCACGGCATGAAGGGGAAGATTTCAGGACAAAGGAACACAAGTGAAAGATTATCAAGTTAGGAGAGTGTGTGCCTGTGTATGTGTGTTTAATGGTCTAAGCAGCGGGGGGATTCAGTACACTCGGAGCTTATCCAGATCTCCTCCAGAGAGAAGGGGGAGGGGGGGAAATCAGCAATTTGTAGCTGACTTGGCAATTTACAGGTAATCCTCGACTTATGACCGACCGCAATAAGCAATACAAAAAATTACCATTGAGAGATATGGCTACTAAGTGAGACATCAAGTGACCAGGTCTTGCCAATTTCCCTGCCTAGTTTCCCCACTGACTTTACTTGCCAAATTTAAGGGTGCAAATCCTCCCATTGCGAGGAGGAGGAGGAGGAGGAGGAGGAGGAGGAGGAGGAGGAGGAGGAGGATTTTTGTAAGGTCCTTGGTGCTCTCTAAGCTGGGTTGTTTATTTGCAATGTTTCATTATCCAACTAAGTAACATCATCAGTGTTAGAAGGGACTGGGGTATGAGGAGTGGAGGAGGAGGAGGAGGAGGAGGAGGAGGAGGAGGAGGAGGATTTTTGTAAGGTCCTTGGTGCTCTCTAAGCTGGGTTGTTTATTTGCAGATGTTTCATTATCCAACTAAGTAACATCATCAGTGTTAGAAGGGACTGGGGTATGAGGAGTAGAGGAGAAGGAGGAGGAGGAGGAGGAGGAGGAGGAGGAGGAGGAGGAGGATTGTAAGGTCCTTGGTGCTCTCTGAGCTTGTTTTCTTGCAAATGTTTTATTACTCAATTAGGGAACATCATCAGTGCTAGGAGGAAATGGGAGTTGCTCTCTGCTTATATATCCTATCTGGCTGGTGAAGGAAAAAGCAAGTACAGTGCCATGCCCTGCCTTCTTGGAGGAATGGTAGGAAACAAAATAATGAAGTTAAGCCTGAGAACATCACACTATTCTAGAAAATGCACCCAACTGCTCTTCTGGGACCACCAATCTTTGCAAGAGCTGTAAACCACCTGGGGATCTTCCCTTCTCCGTGTCTTCTTCACGCTGAACCTCTCCAGCTTTTTGTCTTTTTTTTAATTGAAAAGTTTTACAATACATTTTTGAATACAAACCCCCCCTCCCCCTCCCCTCCCCAGCTTTTTGTCTTGGTTTCCAAACCCTTCACCAACCTTATTATCCTCCTCCTCTTCACACTTTTCCCCATTGAGAAACTGACGAGCATCCCACTCCATCTTTGTGTAAAAACTGCAACCCAAACACATACATACATATATATATATAAACAAACATAGCATGCAGATAGATAGATAGATAGATAGATAGATAGATAGATATGTGTGTGTGTGTGTACGTACACACACACACACACAAACACACACATATATACAAACATAGCAACCGCCAACCAACTTTTAAATCCTTCATCTCCCACCCACCCACGCATTACCCTTCTGGTCCCCTTCCTCCTTTTTCTCCCTATTCAAACTATCCTTTGACACAACATTCCTAATTAGATGATTAGTGTGTGGAAGGGCAAGAGATAAATCATTTGCATAATTTAATCATAAAGAGAAGTGAAAGACACTGCCTTCACTGTTTGTTTGGACAATAATCTTTCCCAGCCGAGAGACAGGGTTGTTTGGGCAAGGGGGTGGGGGAAGAAGGACAGACTGGTGAAGAGAGGAGAGGAAGGAGAAGGCGAGATTCTAATGTGATTAAACAGTATTTCTGAAAAGCAAGCAACTGCATGCCCCACATTAACAGAGCTGGAGGCAAACGAAAGATTAATTTCAGAAGACAATCAATTTTATTCTACACGACTGTAATAAATAACAGCTCATCTGCAGACAGGCCATTAGGCGGCCAGTTGGGGACACGTGTCACTAAGTCTGAGTGACACAGGAGGGCAAAAATTCCACCCAAAGAAAATGAGGAATTATCACGGCCATTCCCAGCTGGAAATCTGGAGAGAGAGGTCTGAGGGAATCAAACCAGGAATTGTGTTAACAATATATTAGATAAGACAGACAGGCAGAGATATAGATGGATAGAAATATACATACACACATACACACACATATACATACACATACACATACACATCACATCACACACACACACACACACACACACACACACACACACACACAAACATGCCAGCAGTGGGTCCACACAAACAAGCAAAGCCCCATCCACAAGATGCAGGCATTCTCTGGTCCACGGAAAAAGCTCTCTCCATGGAACCGGTCCTCCGGATTAGACCATACATGGAACCCAACATCCAATGAGGTGAGTTGGGGGGGGGGGAAGGAGTTTGCTTAGGAATGCAACAAATGCATAAACAAACAACCAATAAACATATCCTCTTTACTCCACAGAGCAGCCAAATTCAATTCTGCATCTATGGACCTTGAGGTAGCCAAAAATGGCACCATCTCTGAAGCAGGGGTGGGGAACCTTGGCCCTTTTATGACTTGTGGACTTCAACTCCCAGAATTCCTGAGCCATTCTGGAACTTCAGAATCCACAGATCTTTACAAGAAGCTGGGAGAAAAATGGGAAAGATCTCTAAAGTTATCCAAGAAGAACTGACCGCTACAGAGAACCACAGAAGTTTGGCCATTCTACCCAACTGAAAACTTAGGTTGGGAGAAAACCAGAACGAGCTCTCTTGGAAAACACCACACACTGGCCTGCACACCACAATGACAGTCCTGTGTGGCCTAATGCCTGACTTAGGGGCTCAGATAGTGCTGAGGAGCTCCAGATTTAACATCCAACCTCAGATGAAGCAGCTCAGCATAGATCAGACTACCAGGAAGACCAGATTAGGAAATTAACTCCCCGGGAAGACCAAAGCTGTTTTTATCGAGACGGGCTACCATAAGAGAATCTTGCCAACTTGACTGCGTGCCAGGTAAGTAAGAAATTTATCATTTGCATTGTATAAATCCAACTTGTATTTCATCCCTAAACAGGGACAGATATCTTTTTAAGGAATAAGCATAATCCGAGATCACACTGATAGTAAAAGAACCCAAAGTGAATCGATAGTGTGTGTGTGTGTGTGTGTGTGTATGTATGTATGTGTGTGTATATATATATATATATATATATATATATATATATATATACACACACACACACACACACACACATGTAGCACAGATGTTCGTTTCTAATGCAATCTCCATTCAATTTCCTAAGTGCAGTCCCTCTGTGCAAACTAGCTTAGCATTATGTTTAGCTTGCAAATTCTTTTAATAAATAATGAATGCAATAAAACCAGTAGATCAATGGCAAGACTGAGAAATCATAAAGGGGATTGGAGGGGAAGGGGTGGGGAGGGGAGGGAAGAGACAGGAAAAAAAACCTTTTGTGTTCAAGCTGTTGCCGATTAAAACAAGGGGAGGGAGGGGGGGAAACTTTAATCCACGGGCGGATCAATATTACTCTTTTCCTTTTTAACCCAGCACATAAATAGCACATCGTCTCTAAATGCAGTTTAATGCTCTTACTGAGAGCCTCATCTGAAACAACCAATGCAACTGCTGAATCCAAGGAGCGATTGAAATCTTTCCGGAAAAACTTTTCTTTGAAATGTTTTACAAGCAGTGTGAAAATCCTGATTGGAGCGAGGGGAGGATGAAGAGAAGGGAAGGGAAGGGGAGGAGAGAGGGAGAAGAGGAAGAGGGAGAAGAGGAAGAGGGGAGGGAAGGGGAGGGGAGGGGAAAGAGAAGAGAGAAAGTCCATTACAGACTGGTGTGATTTGGGCTTCTCAAGAAGAGTTTCTAATGATAAAACTAAAGATGCACGAAGCATCAAAAGAAGCAGGACAGAACAGCACCAGGGACATATAAATGCAATCATCTAACATTCACAGTGGACAATCAACAGAGAGGTCCATGTGGAAAAAGGACACGAGGCTACTTGTAGCTGTATCATTAACTACATGTACTGGAATTTTGCAGAGTAAGCACTTTGGATCAATTCGTGAAATCAGGAAAGCAACTGAAATGTTTTTAAGACACACACGCACATAGACGCACGCACACAAGTAATTGTTAGCCAGGACAACTAACCGAAGCCTCCACGTTAAATTATACATGCATACATTCATCGTGCTATTATCTCCCTTTTCAGGGTGAACAAGGTTGTGCAAAGGGCCCCCCAAAGTACAAAATAGTAAACCAAAGAAATTAAAGTCATGAAATAAGAACAACAAACACAGCTAACCTGTGCTTTATCTGCATACACGCTGAGAATGGGTTTTTAACCTTAGAACTTCACATAGGCAAAAAAAAAAATCTGTTTCGCATATTTCACTAAATCATGACGATGTCAAAATGATGAATGCAAGTGGTTTCATTTCCTAAATGCAACCATTATGTATTTGTATCTTGATATATCATGCACATATGTCAGTTGCAACATTTATATGACAACGTCTTCACGCAGTTCTCATTATCTGCCCTTCATTCCCACTGCAAACGCCCAGATCAACGCACAGGAAATATTGTTAAGGCTCAGCCCTCTTAGAAAACTTCCAAGGATTGCAGAATCGTTAAGAATCCAAAGGTGGAGACACCAACAAACAGTTCAACAAGGAATAAACATGCTCTATTGTCAGCCCCACCAGGCAGACCAGACAAGAAAATCAATTTCCAGCTTTTCAACTTTAGAAAAGCTAAACATTATCTTTATTGAAACAGGCTATATAATAAGAGAAACTTGCAAGTTATTCGTGCTTTACGCCACGTTCCCCCTGATTTAAGTGACTTAAGAAGGTGCCTACCCGTGCTGCTTCAAAATTATCTCATTTCGAAGGACTTTAAAAAATGTTTCGGCCCTTTTTTTGCTTACCTAATAGTCCTTGCCTTTTTCTGTTGAGGTCCTTACTGACTACATCTAGAATGGATCTAGAATTCTAACTATCTGCTGGGCTAAACAACAGGAAAAGCCGGGGGGGCAGAAGAAAGCCATATCCTAAAGAGAATCAATGCCTGGTTGATCCAAACTTGGGATGAAAGTACGCAAAATAAATATCTTGCCTTAAGATACTGGCAATAACAAATTATGCTGGGGGGGAGGGGGTGTGTGTCCTTGCTGCTCTCTGAGCTTGGTGCTTTCTTGCGGACGTTTCCTTACCCAAACTAGGTAACATCATCAGTGCTAAGACTAGCACTAGACTAAGCGCTGATGATGTTACCTAGTTGGGTAATGAAACGTCTGCAAGAAAGCACCAAGCTCAGAGACCATGAAGGACCACAGTCGTCGTCGTCCTCCTCCTCCTCCACCACCACCACACAAACTCTACTCCCTTCTAGCACTGATGATGTTACCTAGTTGGGTAATGAAACGTCTGCAAGAAAGCACCAAGCTCAGAGACCATGAAGGACCACAGTCGTCGTCCTCCTCCTCCTCCTCCTCCTCCACCACCACACAAACTCTACTCTCTTCTAGCATTGATGATGTTACCTAGTTGGGTAATGAAACATCTGCAAGAAAGCACCAAGCTCAGAGAGCATGAAGGACCATAGTCGTCCTCCTCCTCCCTTCTCCTCCTCCTCCTCCACCACCACCACCACCACCACACAAACTCTACTCCCTTCTAGCACTGATGATGTTACCTAGTTAGGTAATGAAACGTCTGCAAGAAAACCACCAAGCTCAGAGAGCACCAAGGACCCCTCATTTCAACCTGGAGCTTTTCCTTTACTGGCAAATTATGTCAAGAAGCAGGAAAAGGAGACTCACAGCCATGTGCTTGCTCTTCATAAGCAGATAATTGGTCAATATGAAGATCAATTAGGAATTATTCTCACACTGACAGAGCTGATCATTAGCAAAACAGCAATTAAGCTGCAGACAGCCTCCTCTTCATAGAATTCACCGAAGCCCAGACAGTTTTTACTGATGTCCCGTTGAAAGTAGAGGAGTTGAAAGTTGAAATTTTGGGGCTTGTCATGTTCAACCTTTATTCTAATAAATACTACCCACTACTTCATATATAAATAGTTGACAGATTAAAATAGTGTGTGTTGTTGTTAGCTGCGAAGTCGTCTCCGACCCATCGCGACCCCATGGACAACGTTCCTCCAGGCCTTCCTGTCCTCTACCATCTTCTGGAGTCCATTTAAGCTCACGCCTACTGCTCCAGTGACTCCATCCAGCCACCTCATTCTCTGTCATCCCCTTCTTCTCTTGCCCTCAACCTTTCCCAGCATTAGGCTCTTCTCCAGTGAGTCCTTCCTTCTCATTAGGTGGCCAAAGTATTTGAGTTTTAGCTTCAGGATCTGGCCTTCTAAAGTGCAGTCAGGGTTGATCTCCTCTAGGACTGACCGGTTTGATCGCCTTGCAGTCCAAGGGACTCGCAGGAGTCTTCTCCTGCACCTTAGTTCAAAGGCCTCAATTCTTTGGCGCTCAGCCTTTTTTATGGTCTAGCTTTCACTGCCATACATTGCAACTGGGAAGACCATAGCCTTGACTATACTATACGCACTTTTGTTGACAGGGTGATGTCTCTGCTTTTTAGTGTGCTGTCTAGATTTGCCATGGCTTTCCTCCCCAGGAGCAAGCGTCTTTTAATTTCTTGGCCACAGTCCCCATGTAGTGTGTGTATAAATAGCTGATAGATTACACAGATGACCCCCCATCCTGCTCCCACCCTACCTATCTTTTAATTATCTATCTATATGTAGGCATTGTCTTTTTCTATTAAGTTATTTATGGCTTTTAGCTTATATGGTTTTCGTCTTTTCTGACTGTAGAGCTGCCCAGAGGTAAGATTGGTGGCCGATAAAATTAATAAACCAAACAAACAAACCCGCAAGATCCCCAATTCTTTGAAGACCTACTTGATAATAAAACCTATTGAAGTCATCAGTTACTTACTTCCAGGAAGCTTGCTCTGCTAGGTGTACCAATGAAAATTTAGGATATAACCAGCCAAACATAAAATATTGCTATACTCTCCTTGAATAGTCAATTATCTTCCATTTAAGCCCTTGAAATCTCAAAGTTTTTCACTTTATCTGGCTCACTTCTCATCTCTTGGTATTGACAGAAATGGATGCCACAGTAAGTATCTTGTTTAGGGCCATGTGGGGAGAAATATGCAAGGGGGCCATTAAAATATTGCTAATATTAATAAATGGAAGGTTATACGCTAAAGGGAACGAGGTATTCTGTTCCTAGTTCAACGTGCCTCTATCTTAAAAACAATGTGCTTTATTTAAAAGGCATTTTAAGGTTAACTTAAAATGATCCACTCCAGGAGTAGAAAATTTTTATCTGGAGGTGCCATTCAGCCATTTTGCGTCCGTGTTCTCGAGTGTTATTGCGGTGTCTTCCTATTTTAGCAAATATGTAATTGATGGATTCAAAAGACAAAGCAAAGTAGAAACATCGAGTCCAGTTAAATTAATGTCTTCCAAAACAAGACATGCTTCAATTAATTTTGCATCGTCTGAAATGATACACATAACCCATCACACTCACTCTACCGTCTTTGGATGTTGGCTTATTTCTGGTGGAAAAGGGATATGAAACACAGATAGTCCTCAACTTACAACCGTTTGCTTAGTGACTGTTCGAAGTTACAACAGCCATGAAAAAAAGCGACTTAGGACCGTTTTTCACACTTATGACTGTGGCAGCATCCCCAGGGTCAGGTGATCAAAATTCAAATGCTTGGCAACTGGTTCACATTTATCACGGTCACAGTGTCCTGAGGTCACGCGAGATCCCCTTTTGCGACCTTCTGACAAGCAAAGTCAATGGGGAAGCCAGATTCACTTAACAACCAGGTTACTAACTTAGCAACTGCAGTGGTTCCCTTAACAACTGCGGCACGAAAGGTCATAAAACGGGTAATACTCAATTAACAAATGTCTCACTTAGCAACATAAATGTTGGGGTCCACTGTAGTCGTAAGCGACTACTTGGATTAACGTTGAGGAAACAGTTACGTTATTAAAAGGCCCTTGGGTTTATATTTAGTTTTTTATATATACCGATACAAATATATTGATATGTTCCATTGTGGTGGGATAACCAATCATTCAGAATAAAATTCCATGTTGAACGGCCTATGAAGTTATATCCACTAACTCTGAAAGGTTTTAGGACTTTAATTTTCTCTTTTCCCCAAAAGCCTAATTTGGGTTTTAGAGAAATAATTGCTTTTCTTCCTCCGCCCGCCCCCCAGAAAACCTGGAGAGAGAGAGAGAGAAACACAGAGAGAAAGAGAGCGGGGGGGGGGGGATATGGCTACTTTAAAAGCTTCAATCTCTCTGACTTCGCCATGTGAGAACATTAATGCATCTGTCACAATGAACCTCAACGTCCACTAAATTTTAAAAATCTTATTATATCTTTCTGAATTCCTCACTCTTCCTACAAAATGTGATGTTGATTTTAGAGAAATAAAACATTTCTCTCCCCACTCAGAAAACCTGAAGAGAGAGAGGCGGAAGAGAAAAAAGACAAGAAAGAACACGGCAACTTTAAAACCCTCCACCTCTCTGACACTGCCGGCTACGAGAACATTAACGCATCTGTCACGATAACAAGCTAAGAATAACATCTAGCCATCAAACCCAGCAAAGAATCCATCTGAGGCGATTCACTCGGATTCCGTCTCATTGATTTATTAAACGCAGAGCCTCGCAGAGGCGCATTGGCAAAATTAATGCGAGATCCATTCAAATGAAAAAGAAAAAAAAAGGAAGAAAACAGATAAATTGACACATAATTTACATGCAGCTCCACAAACAGGCTCACTGTTTTACTTTGTCTAGCTAGCTGGAACCAATGAGTTTAAAAGTCCGCACACTCTGATCAGGCGGCATTGAAGGCTCCTTCCACGCACCCAGGCAGTGTTATAAAGGAGAGCCTGCGTCAAGAGGACAGCAAAACAGTTTCCAAACCTCTTTGTGAATACCCATCAAGAATATCATCAAGGTCAGTGATTTGGCTTCAGCCCGAGGAGTAGATTCAGGACAGCAGGTGGGGGAGTCGAGGAGTAAGCAAAATATCGGTCTGCCATGTTCAAATGTGTTACACAAATGCACAAACCCTGCCTTGTGTTTTGGGAAAAACTAGAATTCCTGGGTAATCAGGAACAAGGAGATAAAAATCACCACTCCTTCACAATAGGTTTTGCTATAACGGAACTCACAAGAGAATTAACTATTCTTATGCACCCACACCCAAGTTCTCTAAAGTTCTACAAAGTATTTTGCTGCCCACAAGGGTATTGCTAAGCCACACATACCACCCAACTCTGAAAAAAGTTTACACAACATCTCCAGAAATTCTGGAAGTCATGCATTGGCACCAGCTTATTTGCTTTCACATATTATGCGGGAATGGTCTTTCTGTTTGACTTTTCACAGGCCTGCCATATTGTTTAAAACCAGTCAATTCTTACTTGCTTTAAAAAACCACAAGTACAGGCAATCCTTGACTTACAACAGTCCATTTACTGACCATTCAAAGTTACAACGGCAGCAAAAAAAAGGTGACTTATCACCCTTTCTCACATTTAACGACCGCTGCAGCATCCCCATGGTCGCATGATCAAAATTCGGACGCTTGGCAACTGATTCAGAGTTATGATGGTTGCAGTGTCCAGGGGTCACGTTATCCCCTTTTGCGACCTTCTGACAAGCAAAATCAATGGGGAAGCCAGATTCACTTAACAACCGGGTTAGTAACTTAACAAATGCAATCATTTACTTAACAACTCTGGCAAGAAAAGTCATAAAATGGGACAAACTCACTTAACAGATGTTTTGCTCAGCAACATAAATGTTGGGGTCAATTATGGTCGTAAGTCAAGAACTAATTGTAAACCAAAGTGACTTACTCAATATAGAAATAAGTCAATGCCTTTTGAACAATAGAGTTTAGTAGAGTTTGTCCTTCTTCAACTGGATTACTTCTTACACTGTTATGGAAAGTTATGTTGTGTATTTTATGACTAGCTCTCACATACTTTTTCCTCACAATTAAAAGAAAACACAATTATACAATGCTTAACTATTACTCTACCCATTTTGCAGACAAGAGGTGAAAAGTGAAAGAAAGGGGTTTTTCAAAACCTACAAAAGAAGCAGCTGGATTAAGTTTAAAGTTAAACCCAAGATTTTCCAGCTTACACGTCTTGCCACCAAACTACACATCAGTAAGCACAGCACTTCAAAATTCACACCCGTCTACAAGCTGGCAAGTTAATAAATATTTCTCTTTTTAAAAAATATCAAGCGCATCTGTCAACTCATTGACTAACCACTCTGGACATCTCTGAATTCATGCGAACCACTTGACATTCCAAAAATGGGGTTGTTTATGCAAAGATTATTGTGGGCATTCAAAACTGTGATGTGACAAAGACTGTAACTTTTGGACTGTCTGCAGTCGAATGCAGCAACTGGAAGATTGATGGGATTCTCTTCAAACAGATGCTACAACCAGAAAGAATTATATCACAAAAGCAAGGCCTAAATTTAGCATTGGGTTAGTGTTTTTGTTTTAAAACATGCACCCGCTTTTATGGGAGGACAGATCAAGTTTTAAATAAATAATTTTTTAAAATAAATAAAACTTTACTAGCTCATTTATTAATTCCCTTTTAAAACTTGCTTGAGATTCCTGATTTCCGTAACTATGCATACTTGACATCGTTCAGCAAATATTTTGGTTCAACCCTCAGAATTTAAAGTAAGACTTTCTTAATTGTTTTGTCCTAAGTAATTGTATTCAGAAGACAAATTAATGGCCTTAGACTCCAGTAAATATGGGTACATAAATGATTTTTAGGTATATGCCTAACATTATCCATAGGATCCTAAGTGATAAAAAAGCCAGAATTAATTCCTTGCCTGAATTTCCACAGCAATCTATAAAATAGGTGTATAAAGCTATTATTGACATTCCCACACAAGTCATCAATGAACACACACACAGACATATATAATAGCGAATAAGGAGATTTACTAAACCGGTTCCTCTACCCAAAACTAAAATACAGTTTAAAAAGGGGCTATGATGGGAAAGAATTTAGATTTCAACAGAAACACATTCCCTTGTTTCACAAAACTCCAGACAAGGGTTTAGATGAAAACTTCAGGAAGCAAGTGGTGTTCTCAACTTAGCAGAAACTACTATCGTTTACAGATGTTGCGTACTACAAAAAAAAAACAAACTTCAGAAGCATGGCATTTAAAAAAAAAAACTTATGTGCTTCCAGAAGTGGAAATGATGGTGATGGAGGAAGAGGAGAGGAAGAGGCAAAAAAGGAAGAAGAATGTAGATTGTAATGGTCAAATAACATTGGGGGGGGGGGGAACCAATGCAAAGTCACATCCCAGCTGCACAAAGACATCCAAAGTCTCTTGACAATTTCACATCCCAGGTGCAGAAGCTGACTTACGGGTTACCATGTCAGAATGCACTGTTGAATTCAAAGTTGTATACTTAAGATTAATTAAGAAATGTTGACATAAGAAAAAGAGAGAACCCAGATCTCTTATATTCATTCACCTTTCACAGGTCCACAACCCAATTTCTATATGGAGTCCTGTTTCATGCTGCAATGTATAGGAATAGTTACAGCTGTCAATTACGGGAACACCCAAGATAAATATCGCACGCCCTTTTTTTATTGTAATCAAAGGACAGCTGTTTGTCATTTCCCAAAGAGAAGGTTATTTCACATCCTTCATCACCAAAGCATGAAGAAGAAGAAGAAGAAGAAGAAGAAGACCCAGAATTGTAGGATAGGATGGACAAGTGCTACAATTATTAACAGCATATTTAGAAGAAAGCCTCACTATATTAATGGGATTAATTTCCAAGGAGATTATACAGGATGACAAAATAAGAAACAGGCAAACCATGTCTTCCCTTACTTGCTTCTTTTAAAGCTTTCTGTTTTTTTTAATTAGACATCTACTTGATTTCTATCAATCTGGAGATTACCATGCAGTTGCTTCCCAATTAAAATTTCATACCATCTCTCAGCTGGATTTTATAAGCTTCAGGAAGCCGTAAGTGTCTCTGCACACAATGCGGTAATATTTTTATTAAATTAGTCTGCACAAAATACCAGTCAAGACTTTACTTAAGACTTCCGCAAAGCTTCACTAGTTCTGAAGAAATAACACCCAATTCGATTTCTCGCCTGCCTGTTTTCACAGACTGCCAGCCGGATCTAGCCAAACTCCTTTTAAGAGATGCCCCAAAGCTTGGGCACCAAGATTTGATTTTTATTTGATTTCATTGCCCTTGAACTAATATAACTCTCCAGTTACAAGTGGCTTTAGGAAGTAGCCGTCTCTATTTCAATTTGGTTTAAATTAGGGGACGCAAGGCTAAGGGGCTTATTATACATTTTCCTCCAACCCGCCCACATCATTTTGACTTGACATGGTTTAAAGACAGCAACTTCACAGAGTGAGCCCCAGCTGAAGACATGATAGTCCTCTCTGAAATGAAGGCACCGCCTTAGCCATCTGTTCCCGTCTTATTTGAATACCAAGCGGGCAGAGACCTTAAAGTAGAAATCATTTTCTCCAGCAAGAAGCCTTAATGCACAGGAAAAGCTGGTGTTTTTAAAGGTGGGGCGGGGGGGGGGGGAAATCAACACTGCACACAAGACACCAAAAAGTGAGAGTAAGCCTGTGAAGATTCTCAATCCTCCAGATCATAGTTATCCCAAAGGTGCTTTTTCAAAAGACAACTGGACTTGCTTGGGTGTTCCCCCCCCCCCTTTGAAAAGGTTTCGCTTCTCATCCAAGAAGCTTCTTCAGTTCTGATATTCAGTAGTCAAGAAGCTTGTTAGATATGGGAAGCGAAATGTTTTCAAACAAAAGAAAAACCGAGAAAGTCCAGTTGCCTTTTGGAAAAAGCACCTTTGGGACAGTCAGGCTAAAACTTTACTTAGACGCTACTCAAAACTTTGATTGCCACATGTTGAGTAGAGGGAAAGAAATTTGTAGGAAGTTGTTTTTTTTTTAGAATTTTAGAAATTTGTAGAATGGAATATTTGCGGTTTCTAGCCCTCTTAAAATTGGGGCATAGCCACTGGAAGTGATAATGCAGAGAGCGTCCCACTCTGTGCAAAATAAAATCAGGTTTTTATATAGGCAGCAAGTTCTAAGTGGGAACATGTACAACCCCCCCCAAAAAAAACTTCAACTTGATGGGAAAACATCTGTCAGATTTGCCAGGTAGTTGGCCC
This sequence comes from Vipera ursinii, assembly GCF_947247035.1. Taxonomy (NCBI): domain Eukaryota; kingdom Metazoa; phylum Chordata; class Lepidosauria; order Squamata; family Viperidae; genus Vipera; species Vipera ursinii. The sequence continues at coordinate 10,142,883 of NC_139525.1, forward strand.
TTCAGCTCAATCCAACCGCTTGGTGCGGTCCTTTTAAACTGAACAAAAATAAGAAAAGATAACAGAGTATAGAATGTTTTCAATAATAAACAATGATCTACCGGTAATAATAAACAATGAGTAGAAACAAAAGTCTGCAAACTTTGTATTCATTCCTAGGATGTCAGCAGGCACATTAACAAGAAAATCAGCTTTGTGGCAGTTTAGCTTCTTAAAAATTGAGACAGTTTGGTCATCTCGATCAGAATTGGGGTTTTCTTCCCCTCCCTAATCTTATTCCCACAGAAAACTTCCTCTGCTTTGAATGTTCTTGTATGCTTACAATATGGAGAAAACTTTTCTACATATTGTTTTACAGGCTGAGATAAAAGAACTATACTATTTGGAGAAACTGAGAGCCACTTTCTGACTGTAAGTATTTCAACAACTCAGGAGACTGTAGGGCAAATACTACTTTTGAGAATATTCCTTTATTTTGCTTTACTAAGGAACAGAATCTAAGTGGTCATTCAGTTCTGAGCTTACACGACTCCTAATGTCTTCAAGTAATCTGCAAGGTGACAGACATTGCAAAGTGTAATTCCAAGAATTAAAAGAAATACGAAATTTTAAAGTTTCATAACGAAGGGACTGGGGATAGTCTCACATACGTAAAACTGGAAAACCAAGCACATTTGTGGTGTCTTAATGAAAGAAATGCAGATTTTCATTTGTATTCACGAACACAAAAAACAATTGCCAAAACCTTGAATTAATCCGACCTCTTTCTATTCTATGTATATATAAAAGCATATTTTCTTGGTTGCATTTTGACCGAGCAGACAGAATCACGCATCTCTCATATGAATATTGCAAAGATTTTTGCAATAAGGACATTAAACCAAATTATTCCCAATGTTACTATATGATCACCTTTCTTTAAGAAAATTTGCTCCGGGCTTTTTTCCCTGCTTTACATAATCTCATTCAACTACAATTCCTCTCTGGGGAACCGGCATGCAATAAAGGTTTGTCCCACTTCTGGGGTTTACAGCCAAGGACTCCGGAGAGCAGATGGTGGTCTGCATAAACCTTGCTTGGATCTTTTCCTTATGGATCTTCAAATTGTAATCCAGTTTGTCTTGCCACATGTGAACCCAGCAAAGATCTACCACTACTAAGATGTGACTATTTAAGATGTCCACCAGCCCTTTATCCCCACCTCTTGAAACTTAAAACTCAAGGAAACAACCAGCTTCTAAGCTGGTTTCTATCCCAAGGAGATTTTTCCATGAGAGCAGATACAATATGCAAAATTCAGAGAAAAGGGTTAAAGGAAATTGAAATGGTCCTCTTTCACTTCTTCAACTTATCCTTATCCTTGTCAACTCAGAAGAAGTTGTTTTAAGATCTTGCTGTCAAATGCAACCTTGAAGCTCTCTTTTCCAAATCATTTCTCTATTCAATAGTTAACCTTCCCTCCAAAGGGTACATCTTTTAAAGAAGATTAAACTTCATAACCCTGAACTGAATGTGGAAACTGAAGTGGAATTCAACAGCGTCCTAATGGGGGGAAAAAATCTTCCTGTTCCAAAGGAGACCCTAATTTTTCTCCAAGCCAAAATTAAGAGCACCCAGAAGCATCTTTTAAAAAAAAAAGTGGAACTCAATTTTAAAGCATAATGTGCAACCTGGCCTTAAATCCCAAAGTCTGTGCCCACCCCCGCTTGCTTGGAGGGAAGGGCGCAAAAGCCTTATGTCCTGCAACACCCCTAAAACCAAATGCCTCCTATTTTATAGCAGGGGCTTAACTCCACATTGTCCGCATGGAGACTTAACAAGTGGCGGGCATCACTGTGGTCAAATCTCGTGGTTTGCAACCAGCCTTGTTCCTTGACAGCAGTAAAGTTGTTTGTGCAACTTAGGTTCACCATCTCAAAGAGGTTACTTTTCTTTTATGGTAGGATGGAGCCAATTCCCCCAGAACCTTGCTTAAAAGTTGGGACCGTGGCACCCCCTCTCTCGACTCCCTCCCCTTGCCTCCCAAAAGCCCCTCATTTTCAGCAACAAAGTTCTGGGTTCAAATCTCACAGTCTCAGACAAAGTCATTTGGAGAGACCCGGAATTCTTATATATATATATCTTCTTTTTATCTGAATGAACACCCTCCACCACCACCCCAATCGAGGGAGGCAGGCAGGCAGGAGGGGTCGAAAGCTGTCCCCCCCTCCTTAAGTTCCCCACTCCCCGTTTGCAAGTTGTCCCCACTATCCCAGGCAGCAAATCCCCCCCCCAAAAAAATAAGCTTTCTTCTTGGACTCTCAAAAAAAAAAAGGTCCCAGAGGCGCTACAGATCCCGGCCTTCCCTCTCTCTTTCTTCCCTTCCTTCCTTCGTTTGTTTACTCTTATATTGCGTGTATATCACTTTCTGAACGCAAAAGAGCCGCTAAGCTGGACTCGTTCTTAATCACAAGCCGGAGCGGAATCACAAAGCGCCAGTTAAGAGACCCAGGCCACTAAGCGCGACCTCTCTCGCACCCTACACGCCCGTAACCCCGTTCACACGTTCCGAAGCGAATTCTCTCGCCAAGGCGGGGGGGGGGGGTTTCCCCTCTACTCCAAGGGTCCGAAGGGGCTGCTTCCTCCCTCCCTTCTCTACTTCTTTTTTTTTTCCCCGGCCCAAATGACCGGTCTCGTCTCCTTTCCCCGCAGCAGCGACGCACACCCAACACACACACCCCCAAACACACACAGAGACCCGCGCTCACCTGGCGTTGGTGCAGTCTCCGTACAAAGTTTCGAAGTCCTGGCGGGTGATGAGCTTGCAGCGGTTGACGCCCGGCTGGATGGCGCCCAGCCCGCGCAGGATGCGCACTTGCTCCACGGTGCAGACGACGGGCGCGATGTCCAGCCGCTTCAGCTTGGTGTAGACGGTGTGCAGCCCGCCGACCAGGTGCTTGAGGAAGAGGTCGAAGACCTGCGGCAGGCAGATCAGCTCCTGCCCGTCCACCACGAAGGAGGCCACCTTCACCCCGTGCAGGTCGACCATCTTGCACTCGTTGCCCCCGACCGGCAGCGAGGACGAGGCCCCGCCGGCTCCCCCCGCCGAGGCTCCGCCGCCGCCGCCCGCGGGCGCCGCGCTGCAGGAGAGGAAGCCGTGGATCAGGCTCCCGCCGCCGCCGCCGCCGGCCAGCCGCGGGGACTCGGAGGGGCTGGAGGAATAAAGCGGCTCCACCGCCCGGAACAAGCCGGCCGAGCCCCCCGCGCTGCCGCCGCCCCCGCCGCCTCCCCCGGCGCTGCCGCCGCCGCCTCCTCCTCCTCCGCCGCCGCCGCTGGAAGTTGCGGGAATGCTCGGCGGGGAAGAGACGGCCATGCTCTCTACTCCGCCCCGGCCGCCTGGCTCGGCGTGGCCGTCGGCAGCCGCATCCAACCCGGCCGGCTCCACTTTTCCCTCCAAACTGTCCGCGCTCCTCGAGGAAAGGAGGCGAAGGCAGCCGGCGAGCGCGGCCAGGCGGGGGAGGGACCCGCGCAGGCCACGCCCCCTCCCCGGCCCGGGCCACGCCCCCTCCCCCCGGCCCGGGGAGCGCCGAGCGGAGTGACTAGCGGGCGCCGCCTCTCGCCCCGCCCCCCGCCCCCCCACCACCGCGCCCCGTGGGAGAGGGTCCGCCTTGGCCCCGCCCACCCGGGGGGCGCGCTGGTCTCAACCCGAGGTGGAGGGGATGGGAGGGCGCCGCGCTTTCCGTGCTGCGGGCGCCCGCTTGGCGATCCGGCCGCCGGCCGACTCGCTTGGGCCGCGGGGAAGTTGGTGGCGCTGCTTGGGTTAAGGGCGCCGGGAGCCGCTGATGCCCGCCCTCGCTCTGCCTTCCCAGGGCCGAGCGTACACGTGTTTCGGGGCTCGTCGGAGCCCTTCGTGTCTGCGTGTGTGTGTGTGTGTGTGTGTGCGTGCGTGCCTTCCCAGGGCCGAGCGTACACGTGTTTCGGGGCTCGTCGGAGCCCTTCGTGTCTGCGTGTGTGTGTGTGTGTGTGCGTGCCTTCCCAGGGCCGAGCGTACACGTGTTTCTGGGCTCGTGGGAGCCCTTCGTTGTCTTGTGTGTGTGTGCGTGCGTGTGTGCCTTCCCAGGGCCGAGCGTACACGTGTTTCTGGGCTCGTGGGAGCCCTTCGTGTCTGTGTCTGTGTGTGTGTGTGCGCGCGCGCGCCTTCCCAGGGAGAGCGTACACGTGTTTCTGGGCTCGTGGGAGCCCTTCGTGTCTGTGTTTGTGTGTGTGTGTGTGTGTGTGTGTGTGTGCCTTCCCAGGGCCGAGCGTACACGTGTTTCTGGGCTCGTGGGACCCCTTCGTGTCTGTGTGTGTGCGTGCGTGTGTGTGTGTGTGTGTTTGTGTGTGTGTGTGTGCCCTCCCAGGGCCGAGCGTACACGTGTTTCTCTCGTGGGAGCCCTTCGTGTCTGTCTGTGTGTGTGTGTGTGTGTGCCCTCCCAGGGCCGAGCGTACACGTGTTTCTCTCGTGGGAGCCCTTCGTGTCTGTCTGTGTGTGTGTGTGTGTGTGCCCTCCCAGGGCTGAGCGTACACGTGTTTCTGGGCTCGTGGCAGCCCTCCGTGTCTGTAGGGGCAGCCTGGGGAGCAGCCCGCGTGCAAAAAGCTTGGAGGGTCGCCTGCGGAGGGGGGGGCGGGGAGAGGAAAAGCTGGAGAGAAGATGGCGGGGGACACACGCTTGGCGGGCCTAGGAAACTTGTGGAAGTTGTTGGGACTTGGGTGTCTGTAAAGAGAGATTGGGACAGAGGCAGCCAGAGACTGCTAGACTTGAATGAGCTAAGACAGGCATCGTTCTCTTGTCACATCATCATCACCATCATACTACTGCTACTACTACTGTTACTGTTTTATTACTACATTCCGTCCTTTTTGCTTCTTGGCCAGCTGAAAGGGGAAACTGCCCTCTTGGCTTCACCCTGCCTGCATAGCTGAGAAACCTGATTTCTCCTAACCAGAGTGGCTGCATTCACACAACGAAGCTAAAGACTAAGCCTACCGTGCTACGGTTTGCTGTGTGCAAATATAGGCAGTAACTATTTTTCAGCCGTACAGCGGCATCAAGCAAGCAAGACTTTAGTTTTGAAAGGCTGAAGAAGATTGCTTAAATGCCTACTAGCGCTGTAGTCCAGACGCGAAGTCAGTGCTGTCAGGCTGGGGGTTGCAAAACTCGGAATAACTGCTGGATGGCAGCAGAAAACACTGTTTTGCAATCTAGATCTGATAACTTAGATGGAAGTAACCATTATTAGTTTGATTCACTCAGATTGCTAAGGTGTAAAGCGTGGTTTGAAAGCAGACAAGGCTCAAAAATGTTAACCGCAAACCATCAGTTGGCCAAAAGCACCCAGCTTTTGATCACACGACTTACAAGGATGCCGCAACAGTCATAATTGCAAGAACAGGCCACGAGTCCCTTTTTTTCCAGTGTGGTGGTAATTTCGAACAGTCGCTAAACAATGCTTGTAAGTCAAGGCCCACCTTTAAATAATTAAATCTTAAATATTGTTATAATTATTATCCTGTGTTGACTATGATCACTTTGTTGTTTTGCATGTACACTGAAAGCATATGCACCAGAGACAAATTTCTTGTGCGTCTAATCACACTTTGTCAATAAAGCTATCGTATCCTATCCTGTCAACTCAAATTTCAGTCTGTGTATCGCAGTGCTTCCCATGCTTTGAGCCAGTGCAACTGCCTGCTGTGAACTTGTGTAGCCCAAATGAAGAACTAAACCACAGAGGGAGTTTCAATCCTATGGTTACACGCTACTTTACTTGCACCAACTTAAATCAGGTTTTTTTTTTAAAAAAAATGTTCTCCCTAAGTGGTTTGCAAAAGCAAAGCCCAATTACGGTTGGCTAGTTTGTTGTGAGAACAGACCGAGGCAGGACTACAACCATCATCTTGCAGGACCAGCGACAGGCAGATTGACTCTACTTTCCTGTAGATCAGACATGTCAAACACAAGGCCCGGGGGCCGGATCCGGCCCGCAAAGTGGTTTCATGTGGCCCCCAGAGCCATCCTGGACACAGTGAGGGAACAGCCCCCACTGCCTTGGCCCTAGCCCAGAGACCCTCCTTCTGCCAGAGACCCTCAGATCTGTCCCACTCCTGCCCGGGCCCCCATAGGCACCCTTGATGCGAACGATGTAGAGCTGGCCACGCCCACCCAGTAGGCCACACGCATTCTAGTCACACCCACCCAGTAGGCCACGCCCACCCTGGCCACGCCCACCCGGCCCCCTGAGGGCAACCGCAATGCTGATGCGGCCCTCAATGAAATTGAGTTTGACACCCCTGCTGTAGATCAACTAGATCAGAGATCCCCAACCTTTGGGGCACCATGGACCGGTTCCGTGGAGAGAGGTTTTTCCGCAGACCGGAGGGGGGTCTGGTTTTGTGTGCTGCCTGCATCCCGTAGATGGGGTTTTCCTTGTTTGTGCGGACCGGTTGCTAGCATGCCGCAGCCTGGCACTGGTCCTCAGATCCGGAGTTGGGGACCCCTGAACTAGATGCTTGTATCAGACGTCCTAAGATGAAGATGGCAGCCCCTCCCAGTGATTGCAATTGAGAGTCAGAGATAAACTGCTTCTAAACACGGTCTTACCTGAAAGGTGGAAAGCACCTTTACGATTTCAAACCTGCATTCTTTCTGTAACCTGTCTCCGACGCCTTTTTTCTCTGCAGAATTGCAAACTGATCCCACCAGGTAAGGGGTCAGCTCCTCTACGACAGGGGTCTCCAGACCTCGGTCCATGGACCAGCACCGAGCCACGGCATGCCACGCAAATAAGGAAAACTCCATCCATGGGATGCAGGCAGCATGTGAAAACATACCCCCTCCGGTCCACGGAAAAACCTTTCTCCATGGAGCTGGTCCCTGCCCAAAAGGCTGGGGAGCGCTGCTCTACGAACAGGTGAACTGGGCCAGCACCTGGAATTAATTTACAAACCTTGAGCATTTCCTAAGCAGGAGAAGCGCAGTTCTCTTTCCACGGATAGTTGCTTCTCAAGGCTACTGCTTTTGCTACAGCCTTTATGATTTTATATTGCTTCATGCCACTCTTGACACGAAGAGGAATTGATGTTCAAGGCTTCCGTTGGCCTTGCAAAAACTCATCCTTATTTAGAAATCTATTTAGCTTATGGAAGACATTAAAATCGGGGGGGAGGGGGCATTCCAGAGCAAGGAATTTGATAGTGGGGGGGGGCGAAACAAAATTCCTTGAAAGAGAATGAAGGAAAACAACAACAGTGCCAAACCTTATAAATTAGTCTTTATATTCCCTTTCTGAAGATCTTTGCATGGGTCTAGCTGTTTAGTTAAAGATTCTGACCTTAAAAATGGACAGGATGTAAAAAAAAAATTGGGGCTAATTATAATTTTGGGTGGTCCAGGCCTTGATTTTCTCTCAGGAATCTGGAAACTGAATCCTCATGGCTGTTGAAAAAATAAATGGCTTGAATGTATGTCGATTTTTTTTATATATACTGTATAAAAAGTTGACGGGGTTTGCAAAAGGTACTCTGAACTAGCCAGTTACACTTTAATGTAACACATTAAGTGAATTTAGCCTTCACGATCACTCAGTGCACCCCTGCGAAGCCAAAAAGTAAATTCGTGGACTAATTCAGGAGTAAGCCTGGTTTACAAATCTAGATAGAATATTCCTTTTCTGGAAGAACTGGCTTAGAGAGATGAATCTGACAATATCCCTCACAATAATAATTGCCTGCAATTAGTGCAGGTTTGCATCCCACCAGGCTCAAGGTTGACTCAGCCTTCCATCCTTCCGAGGTAGGTAAAATGAGGACCCAGATTGTTGGGGGCAATAAGCTGACTTTGTAATAATGCCGCTTGGGGGTGTGTGTGAAAGCCCTAACAAGCAGGCATATACATAGAATGAAGGCTACTGCTAAGCTTGTAAGCCGCCCTGAGTCTTCGGAGAAGGGCGGGATATAAATGGAATTAAAATAAAAAATAAAAAATCCCACCAGGCTCAAGGTTGACTCAGCCTTCCATCCTTCCGAGGTAGGTAAAATGAGGACCCAGATTGTTGGGGGCAATTAAGCTGACTTTGTAATAATGCCGCTTGGGGTGTGTGTGAAAGCCCTAATAAGCAGGCATAGACATAGAATGAAGGCTACTGCTAAGCTTGTAAGCCGCCCTGAGTCTTCGGAGAAGGGCAGGATATAAATGGAATTAAAATAAAAATAAAATAAATAAATAATAAGACATCAAAGAGAAATCAACATTGAGAGACGGTGACAACTTAAAGCAGCAACTAGTAAAAAAAACAAGCAGTTCAATTAAGCATCTATTAAAATGGTCCCTAAAAGTTTGTTACAGGTAGTTCTCTTCTTACAGTCACAACTCAGCCCAAAGTTTCTGTTGCTAAGCGAGATATACGTTAAGTGAGTTTTGCCCCATTTTATGACCTTTCTTGTCACGGTTGGTAAATGGATCACTGTAGCTGTTAACGTTAGGAACACTGTTGTTAAGTGAATTTGGCTTCCCCCATTGTCTTTGCTTGTCAGGAGGTCGCAAAGGGGGATCACGTGACCCCGGGACACTGCGACCGTCATAAATATGAGTCAGTTGCCAAGCGTCTGAATTTTGATCACCTGACCCTGGGGAGGCTGCAATGGTCATACGTGAAAGGCAGTGATACGTCTCTTTTTTCAGTGACATTGTCACTTCAAATGGTCACTAAACGAATGATTGTAAGACGAGGTCTTACCTGTTTTTCCCCCTTAATTAACCCACCATTTAGTTGCACAGGCTAACCCTAGTTTTGTAGTGGTGTTCCCTTCCAACACCCATATTCTCTGAAAAACGTCCTCCTAACCATTCAATAACTAAAGAATTTAGAAGAAATTGAGTTTGAACACGAAGCTAAGTACAGGACCGCCAGTGTCAACTGCAGGGGTCACCTATGAATCCACAAGGCTTCAACTTTTAAAAATGATCGTTTATGGCCCAACACCATTTTCAGGGGGGGAAAAACCAAGTGTACAACTGTTGATCAGATATCAAATATAAAGCAACAATAACTTGGTATAAGAATATGAGAAAGTATTAGTGTGAAGGAGGCGTCCCATGGTATCTATGAGCCATAACTAACATTAAAGATTTGACCAACTTGCTGGAAATTATTACTTTTGGAAAGGGTTACTTCCACCATCTCAGAAGTATCTTTCCAATCTTTCTGGAACTTTTAAGGTGTTTCAGAATTCTGGGAGTTGAAGACCACACTTGCTTTAATCCAGGGGTAGGCATAGCTGACTCAGGAATTCTGGGAGTTGAAATCCATGAGTCATAAAAGAGCCGAGGTTGCCTACCCCTGCTTTAATCTATGTTTTGCTTAGTCACAATTCATAATAATAATCCAGTTCTTTCAAAGAAAAACAAGATACGAGGGTCCAGGTTCACACTGCACATTGCAGGAGAGGGGCAGGACAAGAAATAACGTGTGGAAGATCGTTAAAGAGAGATCCCAGCTAGAATTAAGAAGAAATTTCCAGACAGCTGAGAACTATTAGTCAATGCTCGAGCAGGGGGTTGGACTAGAAGACCTCCAAGGTCCCTTTCCAACTGGTTTTCCTGTTACTTCATTAAGCTTCTTTGGAAACAGCATGCAAGCCTGAATTCAGAAATTACACACATATGTATATCCATCACGGAATTCCCTTTTGGTTTCGGCAAGAAATTCTAAGACTAAAATATTTATCAGTTTGAGCTTTAGAAAACTAACTTCTTAACCCTGCTGCTTGGTCTCGGTAAGCAGGGAAAATATCAGGGCATTCTCATTACATATCAAAGCTGATGGACAGATACGAGGCAAAGATAAAATGGGAGAAAATAAACAAGGGGGCAGGGTGGGGGTGGATTCTGTTGTTTCACAGCAGTTGGAGAAGTGCCGGACAAAAGAGGCAGAGGAAAAACTTAATTTGTGACATTGCAAAATGTGTGGGTTCCTTTAAAATTTGGGAAAGTGTATTGCCATCCATTTCACAAGGACAAGCCTTAGTAACTTATTTCTCCTATTTTAGAACAGTGTGGTTCCCTACATGTAGTCCTCAATTTATGCACTTCATTTAGTGACTGTTCAAATTATAAGGCCACTGGGTGTATGGTCATAAGTCAAGGACTACCTATATTTTGGTTCTATGTTTCGCATAATTGAGTAAATTCCGTAAAACATAATACCATACAAAATGTTGATTCACAAAGTCACTATCAGCTGAACTCACGTCACCATATGATGTAGCAGTTTACAATTACAAACTGGAACAGCCGGGGGTTCACACAACTTGTTCTTTTCTCTAAACCCAACTTGTTCTTTTCAAGGTTGTTGATAAACACACAAAGAAAGTATTCCAATCTAACAGATTTGCTTCAATTTTAGACAGGGCCTGGCTGAGGAATTCTGGGAGTTGATGTCCACAAGTCAAAAAAGGGCCATGTTTGAAGACCCCTGGTCTAAACCTCGGACTTGGGAGCTGAGCCTGCTCCAGTTGTATCTTGTGGCGATCAGCCACCGTTGAATGCTGGCTTCCTCATTCCTGAGGTTGACCACCCTGAAGACCAGGTCCAGCTGGAGCAACATGGTCAGATTCCAAGTCAGAGTCAGACTCTGAATCACGGCTTATAACACAACCAAGACAATCATATTACCTACCGTTCAGTGCACCATGAGAACTGGGTCTGTGCCGAGAGAGAACTAGAATTCCAAAGGTAGAAAACTCATCCCAGTTTCCAATAATAAATATTTGAAGGAGTAGGAAATGAATATTTCCTTGTTCAATGGAGGTGCCCACAAGTGGCAGTTTGCCAAATCAGCAGGTGAGCAGGTCACCTGCGCACCTAACCCTTTTGCGTCTCAGCTTTCAAGATGTTCAGAATCTCCAGCTATCATGTCCAGAGTGTGAACTGGAATCGGACAATGGAATTAGTTACCGGTAGTCCTCAGCTTACAGCAGTTCATTTATTGACCATGCAGAGGTACAACGCCACTGAAAAAAATGTGACTTATGATCATTTTTCATCCTTATAATGTTGCAGCCTCCCCGAGGCCCTGTGATCAAAATTCAGAAGCTTGGCAACTGACTCGTATTTATGACAGTTGTAGTGTCCCGGGGTCATGTGATCCCCTTTTGTGACCTTCTGACAAGCAAGGACAATGGGGAAGCAAAGACTCACTTAACAGTCTTGCAACTAACTGAACAACTGCAGTGATTCGCTTAATGGCTGTGGCAAGAAAGGTTTTAAAATGGGGCAAAATTCACTTAAGCAATGTTTTGCTTAGAAACAGAATTTTTGGCCTCAATGGTGGTTGTAATTCTGCTTTGGGCTACCTGGAAAGGATCACAGCTCTGGATCTAACCTTAAAGAAACCCCAGACTTCAGTTTAAAATGTCCCGTTAATCACACCGAAGCCTTGTATCATGGACATGCACCCATTGAATTAGACAGTTTGTACCTACGGTGGATCACCTAATAGCATAGCTAATATATAAAAGCTCTCTGCAGAAACAGGGTATGAAAACACACAAGCCTAATTAAATGGATTTCAGAGGCTTGACTTTCAACAGAGCGACGATATCCTTTCCTGTAATTAAATGCATTGTATTAATATGTGCATAAGGCAAAATCAATAAATAATGAATTACTCCTGATTGTAATTGAATGTTTTCTTAATTTTATTGTCAGCCATGATAAATAATCAGTACTTTTATACTGCATTAAATTAATTAGAGTGTCATTTCTGCTACATACATCAGCAGCGAAGAAACAAAGTGACATCTGTTTCTAATGTCTCAAAGATGCGATATTCCTTATTAAGTATTAGGTATGGCTTCTTTGTTCCTGTGATTGGCAGCTCTGCTGAAGAGGCACAAGTTGGAGGTGGGGGAAAGCCAGAGAAAATAGGATTTGCATGCAAAACAGGTAAGAAACGCTGATTGACATTCCACCTTCTGAAGGCCAACATCACCTGCAATCTTGCAAAAGACTCTGATCAACTGATAGGATCTAAGCCCATGTTTTATTCCCATATCAACCTGAACAAGCGAAGGATTCACACATCACCCCTAAGCCAGTGACTAGTTTTACACACCCCAGGAAACAGTAACATACAGGTAGTCCTCAATTTAGAACCATTTGTTTAGTAACCATTTCAGGTTAGAACAGCCCTGAAAAATGTGACTTGTGACCATGTTTCACACTTACAACTACTGCATGGTCATCTGATCAAAATTCAGACGCTTGGCAACTGGCATGTATTTATGACGGTTGCCTTGTCCCGGGATCATGTGATTCCCCTTTTGCAACTCTCTGACAAGCAAAGTCAATGGGGAAGCCAGGTCTCTCTTAGCAGTGGAAATTTTGGGCTCGATTAAGTTCCATATACTATCAGAAGAATAAGAAAGCAAAGCTGCAGAAAGAAAGAATAAAAAAACAGAAGCATCTGATTTCCTTTGCAGCAAACAAGCTTAGTTCCAAAATTATCCCTTACTCTACGATTACAAAAAGAGGGGGAAAAAACACTTTTGTCTTTTATCAATTTTTTTCTAAACACCCCACCACCACCACCACAAAATTGTAAGTGCATTTTTTTCTCCATTCCATGCAAAATATCTATAAGGCATTCCCAGTCAGTCAGAAATGTAGCTCTTATGTTTTCTGAAATTGAGGAAGTCAATTTAACCATGTTTGCAAGTTCTACCATCTTCCTCAACCGTTCCTCCCCGTGCGGTTAGTGTCAAAGTTTTCTACTTTTGAGCCTATAGTAGTCTTGGTGCAATTGTCATGTGCTCCAAGCACTTTCCCTCTGGTTGTTACTGTCTTTTGCCAGATTTCAAAACAAGGACAAGCCACAAACCCTGATCCCAAAGTCCTGCCACCTAGTGAAATGAGAAAGCAATTGCGGCTTTCCATTTCAGAGGCTCAACAAAACCCACTGCCCGGAGCTGTGTGCAGTTCCCTGACATTTGTTGCAAGGAGGAATTGTTTGGTCAGCATTCTGCCACAGCGGACAACACCGAGCAAGACAAACAGGGTGTAGCACGTGCTGTCTGCATTCATTTACTCCCTGTGTTCATTTAGGCAGCAATCATTGTTGCAAACTGAGAACCCCTGGAATTATAAAACAAAATACCGTGAAGAGCATGAAGTAGGAAGTTTCATCGTACAATCTTCCAGTTTGATTCCCCTGTTGCACTAAACCATGATTTCTTGCGTAAAGTTCACAAGACTTGAATGAATTTACACATATTGGCAACTGATTTTTAGTTCAAACTCAGCCAATTCTCTAATGCTTCTGATAAAAGAAGCAGTCTGTTGGCTAAATATGCTCACCAGTTAATCCATGATTTGTTTAACCTTGATTTTTTAAAATAAACCACAGTTGTATTCTCAAGCTAAACTCAAACCATATTTGCCTGTTCAGACAATGTACCCAGGCTACACCACTTCTACTGTCAAACACAGGTAGCCCTCAGCATACAATAGAAGAGTCGTGGTGGCACAGTGGTAAGAATGAAGTATTGCAGGCTAACTCTGCCGGCTGTCACCAGTTCGATTTTCATGGTTCAAGGTTGACTCAGCCTCCCTGGCATTCTTCCAAAGTCAGTTAAATGAGGACCCAGATTGTTGGGGGCAATACACTGACTCTGTAAACCACTTAGAGAGGGCTGTAGTAGTAGTAGTAGTAGTAGTAGTAGTCCCATCATGGTTGGTATCAGGCTATTTGGAACTTGAAAGGAATTCAGCCAAGTGTGTTTTTCATGGAACCTTCCTTTCTGATGGGGCAAGTTTTTGCTTCTTTTGATATATGTAATTTTAGATATTTTCATTTTGTTTGGTAATTTTACATGTTATCACACTCTATGTAAACCTTAGATACCATCATATCTTTTTGCAATTCTAAGATGTTATGGTGTTTTGCTTAATTTTAGATACTACCTTTTAACCTAGATATAGATCACTCGTTTTGTATTTCACCCCCGCCCGCCCCCTGGATTCTAGTCAGGTTGCTTTATAGATCTCTTTTAATTTGGTCATACTTTTTATTTAATGTCTTCTCAAGGTAGATTTGTAAGTACTTACAGAGCACTCATAGACACCTTCCTTGGTCTGGTCTTAAAAATGGAATAAACAGACGGGCTGAGATGAGGACCCAGATTGTTGGGGGCAATTAAGCTGACTTTGTAATAATGCCGCTTAGGGTGTGTTGTGAAAGCCCTAATAAGCAGGCATATACATAGAATGAAGGCTACTGCTAAGCTTGTAAGCCGCCCTGAGTCTTCGGAGAAGGGCGGGATATAAATGGAATTAAAAAAAAATGAAAGGCAAAGCGATCCAAGAACTTCGGCAGCTGAACAGTTTCAGTTTAGAGCTAATTTTTGCCTCAGTGCATGATGGAAAATATCTCCCTCATTTCTTTCTAACGGCTTTCTTGCGAATGGACCAGAAGGTGGCTCTTTACACTGGTTAAGGAAGGACTTTGGAGGTGACTGAAAAGCCTTTCCTGATTATTGTTTTTTTTTTAGTTTATCAACTGAGTGTTGTCTCTGAAGCCACCCTGAGCAAGTTGGTGAAATGGTTTAGCTTCCATCGCTCATTCTGTGTCCCAGTTTCAGGTACGTACCCATAGAAGGAGGTAAATGGGAAATTGTAGCTGTTCCAAAGCTTACTTTAGGATCATTCTAGTTTTCCACGTCTGTGTCAGTGGTAAGAACACAGTTCAGGTTGTCCTTGACTTACAACAGTTCATTTAGCGACCGTTCAAAGTTACAACAGCACGGGGAAAAATGACTTATGACCGTTTTTCACAGTTACGACCTTTGTAGCATCTCTATGATCAGGTGATCAAAATTCTGATGCTTGGCAACTGGTTCATATTTACAACGGTTGCAGTGTCACATGATCCCCTTTTGTGACCTTCTGACAAGCAAAGACAATGGGGAAACCAGATTCACTTAACAACCGGGTTACTAACTTGTCAACTGCAGTGATTCAGTTAACAACAGAAGCAATAAAGGTCATAAAATGGGGCAAAGCTCATTTAACAAGTGTCTCACAGAAATTTTGGGCTCAGTTGTGGTTGTAAGTTGAGGACTCCCTGTATTACAGGAAGTCCTCCATTTACAACCACATTTCAGACCAGAATTTTCATTGCTAAGCCAGGTGGTTAAGCAAATCACACTCAACTTTGCCTCCTTTTTTGCCAGGATTGTTAAAGAAATCACTGCAAGCTATTAAGTGAATCACAAGTCATTAAGCGAATCTACCCCCCTCCCATTCACTTTGTTGGAAACCGGCTTGGGAAAGTTACAAATGGCAATCATGGCGTCTCAGGCTGCAGCCATCGTAAATACAGACTAATGGCCAAACACTTTTAATTAAACATCTTTAATATAAAGGGAATACCAATATATATGGCTGTTCGCTCAGCAGCAAATTCCTTTAAATTTGGTAAGTCTGTTTTTCTGGATAAACATGCTTGTGGGTGCTTGTAGACTGAAGGGAATAGTTTAAACTTTGCAGTACTGCAAAGACAGCACCTTTTCCTAAAAAGAAAAAGAAAAAAAAGTGGAAGGCAAATGCTTAATGCAAACACAACCCCCTCTTCAAACAAGAAAATCTTAACTTGTGCCAAAGCAAAGGGAGTGTATTATTGTGAGGTGATTATAATTGACAATGTCATCAAGTTAATCATCATAATTATTATTTTTTGTAAGCCTTAAAAAAGAAAAGAATGCCAATGTCATTTTAATCTTTCTCTCATGCCATCGTGCTCAGAGCGTTTACCTGCATTCTTAAGTTCCTAAACTTTTCAACATGCAGCTGTCATCTTTAAACCTGTTTTGGAAAGAAAAGGGAAGGAACAGGGTTTTGCTCCCCCCCCCAAAATAAAATTTTCTGACTTGATTTCTGTGTGTGGTTTAGACCTGGTTTTGAATGCACACAGAGGTCTCAAAGTGGCTCCTGTGACAATCGCATTTGTTCAGGCTGCAAGCCTATGGATGTTTGTTTTTTCAAAGCAAATCCTATTCATTTCAGTGGATTTTACTCCCAGGCAAGTGAATATAGAATTATAAATCCTGCTGAATTGTGAGGTTTTCTTACAAGTCATCATGCCATAGGAATGGTTGAAAAACATGAAATATAAGTAGTCCTCACCTTACAACCGTTTCTTTAGAGATTGTTAAAAGTTACAACGGCACTTACAACTTAAGCTCACACTTATGACCATCACAGCATCTTCATGGTTACATGATTAAAATCCAGGTGCTTAGCACATATGAGAATTGCAGTGTCCCAGGGTCATGTAATCACCATTTGTGACTTTCTGATGAGCAAAGTCAATGGGGAAGCCAGATTCACTTAACAACCGGCTTCTAACTTAACAATTGCAGTGGTTCACTTAACAACTGTAGGAGGAAAGTTCGTAAAATGGGGCAAAACTCACTTAACAACTGTCTCACTTAGCAATAGAAATTTTGGGCTTAGTTGTGTTCATAAGTAGAGGACTACTTGTATTGTACACTGCCCAGAGTCATGCTCGTGAGATAGGTGGCTAAATACATGTGAGGAATGAATGAATGAATGAATGAATGAATGAATGAATGAGCAAGCAAGCAAGCAAGCAAGCCCCCAAAATGCTTTTTCCAAAAGGCAACTGAACTTCGTTTTTCCTTGAAAATGTTTCGCTTCTCATCCAAGAAGCTTCTTCAATTCTGAAGAAGAACTGAAGAAGCTTCTTGGATGAGAAGCGAAACGTCTTCAAGGAAAAACAAAGGCCAGTTGCCTTTTGAAAAAGCACCTTTGGGACAACCATGAACAGAAAGACTGAGAATCTCCATAGATGTCAAGCAAGCCAACTACAGTTAAGCAAGCTGGGGGAAGGCAACCAACATTTTGCAGAGAAGCAGGTCAGATGTGCTATTCATATTCTGCCTGCGTGATAGATCAGCATTTTCAGCTGGGTATATCTGTACAAAACCATTAGCTGTGGTTCAAGAAAGACTTCTTTGCATGTCTTTACAGCTTTATGTTTATGGTTTCTCTTATGCAGTTAAAAATAGTGAAACCTCATTTCACTTGCCTCTATGGATCTCCTTCAAATCTTTTTCGTGGTATGTATTTTCTGATGGAGCTTTTAAACTATTTCATAATTTTTTTAAAAAAAGATGAGATCCTTTGCTTCCACCTTTCTCGAAATGACAATTTTCTGTCTAAGTGAAAAATAATTAATGTTTTATTGCCTCCCTGACAATTTGCAAACAATAAATTAATGCAGTTTGTGATGTCCCAAGAATAGACTCTATCGTCCCACAGTTTAAAATACACACTTGGAAAAATTTCTTACCGGATGCAGATTCTTGGCTAAAATACAGATAGTCCTTAATTCACAACCACAGCTGGGACCAGGATTTCTGTGGCTAAGTGAGGCAATGGTTAAGTGAGCTTCACCCAATTTTATTAACTTTTTTTTTTGCAAAGGTTGTTAAGTGAAACAAACAGCCATTAAGCAAATCCAGCTTCCCCCCACTGACTTTGCTTAACTATCTAGAGAAAATGATTAAAAAAAAGTTGGGATGATAATGCTGTTTTTTATGTGTAATGCAATGGTCATATATGTGTAATAGATTAGCAGGGGGGAAGAATCTTCAGAAATGCCCCTTAGCCTCCACATGGCATCGTAAAATACTACATTTTAGCTTTAAATATTTTGCCAAAATTATCTTCTCTTTCAAAAGAAACTACAAAGCAAATTCTCTTGGTTCAAAGGAAAAAAAAACCCACCCAAATCAGGAGAAATTTTCCAGTTCCCGTCTGTACAGTACAGCCAATTTGGACCCTTCTAAATATTTCAATCTGTTGGTGCAGAGGCAATAACATAGCAGAGTGATACTTATTAATAGAGCAATAACACTTGCACTTATAAATCAAGGTTGGTGAATTATCCCCGTTCAGAAATCGTGATTTACAGCTCAGCTTTTCCATCCTCACTAAAGAACGTCGCATTTCTCAGGCAATTCCATTTGCTATCCGTGGCTTCCTTCGTTGCCGTTTCTGAAAGAAATGTCATTAAAAAACACACCGACTGGGTGCTGAAAAGATGGCACAGAATAGTAATGTGTGTATAAGGTGACCGGGAGGACACAGTACAGCCCAGTTTGCTATCAGTTTATGAAGAAGGGGGAAAGGACCTTAACAGCTTTCACAATTTCCTAGGCTCCTTTCAGATCACACAACAGCTAATTCCCGGTCCATGCTAAGTTGTAATGTAGTTGATTTAATTCTGGGTGGTTTGTTTACGAATCTAGTCCCGACTCACACACTGTACAAGGAGACCTCGACTTAACAACGGCTCATTGAGGGACTGTTCAAAGTTACAACAGCATTGGATAATGTGATTTGCGACCATTTTTCACACTTACAACCTTTGCAGCATCCCCACGATCACACAACCGAAGTCCAGGAGCTTGGCAACTGCTTCATATTTATGACATTTGCTGTGTCCCGAGGTCACGTGATCCCCTTTTTCAACCTTCCGACAAGCCAGTGGGGAAACCGGATTCACTTAGCAACTGGGTTACTCACTTACCAACTGAAGTGATTCACTTAGCAACGGCGGCAAGAAAAGTCATAAAATGGGGCAAAATTCGGTCCACCAAGGTCTCACTTAACAACAGAAACTTTGGGCTCAGTTTTGGTCGTAAGTTGAGGACTACCTGCATCTACCTGGTAAGTCATGGTTCAGGCTGCTAGGTGTTTGTGTTTCCGATAGAGGAGAATATCTGTAACTTGGTGTGGAACTGTGGAGTCCTTGATGCTGTCTCTCAACTTGGTTGTTTTCTTGCAAACATTTCACTACCCATTTTACGAGCTTTTTTTTTGCCACCGTTGCAAAGTCAATCGCTGCAGTCGTTAAATTAATAACATGGTAGTTAAAGTGAGTCCGACTTCCCCATTGACATTACTTGTCAGGAAGTCGCAAAAAAGGGATCACGTGACCCCAGACGCTGCAACCGTCGTAAATAGGTGCTGAGTGTCCTGATTTTGATCACGTGACCCTGGGGAAGCTGAAATGGTCGTAAATGTGAAAAACGGTCATAAGGCACATTTTTCAGTGCTGTCCTAACTTTGAACAGTCACCAAATGAACCGTTGTAAGTCGAGGACTCTCTGTACACTGTGTGATCCTCAACTCATGATTGAACCTGCCATAATACGTGCAGCATATTTGTTTTGTTTTGTATTGAAAAGTTTTAAAATACATTTTTAAAACATATACCCCATCTACCCCACTCCTCTCCCCATCCCTCCCATCCCAACACCACCACCCCCGACTTCCCAGAGCCGAATACAGGGTATTACATCATACAATCTTACTCTAAAATATTCTAATTACTATAATTACTCTTTAAACCCATATTTGTTGTTTTTTATATCTGGGTTTACACCTTGTAGTTTGACTGAGGTGGCATTGTTAAGCTTCACCAAATCCAATTCTTATTTCCGAATAAATCATAGTTGATATGGTAAAATCTATGTTTAACAGTCAAATAGGCAAAATAGGCAAATCTATGTTTGCCATGATTAGGATGTAACAGCAAGTTTGACTCCTTCTTTTCCGACAGGACAATAATGCCACTAGTTGTGGAATTACTGCATAACTTTGTCTCTTTCTGAATGAGACGGAGACAAAAATACTTATTAGACTGAGTCATGAAGCTTCCTAAGGCTGAAAGTTACTATTTTGATAGTAACAATACTAAACATTTATCAGTGGATCAACTGAAACACACTACAAAAACACCCTTCCTAATTTCCTCCCTCCCTCCATGAAACTGTATTTTATGTAAAGCAACTGCCATATAATAATGGAAAATTACTTTTAAAGAGAGAAGCATCTGAAAGTTACAGGGGGAAGAGTTGTTGGGTTTTTTTAAAAAACAGATCCCTAAATCCAATTTTGCATGTTTTATTGTCGCACGTTGTTCATCACTCCACACGTACTAATTAACTGCACTTGTTTATTCGAAGGCTATCCCTAGATTACAAATGCATCCAAACGTGTATTGATAAAAGATAAAGATAGGAAAGAAAGCAACTGTAAGGTAATTGAATGAATGCAAAGGGCTATTCCCCCCTCCCCCAGTGTAATCTTGCTCCTTCTTGTATAGGTTTAGGGCTATTGTAATCCACACAGGGGCTTGTTCAGTGTTTTTGAATATGCCGTCTAATTACAACGCTCAGCCTTTATGTTTGTTTCCAATGCATAGGATCTATTGGTAAAACGAATGTCATTTTGCGGTCTGTTATGCAGAAAATGTTTAATCCAGTGTTTGACTGACTCTGTTAAATCTTTTTTTATTGAATGTGCTTATTCGTCCGTGCAGAATTGAGTATGCTCCTTTTCTGTTACTATGACACTGCAATTAAATAGCTAAAGGGGTGGTGGTGGGGAGACTGTAAGACATTTTTCTAATGGGCCATGCCATAGCTATAAAAGTTATTCATTCCTATGTTTTTCCCCCCCTTCTCTCATCTTCTCCTCCGTGAGATTTTATCCAGTGATGGAGGTGTGGGAAGCAAATATTCTGGCAAAGCAGGAAAAACAAATCCTGCAGAAAAGAAACGTGGGTGTCCATTTGGCCATGTCGGCTGCTCCTGAAAACAGCTTTTTTTCCAGCTCAGTGAGGAATGACTGTCAGGATGAAATGAAATTGCCTTGATGGTAGTTTTATGGATAAATTTAACAGGATCTAAGGAAAGTTCTTCGGCTTTGAAACGGAGATGAGCACCGGCCCCTAGAGTTGGAAACGACTAGCACGCATGTGCGGGGGAACGTTTACCTTAGCTGTTCTATCCAGAGAAAAACTCAAAGAGTTGGAAGATTTGGAAGTCTTCTACTCTAATAAAGGAGAATATTTGTAGGTCAGACTTGAAATGAGGGATCCTTGGTGCTCTCTGTGCCTGGTTGTTTTCTTGAAGATGTTTCATGACCCAAACTAGGTAACATCATCATTACTAGCACTGATGATGTTACCTAGATGGGTAATGAAACATCTGCCAGTAAACAACCCAGCTTAGCACCAAGGACCCCTCTTCTTCCACTGCCTCTGCCCACCTGGGTCCTCTGGAAGCTGGGACTTGCAGACTACTGAAATAATCTTTCTTGTTGGTTGCATATTGGTTGTTCCAACAAAAATTCAAAACCTTTTTTTATTTTTTAGGAAGATGGTAGTTGCTCAAGGTAATCAAATGGGAATCACCATTACCGCACCTGTTTTTACAATCACTTTTGCGGTGGTCATTAAAGTGAACAGAATAGTCTTCTTGGAGGTCTTCTAGTCCAGCCCCCTTCTCAAACAGGAGACCCTATACCATTTCAGACAAGTGGCTGTCCGAGCTAGCTTGCTTTGCACCATTGTAGAATTGGCTTGCTTTAAATTTAAGTTTATAACTTATAAAACACACATTAAGGCAGAACCCTGAGCAATTTATAGCTTTGTACAATGTATGACCTTCAGGTTAGACCAGGGGTCTTCAAACCTGGCCCTTTTATGACTTGAGGATTTCAATTCCCAGAATTCCTCAGCCAGGCCTGGCTGAGAAATTCTGGGAATTAAAGTCTACAAGTCATAAAAGGGCCAAGTTTGAAGAACCCTGGGTTAGTCTCTGAAGATGTTTGCATGATGGATAAGGGAACAGGTTGATGGGCACACCTCTATGTAGTAGCTACGCTCCTTGGAATTGTGGCTCCAAAATCAGATTTAGAGGCTTGCTCAAGTCTTGTTAGGTTGTCAGATCTGGACTAGATGCTGCCATTTGGGATTGACAGAAAAGGCATTTCACAAACATGGCAAACGAGAGTTAGTTTGGTCTAGTCTAGTGGTTAAGGCACTGGGCTAGAAAATGAGAGGTGGCGACTTCAAACCGTCCCTTAGCCATAAAAAGCTGGCTGGAATGACTTTGGGCCAATCCCTCTCCCAGTCCAACCCACCTCACAGGGTTGTTGTGAGGAAAACAGGAGGAAGATGTGTTGGATACGTTTGCCGTGTTATTTGTAAAAATAAAAATAAAGGCAGAATACGGTGCAGGCGGCGAGTTCGAAGACGAACTACGCTCCCCACAATGCCCCGCGAAGGAGCATTCCGGCCGCCTCTCCACCTCGACTCACTTCCGCCAGCCAGCGGCCGAGGTGTCACGTGACCGCGGGCGAATTTCCCCTCCCAAGATGGCGGACCGCCTGCCTTCCGAGTTTGACGTGGTGGTCATAGGCACGGGTGAGGGAATCGCGTGAATGTAACGTGCGAATGGCTGGCGGGGGTAGGGAAGCGTGTCCGAGCCGAGAAGGGGATGCTGCCGAGGTTGGACCAGGGCGAGATTGGCCAGGACTTTGGACGCCAAGGGGACAGAGAGAGAGAGGAAGCAGCTTTGGAAATAAACCCGGGTCTTTTCCTGGATCAGGTGCAACCCCTTGTAGGGCGTGGACTACAATTACCATCGTCCCCAGCCTGTCCAGGCCGGAAGGGGAGACGATGCCAGGCTAAGAGTGGTCGCTGCATCGTTGAGAGAAAAGGGCGGGTGCTGGTGGCTCTTGGTTTTTTATTATTATTATTATTATTATTATTATTATTATTATTATTATTATTATTATTATTATTATTATTATTATTATTATTATTATTATTATTATTATTATTATTATAGATTTATGTGCTGGCTTTACTCTTTAAGTCCAGGCGTGTTCAGTCTTTTGGCTTGCCTGGGTCGCACTGAGGAGGAATTGTCTTGGGCCCTATAGTGTGTGTGTGTGTATGTGTAATACAGAACAACAGAGTTGGAAGGGACCTTTGAGGTCTTCTAGTCCAGCCCCCTGCTCAAGCAGGAGACCCTACACCATTCCAGACTAATGGCTGTCTCTTCTTAAAAACCTCCAGTGATGCAGCACCCACAACCTCTGGAGGCAGGTTGCTCCACTATAAATTATATAATATTGTTAAAAGTTTATGATCTTGCTGTACGAGGTGCTTGTACTGTTCTACATTGCACCCCTTTCTTCTATTTTTTTCCCCCACAGCCAAGGGATGGGGTCGGTCCAGGCTGAAAAAGGGTGATTTCAATTCTAGTCCAATCCTTCCACTGTCAATGAACCACACTGATTTGTGTTTCTGACAATGGTAGGCACATTTGAGAATCCCTTAGTAACTGTCTCCCTAATGTTACTCTTATTAGGACAGTTCTAACTGTATAAGGATAGAAACAGCTTAAATGAAATCTGTCTGTCTCAGTGTCAACTCCTGGCAAGGGCCTGCAGTTTTCTGGGCAAGAAGTGGTTTGCCATTGCCTTCTTCCTAGGGCTGAGAGAGAAGGACTGGCCCAAGGTCACCTAGCTGGTTTCATAATGGTGCCTTCTAACCACAGCACCAAATTGGCTTTCCAGTGGAAATGGTTGCCTTTTTTCATTGCTGAATAAACACAACCCAACTGGCTTGTGTCTAAGGCGGGATTAGAATTCATGGTCTCTGGGTTATTAGTTTGTTAATTTACCACTACATTAAACAGGCTTTACAAGGGAAGTGGTTTGCCATGGCCTCCATCCATTTCCATTGCTTTCCTGGAGCTGAGATGGAGAGACCGGTCCAAAGTTCCTCAATAGGCTTCATGTCTATGGCAGGACTAGAACTTATGGTCTCTTTAACTCAGGGGTCTTCAAACTTGGCCCTTTTATGACTCATGGACTTCAACTCCCAGAATTCCTCAGCCGGGCATGCTGGCTGAGGAATTCTGGGAGTTTTGAAGTTTGAAGAGCCCCTGCTTTAACTGCTGTACCAAACTGGCTTCTCCTTGCCTGCAAGTCAGTCTTGACCTCTTGTGACTGCCTGGAGTAGTCTCCGCAGTTTTCTTGAGAATGTTTTTGGAAGTGTTCTGTTATCGTCTTCTAGAGGTGACTGGTTCAAAGTCACCCATCTGGCTTTGCGCCCAAGGCAAGACTAGAACTCAAGGTCTTCTGGTTTCTAGCCTGGGACCATAACTACCATATGAAACTGGCTATCTTAGGCAGAAGAAAACTTGGGATGGGTGGCTTGGGTTTGTGTTTGCTCAGGGGACTAATAGAGTTAATCTGGGTATTTCCTGGGTCCTAATGAAAAATCAGATGGATGCGTTGGACAGATCATGAAAAACCTCACACAATTCCGGGTCCTTGGTTTTCTTGTCAGTTTCTGGAAAATACACCTTTTCTTTCTGTAACTGCATTTAGTTCATTTGCTCTAATTACTTTTCATGTTGGGTCTGAAAGTACTACGGATACAAATTCCTTTTGATTTTTGTTTTGTTTTGTTTTAACATAGTTAATATGGATGACAAATGTTTTCAGGATTTCAGCCAGGTTACAGTGAATCCACAACATGCAGTAAAGTGAAATAAAACTGTTTAAAAAATAAAATAATAAATTATTTGCAATTCCAATTATCTGTCTGCACATTTTTTTAAAAATTTTTGGATCTCTACTTTGTAGAGTACTGAGCATATAGTTCTTTGCAGACATTAACAGAACCCAGGCATCCCATCCGGATGAATAATGCTATTATCAGTAGCTAGCTATAGAAAAGCTCTGGGTTAAGAGTGCCTGACAAAGACATTAAGCTATGGTTTGTTGAACCAAATGTTATTGAATAAACCACGCCTGCCTGAGGTCATGCAGTATGCTTGACTAAAACCGGCTGAAAAACATTTTGGGTTTACATGCTTTGTGAATGCAGATAATTACAGTTCATTCAAACTTTAGTAAATCATGAGTTAAACTGGGATGTTTTGTTCACTGTTCCCTTTATCCATCCATCTATCCATTCATTCATTCCTTTTTCTCCTTTTCTCTATGTACTTGGTTATTTCTGAAGGGCCTAGTGCTGATTTAGGGACGCGGTGGCTCAGTGGGTTAGGATGCTAAGCTTGTCGATCAGAAGGTCGGCAGTTTGGCGGGTTGAATCCCGAGTGCCGCGTAGCAGAGTGAGCGCCTGTTACTCGTCCCAGCTTCTGCCAACCTAGCAGTTCGAAAGCTCGTAAAAAATGCAAGTAGAAAAATAGGGACCACTACAGTGGGAAGGTAACAGCGTTCCGTGCGCCTTTGGCGTCTAGTCATGCCGGCCACATGACCACGGAGACGTCCTCGGACAAGCGCTGGCTCTTCGGCTTTAAAACGGAGATGAGCACCGGCCCCTAGAGTCGGAAACGACTAGCATGCATGTGCGGGGGAACCTTTACCTTTACCTTTAGTGCAGATTTACCTATCTATTTTCACTTCATAACTATTAAAAATGGGAAATCTGTAGGATCTGTCATACATGAACATTACTGCCATCGTAAAAGTACCATGAGGGACTGCGATGGGGTTCATTCATTGTTTTCTTTAACTATGGTTTCTTTAGTCTCAATTGGCTGGGTTTATTTGTATAAACCATAATGACTAATGCTTTAAGTAAGATGCAATAAGAAATATATACAGTGGTTTAGCCCAATATATATGTATATTGGCATACCCAGCCTATATGATTGTGATTTTGAATATATTATGTACGTATGTATGTTTGTATGTATACTCAGTATGTCTTAAACAATGGTCAAAGTATGCCAAATATATTTGTGCCAATTTATGGTGATGGTCTTTTTTTTTAAAATGAAGGCCAGTTTATAATTATGTTTTTGAGGCTGTGATGGAGAGCTGGTTCATACAGTCTTCTAGATCAGGGGTCTTCATACCTGGCCCTTTTATGACTTGTGGATTTCAACTCCCAGAATTCCTCAGCCAGCATGGCTGGCTGAGGAATTCTGGGAGTTGAAGTCCACAAGTCATAAAAGCCAAATTTGAAGACCCCTGTTCTAGATTGTAGATTTAAACTCACAATTGCACTAAGCCATTAACCATAGATTACAAACTAGAACGATTTTGATTTATAAATCAATTTTTATATTTCCACAGTGCTATGAAACAGTCTCTGTGTTTTGTCATACTGTGTTTTGTGAACCCAGCCATTATATGTTGTAAAACAATGTTCTCTAGCATACCATATTGTTTGAGCATAACCAATTATGGCTTAATTATAATGAAAAAATATATGGTTTAATGGCATGTATTGCATCCAACTGTGTATTTATAATGCTTTTCTTATAGAATGTTTGCAAGGTAGGTTTAAGTCAATGCATTAAGTTAGTGTGGTAGTTTAGACATAGTTACCTAGGGATTACTAGTAGATCTTAACTGAAAGGTGCCATTGAATCCGACTCCTTGCTCATTGTAGGAATCTAGATTAAAGCATTCCATTGCATTAAAATCATAGTGGAAGATTCAAACTATCTTTTGCAATACAGCTATCGTCTTGCTCTAAGTTACAGCTGAAAGATGTGGACATCTAGCATGCAAGATTTGGTAGATCTATTCTAAATTAGACTGAAAAAAATGGCAGGATTGAAGGTTAGGGAGATTAGCAGATCCAGAAATTGATTTTTGCTATAAAGGCCTGTGTGTTCAGCACTCAGTTCAGCTAGGAATTAGTTTCAATATGGGTTTATAGGATGCTGTTCCTTATTTCAGTATATGGTCGTTTGTCGTGAGCCAACTAATCAGTATCTGATTATCGAGGTTTCAGTTTAAAAAAAAACAAACTTCTGAACCTTAAAGCTTGCTCTAAAGGTTATGTTAGCCCAAGATCAGAAATAACTTGGTTCGGACTCTTACTTCATATATAAAGCTTATTAGGTGTCCCTGAATGAGGAAAACTAGTAGACTGGACCAGACTCCTTCATATGGAGCAGGGGAAGCTAAAAACATTCTTGAATCCAGCTGAATTCCTGGTGACTTTATGGACGTAACCATGCAGTTACCTTGTGAAAAATACAGAATTACCTTCTGGGATTTGTTTCCCACTTTGCAAATGTAGCCTGCAGCCCTAGTGGTTCTTGATAGTCTCCAGTCCAAGCACTAATCAATATGGATACCTTTAGCTTTCTATCCCAGTTATGGTCAGCCATGTGTTACCACCAACTGAGATTCTTAATGGAGAGGATAAAAAGCGGAATGCAAGGGAAGGCTCATCTCCCTTTTAAATTTCTCTGTTACTGGGAGAAGAGCAGGACCACGGAGGAAGTAATCTCACCTGGAACTCTGATCTTATTGTCTTCGGTGAGACGTAGGATGGTTAGAGCAGGGGGGTCTTCAAACCTGGCCCTTTTCTGACTTGTGGACTTCAACTCCCAGGATTCCTCAGCCAGGCATGCTGGCTGAGGAATTCTGGGAGTTGAAGTCCACAAGTCTTAAAAGTTGCCAAGTTTGAAGACTCCTGATTTAAACCTTGAGTTAAGCCTTGTGGGGGTCCATGGCCACAAAAGTTTGAAGACCCCTAGGTCTAGGTTGCCTCATGTCTCACTAGCCTTTCCAGCTGAAACAGAGTGATGTGTTAGTCACGCAGTAGCCCTTGTCCTGGTCACATCCCCTTGCAGTCTTACCTTTGCATCTCTAGTCATTTTCTGTATTTTTGTGCTCCCCCCCCATTAGTACAGGTAAAGTGAAGTTTATATTTTATTTAATCTAAGTATTAATTTTTCAGTTCATGTCTCATGTAATGGTATACAACCCTATCTTTTTACATATTTCCTTAAAAAGGTGCATTGTTTTAGGTTTGGGAATGCATTAAATTCATTTGCATTATTCCTTATGGGAAAATTTTATTTGGTACTTGTCATTTTTGGTACTCGTTGCCCTTCCCAGAACCAATGAAGAAGGAGGATTGAGGTACCATTATAAATCTCAGAGTCAGACAATGTTGTTTTGAAATACCATGGACTTGGGATTGGGACCAAATTTGATCCTGTATTTTCATCACAGTACACCTCACTGTTCTCCATCCTAACTGGGATATTGTGCTACTTAGCTGTGGTTTAACTTATAACCTATACTTGGTTCCCACCTGAAAGGTGTTTATGGCTTCTGACTGTATGTCAGACAAAAGTCTCTTCTCCCTGTTTCCCCTCTAAAAAAGTAGTTTTATATATTAAAAAAAAACCCCAAAGCTCAGCCACTGTAAATTTTCTGGTTCCATGCAATTTTTTCCTTCTTTCTCTTTCTGATCCTCGCTAGTTATAAATAACACATGAAATGACTTTCAAGGTAGAAGGCAGGAATCCATTTTGAAATATTCTATAAAATAAAGTGTGATTTATAGCTCCTTGTGATTTGGGCTGAAAGCGTTTGGGCTTCGCCCAGTCATCAGAGTCCTGTCAGAGGAAGTTGTTATTTATTGGTCGATATGCCAGGAATGGTGGTGATGGTACTTTATGTTTATCTTATGTAAGTATAATGTTAAGAAAAATCAATTCCAAATACTAATACAATTTTTAAAACGTATCATGGCGCACTAGCCAAATATTAAGAGAGACTGGAGCATCAGAAAAGCTGGTTTTTAACCCTCTGCCTAGTTTTAATTGCTTTGAATGTTTTGAGGTGTAATCTTTTGCCAATTCTTCGGTATTTTGTGTTCCAGGGTTTAATACAAAATTGGGCCTTTTGTCTAATTATGAATTATCACTGATCATTTTCAGGAGTTTTCTGTCCAGTGACTAAATCTGCACAAAAGCCGTGTCCTCGGCGCCTGTTACAGTACTCTCTCTGCGTTGTTTTGATAGCATTGCCCCAGGATGTAACATTCACACCTTTACTTGGTGTTAACATTCACAACAGAAAGCCCATTGCAGTTTCTTCTTGTACTGTAAAGTAACAATATTTAGGATTCCCTGGGGCAGCAGTAGTGACACACGGGCTGGAGTCTGGGATGTTGCATGCAATCTTTTTCAGCAAAGGAAGATTTCTAGCACAAGTGGGCACCAGTCCTACCCTGACAATGTGCCCATAAGATGCTGTAGAACAGACATGTCAAACGCAAGGCCCGGGGGGCCGGTTTCATGTGGCCCGCGAAGCCATCCTGGAAACAGTGAGGGAATGGCCCCCACTGCCTTGGCCCTGGCCCAGAGACCCTCCTTCTGCCAGAGACCCTCAGATCTGTCCCACTCCTGCCCAGGCCCCCATAGGCACCCTTGATGCCAACGATGTAGAGCTGGCCATGCCCACCCAGTAGGCCATACCCACTCTAGCCACGCCCACCCAGTAGGCCACGCCCACCGAGGCCATGCCCACCCGGCCCCTTGAGGGCAACCACAATGCTGATGCGGCCCTCAATGAAATTGAGTTTGACACCCCTGCTGTAGAACAGGGGTCTCCAACTTTGGCCACTTTAAGACTTGTGGACTTCAACTCCCAGAATCCCCCACAAAATATGCTGGCTGAGGAATTCTGGGAGTTGAGGTTCCACAAGTCTTAAAGCTCTGAAAGTTGGAGACCCCTGCTGTACTGCAGGACTAAAATCCATTTAGTGGAGGTGGAATTCCAGCACCTTGGATAGTTCCACACATGCAATTTCCTGCAGCTTATTCAGGCTTGGTTGGGAGTTAAAACTTTCCTACAACATCTCTCAAGTGTCCAGTAGATTTCCTTTGGCATTTTCAGCAGCAATCTTTATTTTTGCAATAAATATAACACACACCAGCCACTTTATAAACCACTTTCAGGCTTTTGTGATAAGCTAGTTATAATAGGGGAGAATAGAGCATGTCACCCATCCCTTCTTTCAGTTTGCACATCACACTGGATAACAAATTTGATTGAACTATAGGCAACTGAATAACCGCAATGTCTGGGACTCCCCAAACATTAAGCAATGAGTATAAGTAGTCCAGAAGCTTTTCTGTGTAGACTTTTCTTTAATGTGAGGATGAATAATATTTTTGACAACGTAAGCACATTCGGAGGGTTTTCATTGGTATTCTCACAAGAAGATGTATCCATCTGCAAAGAAGATACTAAAAAATTAAAAAATGAACTGGTGAGGTTGTCCTTGATTCCTTTGTAGTCTGCAAAGGTGCTTTCTAGCACCCTCCCAATTCCTCTTGGTCATTTTTGGGAGGTGAGTTAAGTAGACACTCAAACACGCAAGTTGTTAGCTGCAACCACACACGTACATTCATTTTGCTTTCAAAGAAGGGCACAGGGTCTACAAGCATTTTTGCAAATCTCAATAATGCTAAGTTGATGCTTCACTTTATAGCAGATTTGGTCTTCGTTCAAGTTGAAGGGGACTCGGTGCCTGTGTTTGCACATTGGTCTTACTCATAGGTCGTTTGCTTGTGATTTGTTGATATAGCTACCTTTGGCTGAGTTTGCACAGCATCCTAAACCAGTGGTTCTCAACCTTTTCTTCACCATGGACCCCCTTTATATAGCTTTTGTGGCCACGGACCATGACCACAGACCTCCAAGATTTAACTCAAGATTTAAATCATAACATTTTTTCCTACCCTTCACGGACCTCCTGTAATGACATTGTGCCCCCCCCCAGGGGTCCACGGACCACCGGTTGAGAACCACTGTCCTAAACCAGAATTCAGAGCATACAAACCACAATGGTTGTATGCCAAACTTCCTTCCTTGAATCATTTGGAAATAATCCAAGGAAGTCATTTATAATCAACTGAAAACAGTTTTGGATTCCTAGTGTTTTCATTTTTCTGCAATCTGCTGCCTTCCAGCTATATTGAGGAAGGCTAGCTTAGCCAAAGCAGGTTCTTCAATAGCCAAGATATACTTTTGAATAGATTTTTATGCAGTTTTGTAAATATAGTTCACTCAGTTTTGGAGCTCACCCATTGAATTAGATAACTGCTTCCTCTCTCTTACTATTTAGGTTCTATCACTCTTCTCTTCTGCCTGTCTCTTTCTCCCAGTAATTTATTTGTATTAAGGCTGGTAATCTTTGAAATTCTAGTTACAAACTACATTCTGCAACTTGATGTCTATCTGCCTCTGATCAATCTGTCTCTCTCTCTTTTTTTTACTGTGAAGCACTTTCCTTTTATTGCCTCTAGCAGTATCCCTTATGTTGCTTTTTATTGCTTCAGGTGATATTCTAGATGTTGAATTCTAATGTATGAATCATTTGAAGTTGTAGCCTCTCCCAGGTAAAAGGATTAAGAACAGCTTACTGCCATTTAGTTGATCAGAATCCCAGTTTGTTAAAACGAAGCTGGCAAGGTTTTAGGCTTGCGGATCTGCTTTTTCATTTATTTGCTATTGATGGATGGATCGATTGGTCGATTTTTTAAAAAAAATTTGGCGTCCATATTTTGCCCTTGAAAACGTACAACCCTAACACACCCTAAGTCCATCTTCTAAATCAGTGTTTCTCAGCTTTGGTTATTTTAAGACAGGTGGAATTCAGCTCCCACAATTCCCTAGCCAGCCTGGGAATGCTGGCTGAGGAATGCTGGGACTTCAAGT
Organism: Vipera ursinii; assembly: GCF_947247035.1. Lineage (NCBI taxonomy): Eukaryota > Metazoa > Chordata > Lepidosauria > Squamata > Viperidae > Vipera > Vipera ursinii. The sequence continues at coordinate 10,174,300 of NC_139525.1, forward strand.
CCACACATCTTAAAATGGCTAACATTGAGAAACACTGTTCTAGATCAAAGCTTCTAATAGTGATACTGGGTGAATGAGAAAGGACAGAAATCATTAACCAAATTATGATTCACTTATCTGTTACACCTACATTTTGAGATATAAAAATGAATATCCAGACATGAGAAACTGAAATCAGGAATTCTGGCAGTCTGATGAGAGAGAAATCCTACATGTCTGAGCAAGATCAACGAAATAAGAACTGCACAGATTCCTTTTGGGGATTTGATATTCTATCTGATAGGATTTTGGAAAGGAATCTGTCATAGAAGGCAATGGAAAGGGAGAATAGACATAACTAATCTGGTCATAGATCTACCTCTGTTAGTGTCAGAGAATGCAGGACATGACCAGGCTGAGCTTGAGGGAGGGGTCAAACATGTCATAAGTCACGAATCCCTGAGCACCCACAAGAGATCTAAGACCAGCCTACCTTGAATTGCCTCTCTTATCTCCCGCTCATTTCCCTTAACTGTTAGTTGGTCAGATTCCTGTAGAGAGCTTAAGCTTGCAATAAATCTTTATACTCATTTGAACTGCCTGAATCTCCTAATTTCTCTGGTGCTTGACATCGAAGCATAAAATAATAATGGCTCACTTTTTTGGGGGGAAAAACGGTCTTTCCTCAAAATGCATGGATCTTACAATGTTTCGTCATAACTGATTTAATTGAAACCTTGTCTCTTTTGTAGGCTTACCTGAGTCTATCATTGCGGCAGCATGCGCAAGGAGTGGCCAGCGGGTTCTTCACGTGGATTCGTAAGTCCTTCCATCCGTGTACATTATAGCTCTCGGTCAGTGTTTCCCCAACCTTGGGAACTTTACAATGCATGGATTTTAACTCCCGGAAGTCGAAGTTTTAAGTCGAAACTTCTTAAAGTTTCTCAAGTTTGGGAAATGCTTTTATAGGCCCTAACAGCCAATGACAGCAGACAAAAGACTGGCTTAATGGAGGAGGTCTTGACTTGATTCTTCCAAAAAGAAAAAAGAAAAGAAAAGAGAAAAAGGAAGGAAGGAAGGAAGGAAGGAAGGAAGGAAGGAAGGAAGGAAGGAAGGAAAGAAAGAAAGAAAGAAAGAAAGAAAGAAAGAAAGAAAGAAAGAAAGAAAGAAAGAAAGAAAAAAAAAAAAAAAGAAAAAGCTAACATTGAAAGCCAAGTTACAAGCCACAACTTTGGACTTCATCTTATCAGGTCGGAACAAACTAGAATGACCCTTTGGCATGGTAGGTTAAACGATCCACAGAAAGAGCTTTTGTGGTTTGTTCCATCTTTTCTGCTGGCCTGAGAAGCAGGCCGGAGAAACTGACGGGTGTCTTCCAGCAACCTTCACATTCACAGTAAATCATCATGTAGGCAGTAGTTTCACAAATGCAGTAGTTTTCAGGGATCATTGAATCAACCTAAATTTTGCTTTGTAACTTAGGCAAATGTAATACAGTACATGCTAGATATCCTAACAAACCATCCTAACATGTTCACTATCTGTCTGTGGTCCTGTTATCACTCAAAGTCCGTGTAGTTTAGTGGTTGAACTACAAGCAGAGAAGTCCTAGTTCTGGTCCCTGCCTCCATCACAGCAGCTTCCTAGAAGACCAGTAACACTCTGTCATCAGCTAGCACTGATGATGTCATCTAGTTGGGTAAGGAAACGTCTAACAAGAAAACCGCTCAGTTCAGAGAGCACCAAGGACCCCACAGTTCAACTGCGAGCTTCAAATATTCTCTTCTGTCGGAACCCTCACTCCTCCCAACCTACCTGATAGGATTATTTCTAGGCAGCAAAAAGGGAGGGAGGGGTATGGACAGCGTCATGGATTCCTGAATGAAAAGGGGATTTAAAAAAAAAAATCGTATCAAATAAATGTAAATTATTTTATCACATGAAATAGCATATGAGATATTGCATAACTGTGCTCAGGGCTGACGCTAAGGCAATGCCAACTATGCTTCTCAAAAAAATAAAGGGAACACAAGATAAGACATCCTACTATTAAATACAGTACATTGTGTTGTTTAAGTGTTCCCTTTATTTTTTTGAGCAGTATATAATACTGGGAACAGGCCAAACAAACAAACATCTAGAAACCATGATGGCTAGGTTCGTACAGTGTGGTACAGCCAAAGTAAGCAAATGCCATGATGATTTTATGCAATGAATCCGGCCAGTGTGTGCTTTTAAATTATGATGCTGGCTTTGCCCACTGACTTCCACCCTGAGTCCATAGGCTTTTCATGTAAAACCCATATATATATATGAATGGGTTTGTTGATTCTTCAACAAAAATATAGCTTTCTTGCTTCATCCACATCTTCTAGGGGTTGAGATGTCTGGAGAATGTAACTCTCTGAAAACTATTCCAAATCTCTTCTTATATTTGTTTGAAATGGTATAGGGCAGGGGTAGGCAACCTCGGCTCTTTTATGACTCGTGGACTTCAACTCCCAGAATTCCTGAGCCAGCTATGCTGGCTCAGGAATTCTGGGAGTTGAAGTCCACGAGTCATAAAAGAGCCGAGGTTGCCGACCCCTGGTATAGGGTTTCCTCCCTGAGGAAGGGGTTGGACTAGATGACCTCCAAGGTCCCTTCCAACTTTACTATTATGATCATGATTAACCAGGGTGGATTTTGATGGGGTCCATTAGCAGGAAAGGAAATACAATTGGACGTTAACACTCTTCATTATTGCAAAACTAATAATTTGTTGATTTGACAGCTCTGTACCTTTGTTTCTAAACTTGAGGGGGGAAAAATATAATTCCTAACACTTTTTTTTCCCAGGCTTAGGAAGAAAAAGTGTTAAGCATTAAATTGTGTTAAGCAACATCTTAACAGTTTACTTTTCTTGTGTTAATAGATTTATCTGTAATATTTATATAAAGGTTGCTCACTCCCTTATTCCCCTGTTATAACAGTTATACGTATAGGCTGAATGGGGGAAAAAAATCTTGTTTTCATTTAACCCACAAGGCTGCGGTTGTTCCTTCTGCAAGCATTTCCAAAGTCAGAATTAATCCCTGTCCCCTTTCAGAAGCACAACTGTGAGAGAAGTGAATGCAGCTAAAAGTTAGTTAAAAAGGTAGAAACTGCTATCCGATTTACCTCTGAAAATTACAAAGCCCATCAATTTTGCATGGGTTTCTTAGGCAAGCATCGTATGAGATGGAAAATCTGAATATTGGCGAACCTTAAACGCCTGCTGTTTATTCATGCTGGATAAACTTTACGTAGTCCTTGAGTTAAGACCACAATTGAGTTCAAAATTTCTGTTGCTAAGGCAGACATTTTATGAAGTGACTTTTGCCCCCATCTTACGACCTTTCTCGCCACAGTTGTTAAGCAAATCACTGCAAGTTGTTCAGTTAGTAAAAGGCTTGTTAAGTGGACTCTGGCTTCCCCGTTGACTTTACTCGTCCGAAGGTGGCAAAAAAGAGGATCGCATGACCGTGGGAACATTGCATTGTCCTAAGTACACGCCACTTGCCAAGCCTCCAAATTTTGACCAGGTGACCGTGGGGATAATGGTCACAAGTGTGAAAAACGGTCATAGGTGGCTTTTTTTTCAGTACCCTTGTAACTTTGAATGGTCGCTAAATGGAAGGGTCACTAAGTTGAGGCCTACCTGTACTTTCTGATGGGAATTAGGTGGAAAACCTACGTGGGCTGGGTGGAAGAATCTTTGAGAGTCGGAGAAAACGTTTGATCTACTTTTGGGTGCCGGTGCTGCATGGATTCATTACCCCGAGAGGGTCTTACCACTTTTAATCTCCCACCACTGTTTTGTCTTTATCATAATCTACCACTTAGGTGATGATGGTGGATGGTCTGAAGCGAACCATTATAAACCCCTGAGCAGCATCTCTGTTGATTTATAAACACTGTCCGAGCATCTCCTTCTCCAGACCGCTAATCATATTCAAAATAGTCACTTCCATTGCAGCCCGATCATAAATTCCTATAATCGTGTTTTAAAGCCAAAGTTAGCTTCTGCCAAATTGTAATTGAAGGAGGCTTTCTTTAGCTATCTGTCTCAATAAAATGTTTAAAAAAATATATCCTCGGTTCTTTTTCGGAGAGCTACATGTACCGTAGGTATTAATGAGCTGTTGACATGTGAAATTTCAAGGATGGATGCTAAGTGATTTAGAAAAGTCATTTGCAATTCAGAGTACTCCGGCTTGGCATTGAGTTTAAACTTGAAGTTGCAAAAGTTTGAATGGGAATTTAGTTGGTGGAAGCAATTTGTGTATGCATGGAGGAGATTTTCCTCCCCAGTCACCTCTCTCCTGTCTGTGCAGATCTTATTTTGGGGGGACGCTGCCCTGGTTGGCTTGCGTTGAGGGTAGGAAAAAAGAAAACGGGAGAGCAATTAATTTCCTTAGCTTTCCCAACTTCTGTTTTAGCAATAAAATTAGGTTTATTCTTCAAGAGTTTTGTCAGCAAGGCATCATTTTTTCAATTGATTTTCAATTAATTGATCAAAGCTCAGGCACTTCAGAGAACTTGGTAGAGCTATAATGGAAATATTATTGGGAAGGCTTAAGCAAAACGTAACTGGTTATTGTGGAAGGAGAAACATTGGTTTGGTTTTAATCTATCTTGTTCCTATTGATGTAAGGCATTGCAATTAACGATTGGCTCATTTCCTGTATTATGCTAAGCCATTTAATCATTGTTTACTAAATAAATGTGGATGGATTCGCCCGACATGGCTTGTGAAAAGCAGAAATCATTGATGTCTTGGAATTATCTCTGCCACCACCCAATGAATTTGGATTGGGATCCAAATGGTCAATAAAGCCATGCCATTACAGTATCCCATAAGGGCATTGAAATTCTGTTTTTCTTTTCTTTCTTTCTTTCTTTCTTTTTTTGTAAAATAAATAAATAAATTCTCATCCCTGTCTCCTCCCTACGAAAGCCCTGATCATATCAGGGCACATTCTGGAGGAATTTGCGATCAGGATCAGAAACTCTAGCTGGAAGGGAATGTGTCCCCTTACTTGATATATCTCCACACTTCTATTCTGCCTGCACATGAAAATGTTTGAACTCCCCACCCTGTGTTTGATAATAGTAGCCTTGGTGTAAACTTGTGGCTGTACGGTTTTAGAGCTGAACTTTTTCTTTTAAGAGTAAATGATACGTTCTGCTAACTCCTGCCAATGCAGCTTTGTTTTTGTTCTGTTTTATTACTTTATATAATAACTCAAGGCAGCAAACACACACAATACTTCTTCCTCCTACTTCCTCCACAACAACAGCCCTGTGGAAATGAGTTGTGCTTATAGAAATAGGCAGGCCCAAAGTCACCCAGCTGGCTTTCATGGCTAAGGCAGAACTACAACTCACAGTCTCCTGGTTTCTAGGCCAGCACCTTAACCGCTACTCACTAATACTTGTAATAAGCAGTTCTGCCGGGTACCGAATCCAATCAGTTACCTAGCTATGCACAGTTCTTCCTCCATTGGAAGCAGCAAACGTTGACCAACACCCTTCCCAAGACCTTCACTTGACACACCTACACCTGAAGCCCTTATAAACAGAAGAACGCTGACACTGACATCCCTTAAACTCCGCTGAAGGTGTTACCCAGCCTGGCAAGGAATTGTTCGAAAACCAGACCACAAGCTCGGAGAACCAACCTCCTCCTTCATTGACCTAACAGATTTCGCTGTCACCAAGTGCGACAGTCTGTCCTTAGTGGGTCCAGTGACCACGTGATAACGAAGCGCTTGTAATTTTCAAATTGAAACCTGATCCAATTGGCCAACCTTGCATTTCTGAAAGCCAGAAAGGAAGTGGGGGGGTAGTGGGGGGGGGAAGAAGCAAAGTGCCTGATTCTCATACCTTTGGGATGAGGTTGGAGGGTTGGGGATGAGCAAAACTAAGACTGTAATAAACAGCTTCATCAAGACAATTAGTTGGAACTTCTAGGATTTGATACAGATTGCTTTCAACGCGGATGCCGGAGAAAGTTGGCTAGTTAAGAGAGAACTCATTCGGTTGACAGACGGACCTCCTCCTCTTCCCTTCCCTTCTTCCTCCAGAAAGAGATCAAATAGAGGAAGACACATGCAAGCAAGGTCTCTGGAGAAATCACCAGGCATCAGCAGCTTTTTCTCAGCCTTTGATTCATTTTTCCTCCCTGTGCGACCACGGGATTGAAGGAGACGGCTTCCCTAACTTGACATTCACAGAGAAAAAAAAAATACTAGGCAAATTTCCCTCTGCAAATTCCGGCTCGTGCATTTGTATCCACGGCAGTTTGTAAAATCCTGACGTTTATGAAGCTCTCCTTTGGCTCTTGAGACCAGAGGCTTGGTGGAGATCTATCGCTGAAGGCGATAGATAAGCACGAACCTCCTAAGCCTTGATGAGTTTTGGAATGTGTCAGGATGATAACCAGAAGCCGGCAAACAAATATGTATGATCTACGATCCTGAGCAATCAAAACTTTGTCGGTGGACACAGGGCACGCCTACAGAAAATTATGTTCTACTTTTAAATGGCAAGTAGGGTGACTAAATGCAAAAGGGAAGAGGGATTTTTGCTTATTGGAATTGGTTTGTGTACTTGTTATTCTCTTTATTCATACAGGCATGTGAAGGTCTCTTTTCTGGGGCATCTTTCTCCGTAACTGTAGATAATCGCAGAATCCTTGCAATAAGGAAATTGCTGATCTTTTTTTTTCCCTTTTTTTTCCTCCTCTTTCTTTCCTTCTCCCCTCTGTTGCTACAGGAGAAATTACTATGGAGGAAACTGGGCAAGTTTTAGCTTCTCAGGATTGTTGTCCTGGATAAAAGAGAACCAAGTAAGGAGCAGCATTATTGTTTTTATCTCAAATAACTATTTTGTTGTTGTTGTTGTTGTAGAAGCATTACTTTTAATTTAAATATGAGTCTTCCAGGCCTGTTTTCCCTTTTGGGAGCTAGAGCTGAGAATTCTCACCTAGGCGGGGGAGATGAGGCGACGCGTTCTTTTCCCACCTCCTAATTTTAAATTATTTTAACTTTTCCGCTTAAATTAAATGCCACCGAGAAGGGATCGGTCGATCGATTTGCCCAGTGAAAACAACATAACGACAGCCCGTGGCCATTAAGCAAGACTAAGCTTTTTCTGCCTATCTCCAGAACCTTTCGAAGATCACACTGCAAACCAGTCAGCAAGTGTTGTGCTATTTTCTTTAGGGTTTGGGGTTGTTGTTGTTTTGGATTCACACTGGGACCCATCCTTGGGGCAACTTTCTTTCTCTTGACACATTCTGGTGAGAGAGAAGTTTCTCGAGGATGGCCTGCAGCATGAGTCCAGAAGCTGGGAAGACTCGGAAGACTAAGCCTCTAATCCTGGGGACCGACCCAGATTGGATCCTGAAGAAAAAATATATATTTTCTTCTCAGGAAGTTAAAACAACTGTCTAATATATAATCAGCCCAGGTTCGAATCTCAGATAAAGGGTATGACTGACTGACGAGAACATAAGAAGTTCGAAATGATCATCTCAGCCTCCTAAATTCTTTATTAGCAATTTGAATAATTTACACAAATAATGAGCTGTCATAAGTTGACTATATCCTGTGGATAAGCCTTGGGTCAGGCCAAAGCAGGAAAGAAAGAGTTAATTAGCAAGGTGCATTCAAAAGCCTTGACAAATACTTAACACATATTTCCCTTGCCTTCTAGCTAATAAAAGAGAGAAAGAACCTGTGGCTCAGGAAGTTAAAACAACTGCCTAATATATAATCAGCCCAGGTTCGAATCTCAGATAAAGGGTATGACACTGATGAGAACATAAGAAGTTCGAAATGATCATCTCAGCCTCCCAAATTCTTTATTAGCAATTTGAATAATTTACATATATATATATATATATATATATATATATATATATATATATATATATATATATATATATATATATATATATATATATTCTTAAGCCTACTGTTATTTGGTGGTGGTGGTTTTTTTTAATTCCAAAAACGAAGAAAAGGACTGAAAATTCCAATAATACTATAATGCCCCATATGGCCTTTAACCGTTTTTTTTAAACAGTTCTTCTTTCTTTTTTAAATGAAGTCTTCATCCATATAATGATTGTCTTCTTATGTCGTAGGAATCATGAGCCAGTCAGAATTACCTGTAGGTATATTTGCTGCCCGCATTCTGTCATGCTGTACTTTGCAGAAGTTAAAAGAAAAAAATCAGCTTGCCATCTGCTAAGCCTCTAACAGCTTGATCTTATATACAACGGGACCAAGATTTTTATTCCTGCCATTTTAAAAGTTTAAATGAAACAAAAATATTGCCGCGCTATTTGGTCCCCCCCCGTCTTTTCGAATATAAACTTTATTTTCTTTGTTCCTGTCATTACAAGGAGCAGGCTGATCCGTGCGAGGAAAGTACAGCTTGGCAAGAACTAATTCTTGAAAATGAGGAAGCAATTCCTCTTAACAAGGAAGATCAAACCATCCAGAATGTAGAATATTTCTGCTATGTTAGGTGAGTACAAGGTGGTGTGGATATAATTTAATAGATGTGTTTGCATATTCTACTGAGTCCTGTTTTTAAACTATGAATTACTCAATTAGCCACAATTTATTGGGTGGAGAGTCCCAGATTTATATAATGCAGTGTGTAACTTTAATCCTGGTGGATATTTGGAAGGGGATAATGAAAAGTAAAATCCACAACCTCCTAGAGGAGATGTTTGGAGCTGCTTGCCACTTCAAGTATTATGAAAGTCTAAGTGACTTCAGAAATCTAATCCATCCTTCTCTATACTAAACTTGAAACCTTGTGATGGAAAAAAAAAGTCTACTTACTGAAACCATCCTACCCTAATTAATGTAGCAGTTTCACTCTCCTTATAAGATGTCATGAGTTTTCCTGTGTGGCTTGTGGAAATACACAGATATATTTTGGACAATGGGAAGTAGCTATGCTTTCATATACCTATAAAACAGGGGTCTTCAAACCTGGCCCTTTTATGACTTGTGGACTTCAACGTGTCTATACTGAGGAATTCTGGGAGTTGAAGTCCACAATTCATAAAAGGGCCAAGTTTGAAGACCCCTGTTATAAAAGCCTGACTCTTCCTTGATTTGAGCACAATTGAGAAAAACAAATCGTCCTTAAACATGGAGAACAGTAGCCATATTCTCAACGAACATTTTATCTGTTTATAACCCACTCAAGTCTGCAAGCTTTTGGTAGCCAAAGCTTTTGGTAGCCAACCTCCTTGGGTATCTTATTTATTTATAGCTTATTCAGTGCATACCCTGCTTTTTGTTTTTCAGTATAAACCATTTATAGCAAGCGGAATAAATATTTCCTTTTGTCTATTTCCTTTTGCCTATTAATTGGTTTCACCAGGTGACCAGAATTATGATGAAAGATAGATATATCTTATGATTTATGAAGTACTATGAATAAAGGAAGAAGAATGCTTGTTGCTTTCTTCTCAGTGTACAACATTAATTAACTTCTATCGTTTCCTGTCTCCTTTTTCTCCGTATTAAACAGCTCCAAACATTTGCAACTCTTTCATATAAGGCAGTGATTTGCTCCCTTTTTCTTGCAGCTCTCGATCGGTTATTGCATCTGCACCAGCTCCTTGCTTTGAATATTTTTTTTTTAATTGAGCCCATTTAAAAAAGAAAAGCTGTTTAAAAGCCAAACCCAACGCAAAATCCTCGCATCTGATTTAATGCTCCAGGAACAGTTGATTGACACCTGTTCTGTTGGTTTATGCGCTTCAGGTCCTTTTTTGAAACCCCCTTTGCTTCTTAACTTGCCTGAACTCCTATGAAGTTGCCATTAAACATTTATTTTGAAAGAATAAAACAGCTGGGTAGCAGCCGTAATAGAATGTACAAAACTGAAGCGCGTGGGCCGCCAAATAAAGTGCATCCATCAAAGGAAGAGAATACCATTTCTGCAACTAGTGGGAGAGAGAGAAAAGGAATTAGAAAAAAAACGGGGGGGGGGGAAGCGACTGAAAAATAAATAGTGAACACCTGTGGTGCATAAATTAACCAGCTGGTTGGCAGTTTTTCTTTTGACCTATTGGAAGGGTGACTATGGTGAAGCATTAATAAGACACATTGGCTTTGAGTGATTCCTTTGTTGGTACCATTAATTAATGAATGACGCTAGATAATGTTCAGAATTTACACCACAATTGGTGCTGCAGATGTATCCCTTCTTGGGAGATAGTATTACCGAAAAAGGAGCAAGGGGTGGGAGATTCCCTCCCCAACACCACCACCACCACGCCACCACCAGACCTGTACAAAGATTTAAATGTGAACCATTTTTTTTCCTGCTTCAGTTTTTATTGCCGCATCTATTCTGTTTGAAAATTATGTCCTTAGGTGAAAAATATCCGGGATGGCGATTATAAATTTCAGATTCACACTCTAGATTCAAGGGAGCCCGTTGCTTTCTAATTCATTGTTGTTGTGGGAATATTTGATTGGAAGCTTCTGCTTAGTTGGAGGCTGGCAAAGAACAATTTTTCAGCTCTTTGCAGACAAAGTTGATTGGATGTACCCCATTTGGAATCCGTCTACGAGTTAGTCCTCGACTTACGACCACAATTGAGCCCGAAATTTATGTTGCTAAGTGAGACAGTTGTTCAGTGAGTTTTTGCCTCATTTTTACAACCCTTCTTGCCACAGTTGTGAAGTGAATCGCTGCAGTTGTTAAAATAGTCACGCGTTTGTTAAATGACTCTATCTTCCCCCAAGACTTTGCTAGCCAGAAGGTCATAAAAGTGGATCACACGATCCCAGGACACTGCAAGGGTCAGAAAATACGAATCGGTTGCCGAGTGTCTGAATTTTGATCCCACGATCATGGGGATGCTGCAATTGTCATTCGTGTGAAAAACGGTCGTAAGTCACTTTTCCAGTGATGTTGTAACTGAACGGTCGCTAACCGAACTGGTGTAAGTCGAGGACTACCTGTGCCATTCCTACACACACATACAAACTTGGGAGGTGGGAGAAGAATTACAATCCTGTCCCAATTCAGATATAGAATGCCTCTTATCTATTTGCCATCACCATTCATCTGCTGTATCTTTTTGCCACACAGTTTAGCATGTGGTTTTCTATAATAGCATCCAGGTTTCAATTTCAGGTTATTACAATTCCAGTGAAAGTTGATCAAAAGAAAAAGGCATAGCTCTTGTGGTCCCACAGGTGCTTTCCAAAAGGCAACTGGACTTGGGTGTCTTTTTGGGGGGTGTTTCCCCCCTCCCCTTGAAAACATTTTGCTTCTCATCCAAGAAGCTTCTTCAGTTCTGAAGAAGTTTGCTTTTTAGGATGAGAAGCGAAATGTCTTCCAGGGGAGGGGAAAAAAAAACGCAAAACAAGAAAGTCTACCTGCCTTTTGGAAAAAGCACCTTTGGGGCAACCAAGACCGGGATGGATTGAGAATCTCCATAGACGCATAGCTCCCGTTGCCTTGACTAAGTTAGTGAAGCGTCTGCTTGCGCTGGACAGTTGCGAAACAGGATTGTTGGGGAACTGACTTTCTTTCTGTCTTTGGGGGTGCGGGGTGGGAAACCACCCAGCCAGGACTCAGCCGAAGATGTTGAAGAAGCTGGTGCGCTACCAAGACCATCTTCCTCAAGCACTTCTGCCTTTCGTAAGGATGCAGAGGAAACCTCTGCGGTCGAGAAGGGATGCCTGTCTTCAGACGGCGGGGCCGAAAGCGAAGACACCGGCCCTCAGAGAGGTGCAGAAAGCGACCCACAAGGTACCAGAGAGAAAGTGGAGGATGCAGAAGTGACTTCTCTGGACGGGGAGTCCTCTGACAGCACCGCGCCCAATTCATCAGCAGACAATAAATCTGAGTCCGTCCCTGAGTCAGCGGCAGTTGAACCGAGGAAAATCACCTATCCCCAAATTGTAAAAGAAGGGAGGCGGTTTAATATCGATTTAATTTCTAAGGTAAGGGACTTTACTATATTTTTCTGTTCTAAAAAAAAAAAGTCACTCCTGCTCTAGTTCTCGACTTAACAAACTGCAACTGAGCCCCAAATTTCTGTTGCTCACCGAGACATTTGTTCAGTGAATTTGCCCCGCTTTACGACCTTTCTTACTATGATTGTTAAGTGAATCGCTGCGGTTGTTAAGCTAGTCCAGGGGTAGGCAACCTTGGCTCTTTTATGACTCGTGGACTTCAACTCCCAGAATTCCTGAGCCAGCGTGGCTCAGCTTGGAAATCTCTCCCTTTGCCCTCAGCGTGGCTGGCTCAGGAATTCTGGGAGTTGAAGTCCACGAGTCATAAAGCGGCCTAGGCCTAGGCCAGGGGTAGGCAACCTTGGCTCTTTTAGGACTCGTGGACTTCAACTCCCAGAATTCCTGAGCCAGCTATTGCCCCTGAGCTAGTCACACAGTTGTTAAGTGAATCTGGCTTCCTTATTGGCTCGCTTGTCAGAAGGTCGCAACAGGGGATCAGGTGACCCCAGGACACTGCAACCGTCATAAATGTGAGTCAGTTGCCAAGCGTCTGAATTTTGATCACTTGACCACGGGGATGCTGCAAGGGTCATAAGTGTGAACAATGGTCCTAAGTCACTCTTTTCAATGCCGTTGTAACTTTGAACGGTCACTAAGCGACCTGCAGTTACGTCGAGGACTCCGTGTGTCCACTGAGAACTTTGAAAGGCTAAGATTGTAATAGTAATATTAGGATCCCTCTATTAAGGGGCATTTTGGCAATTTTAAAGAAGGGTTCACTCTCTCTCTCTCTCTCTCACACACACACACACACAAAAGTTCTCACAGAAAGAAAAGCTAACATTGTATTTTGATTGTGGCTTCCAGCAAACAAAGACTGGTTTGCAAACAGCAGCTGCTCTGTCCCATAACATCCCATAACATTGAGCCTAAGGAGACTTCAAACCTCATGGGACTTTCCAAAATTAGTGGTGTGTGTGTGTGTGTGTACTATAAAATAACCTCCCACTCAAGAAACTGGTAACAATTCTTTATCAAGCATACAAACTGTACTCACAAGTAGCGCAATCCCATGCAACTTATTATTTCAACCCTACCTTCCTTTGTTTGTTTGATTGATTTGTGTGCCTCCCATTTTGCCTAGAGGCAACTGTGGGAGGCTTGCAAACATTAAAAGCCAGTGAAACATTACACTATGAATAATAATAATTGAGCACCCTCAAACATCCCCATCTGCCTACCCCATGTCCTTGGGAAGGACTCCACTCTAGGTGGCTGAAAACGCCAGACCCAGTCTGAACATCCAGCTAACTGACGAACAAAAAATTTACAATTAAAAGATGGGGAGGAAGGGAGCAAGATGCACAGGGAGAGAGGTATTAACTTCTCTTAACCCAATAGGCACCTCCAGAGAGACGCACCCTCTTTGGGGTCCCAAGGCAACTTGGCAGAGCCAGGTCTTCAGGTCCTAATCCTAAGTGAATCTCACAATAGGTCTTATTTCCTAGGATTATTGGGCTCGTAACAGAATAACAGTTGGAAGGGGCCTTGGAGGTCTTCTAGTCCAACCCCGCCCTGCTTGAGCAGGAAACCCGATACCAGGGGTCAGCAACCTGAAACAGTGAAAGAGCCACTCGGAACCGGTTCCCTCACAAAAGGAAAAACTGGGAGCCGGAAAAAATGTGTGCGCATGCGCGTACATGCGCTCATGCGCAGAACAGGGTTTGAAGAGTGGAGCCAAGGCAAGATATGCACCTACCCTGCATATTTGAATTGATTGGTTGAACTTTTTTAGTCCCACTTTTTTTTCCTGGACTGTACATGGCAGAGGACTGGGAGCCGCAGGAGACGGCTGAAACAGCCGCATGCGGCACCGGAGCCGCGGTTTGCAGACCTGTGCCCTATACCATTTCAGACAAATGGTTTCTGAATTTCAGACAACCTGTAATCCTCTAAATGTTTAACTGGATGGGTATGGAATCCAGTCTTGATTTAACTGATCCCATCAAACCACAGTTTACTCAGAGCTCTCCGTGGTCCTGTGTTGGCCCGTTGCCATCCGTGATCTTCTGCCCAAGATCTGGACAAGGCACAGCTTGGATTTGGAAAGCGGATGCCACTCTTATCTCGCTGGCTTTTCAAAGTTAGTCTCCTTGTGATTCTGACTACTTTGAGAATGATGGCATGTTGTAACTAACATTCTCCAGTGGAGCATCGCCTTTTCAAAGTTAGGTCATCCATCTTGTGCGCGGGGTTTTTTACATTCATTGTCCTTCCAAGAATGTATAATAAATTTGTAGTTTATACATAGCGAGCAAAGGTATTAGAAGATTAAGTTTTATGGTTTCGACTTGTAACCCCTTGCAGGCTTGCTGGGTTATTGAAGAAATAAAGACAGCCGCTAAGTTTGGAGCCCTAGCACAAAAATCAGGAGGGGGGGGTAGAAAGGATACGTGGAATATTAGAAAGAAAATGAAAATCCTTGAAAGTCTAATCAAATATATTCTTCCAGAATACATATCTGGAACTTATGACCGGTGCAGTATCCTTCTGCTCACGTGATCAAAAGTCAAAGACGCTTGGCAACTGACTCACGTTTATGACGGTGCCAGTGTCCCGGGGTCATGTGATCCCCTTTTGCGACTCTCTGACAAGCAAAGTCAATGGGGAAGTCACTTAACGACCAGATTACTAACTTAGCAACTGTGGTGGTTCACTTAACAGCTGTGGCAAGAAACGTCGTAAAATGGGGCAAAACTCACTTAACTGTCTCGCTTAGCAACAGAAATTTTGGACTCAATTGTGGCCGTATGTCAAGGACTTTACCTGTAGTTTCTTTGAATTCTAAGAATGTCTTTTCCTAGCGCAGGGGTAGGCAAACCTTGGCTCTTTTATGACTCGTGGACTTCAATTCCCAGAATTCCTGAGCCAGCTATGCTATGCTATGCTATGCTATGCTGGCTCAGGAATTCTGGGAATTGAAGTCCACGAGTCATAAAGGGGCCATAGTTCCCCATACTGGCTCAGGAATTCTGGGAGTTGAAGTCCACAAGTCATAAAAGAGCCAAGGTTGCCTACCTCTAGTGGAATAATATTGCTTTGCAGAAAAATATTACTTCGCTAGTGTCCTTTCAGCCTTCCAGGTTATTTCCCCCAGCTGCATGGGGCTGGGGGGGGGGGGGGAGAGAATATTTACTGCTCCTTTTCAAAATGTCATTATTTATTTTTAAGACTGTTTGCCTTCTCTTTTCTTTTCCAGCCAGAAGATCCCCTTTTGATTTGCAAAAATGCCTAGCGTTCTTGGCCCAGCGTTCTTCCTTGGCAAGGAAGAAAAGTTTTATTTTTAAAGAGCAATCAAAATTTTCTTGGAAGAATTTGTAAACGTTCTTTTTTGTTCTTTTTTGTGTTGTTTCTTTTTTTTTTTCCTGCAGCTCCTCTATTCCCGAGGATTGCTGATTGACCTCCTCATTAAGTCAAACGTCAGTCGATATGCCGAGTTCAAAAACGTTACTCGTATTCTTATATTGAGAGATGGCAGAGTGGAACAGGTAACGCTAATCGGTGAAATTACAAAACTGATTGATTGGAAAGCTTTTTTTAAAAAAAAGCTTTTTTTTATGTTTACAGTTAATAAGTGTTGTCTGGGTCTTAGCTTGATAACATATGGTAAAATCCCCCTTTTTCCCAGCCATTGCTAAAATACGTCCCACATTTGAGAAATATTCTGTGTCTTCTTTTTCTTTAATCTTCAATGTGAGTCTATCCTTTTTTGCACATGCCAGTATTTTCTTAATTATGTTATCGATTGGAAAGCGTTTCTTTTCACGGAGACCTGTTGGCACGCTGGTTAAAGTGCAATCTTGCAGGTTGACTCTGCCCACTGCCAAGAGTTCGATCCTGACCGGCTCATGATTGACTCAGCCTTCCATCCGTTCGGGTTCGGTAAAATGAGGACCCAGATTGTTGGGGGCAATATGCTGACTCTGTAAACCGCTTAGAGAGGGGCTGTAAAAGCACTATGAAGCAGTGTATAAGTCTATGAGCTACTGCTATTTTCACGATTGTGATTCTGATTATTCCCTCCTCTTCCATCTTCTTCAGTATTTATTTATTTGTTTATTATTTCTTAACCGCCCGTCTTCCGCCCATCTTCCTTGGGCGGAGTGCAATATAATACAACCGACAAAAAAAGCAGCGCATAAAAATTAACATTAAAATTAAATTAGGATTTTTTTAAAAAAAATTATAGAACCATGACAATTAAAAATCAAAAGGGGAAAAAATCTTGAAATGGCCATTTAACGTTGGATTATTACAGGCGTGGCTATCGAGGCACAACCTCATGGTTGTGTGGTCCCTCCGTGCAGGGATTCTGTCATTGCTGTCGCTTTGCTTGAGCCAAGTGGGAAAGGGAGGATGACCCAAAACTCTTGTTTCAGGTTCCGTGTTCCAGAGCTGACATTTTCAATAACAAACAGCTGACGATGGTGGAAAAAAGAATGCTGATGAAATTTCTGACCTTCTGCCTGGATTTTGAACAGCGCCCTGATGAATACCAAGGTTAGTGTCTTTCGTTGAACGGTGAAATCCTCTTGTCTCCTTATTTTTTCAGCGAATGGAACCTCTCCGAAAACCTCTTGATCCTTTGTATCATGGGAGCAGGTAAGGAAGCGCCAGGTGGCTGGAGTTCCCAAGTGCTTTATACATTGTTGGGTGGCTTTTGTGGAGGTGTTCTGACCATTCGTGATGATGGTGGAGACCTATTGACAACTCTTGAGCTCAGTTTGGACTTTGGCATTCCTGTTGGCCAACCCTAGATCTGAAGTGATGATCTTGGTACCTTGGAATAAGATAACACAGAATGGTTGCTAAGCAATTAGTTGGAAGTAAAGGACTACCTGTAACTGAACACCTTGTGTTTTCTTGACATACATGAAGATGGTCGTACTGAAATTACTCCTCTTCTGTTCTCTTCCCCTCTCCTCCCCTCTCCTCCCCTCTCCTCTCCTCTCCTCTCCTCTCCTCTCCTCTCCTCTCCTCACCTCACCTCATCTCACCTCTCTCTTCTCTTCTCTTCTCTTCTCTTCTCTTCTCTTCTCTTCTCTTCTCTTCTCTTCTCCCCACCCCTCCCCTCCCCTTCTCCTGAGACAGCTCAGAAGGATGGCAAGTTTGCTGATTATTTAAAAACCCAGAAGTTAACTCCCAACCTGCAGCATTTCATTCTGCATTCCATTGCAATGGTCTCGGAGGCCGATTGTTGCACCATAGACGGTCTGAAGGCCACTCAAAAATTTCTGCAATGCCTCGGGCGCTACGGCAACACCCCCTTCTTATTTCCTTTGTATGGCCAAGGAGAAATCCCTCAGTGTTTTTGTCGGTAAGTGTATCTCCTCTCTATTATTTTTTTTTTTTGAGGCACTCCGGTACATTTTCTTTTTTAAAAAAGCATCTTTATCATTTTCCTTTTGACACATCTTTTAAGCGAATGGAAAATATGCATCTGCTGTTTAAGCAAATAGGGCTGGTAGGCCTTTTGTTGCTTTGGACAGACGTTGAGAAAGTGGCTCTTAGTTGGCCAACCCTTGAAGCTTTAGAGCAGGTTCCCAAATGTTGGCAACTTCAACTCCCAGAATTCCTGAACCACGTAAACCTGGTTGTTGTGGCTTATTTAGCACATTGTGGTTAAAGCAAACCATGACTTAGCATATATCCTCATACATTACACTGTCACCTAGTAAACTTCGGTAGAGCAAGTAGAGAACAGCATTAGTACCATGGGCCATTGTTAGCAGATAATAATAATAATAATAATAATAATAATAATAATAATAATAATAAGAAGAAGAAGAAGAAGAAGAAGAAGAAGAAGAAGAAGAAGAAGAAGGAAGAAGAAGAAGAAGAAGAAGAAGAAGAAGAAGAAGAAGAAGGAGAAGAAGAAGAAGAAGAAGAAGAAGAAGAAGAAGTAGTAGTTGGAAGGGACCTTGGAGGTCATCTAGTCCAACTCCTTGCTCTGGCAGGAAACCCTATACCATTACAGACAAATGTCTGTCCAGTCTCTTCTTAAAAACCTCCAGTGTTGGAGCATTCACCGCCTCTGGAGGCAGGTTGTTCCACTGGTTAGTTGTTCTAATTGTCAGAAAACGTCTCCTTAGTTCTAGGTTCCTTCTCTCGTTGGTTAGTTTCCATGCTCATTACAATTAAAGAATTGTTGACGGCAAATCACTTTTGTGCCAAAAATGAGTAGAGGTACTCCTCGAGTTACAACCATTCCTTTAATGACCGTTCAAAGTTACAACAGCCCTGTAAGAAGTGACTTATGAGCGGTTTGCACACTGATGACCGTTCCCACATCCCCAGAGTCATGTGATCAAACTCTGGGCGCTTGGCAACTGGCATGTATTTGTGACGGTTGCCTTGTCCTGAAGTCGTGTGATCAACTTTCCCAGCCGGTAAGCAAGTCAACAAGGGAAGCCAGATTCCTATGGTTCTCTTAACAATTGCAGCGATTCTCTGGCACAGCGTCATTAACTGGGGCACAGCTCACTGAACAATTGCCCTGCCTAGCCACAGAAAGTCCCGTCTCATTGGTCGTCTTAAGTTGAGGACTACCTTTATATTTGTGCGTAATGCTCTCTCACTGCATAGCCATCAACGCAGAGATCAGCGCTTCTTTCTTTAAAGATTTTTTCCCCCTGCCTTGCAATTCTTTCATCTTCCAAGCTGACGGCTTCCTTCATTCTTGTGCAGGCGGTCCTCCACTTAACAGCAGTTCATTTAGTGGCACCTCGAACTTACAACGGCCCTGGAAAAAGCGACCTAGGACTGTCTTTCACATTTACAACCCTAAATGCAGCATCCCCGGCGTCCCGGGGTCAAAATCCAGCTGCTTAGCAACCGGTTTGTATTTATGACGGTTGCAGCGTCCCGGGTGGGGGGGGGAGGGGAGGTCGCATGTTCCCCTTTTGCGACCTTCTGATGAGCGAAGTCAACGGGGGGGGGGAAGCCAGATTCATTTAATGACCGTGTGACTGACTGAACAACTGCAGGGGTTCACTTGTAGCGACCGTGGCAAGGCAGGTTGCCGAACTGAGCAAAATTCATTGAACAAATGTCTCGCTTAGCGACAGAAATTTGGGGGCTCGCTTGGTGGCCGTTGAGTCGAGGGCAGCCTGCACCCTGGTGGGTGTTTCCCAGCTCTGCACGGCCTGTTAAAGATTCCCAGGCGTGGCGTCCATCCGGTCCGCCAAGTGGCAACGTTTCTGCCTATACATCATAAAAGGTAAAGGTGAAGGTTCCCCCGCACCTGCGTGCTAGTCGTTTCCGACTCTAGGGGCCGGTGCTCATCTCCGTTTCAAAGCCGAAGAGCCAGCGCTTGTCCGAGGACGTCTCCGTGGTCATGTGGCCGGCATGACTAGACGCCAAAGGGGCACGGAACGCTGTTACCTTCCCACCGGAGTGGTCCCTATTTTTCTACTTGCATTTTTACGTGCTTTCGAACTGCTAGGTTGGCAGAAGCTGGGACGAGTAACAGGCGCTCACTCTGTTACGCGGCACTCAGGATTCGACCCGCCAAACTGCCGACCTTCTGATCGACAAGCTCAGCGTCCTAACCCACTGAGCCACCGCGTCCCTTTTCTATACATCATAGCCTCCCCCTCCCTTTTTTTTATCGCCAGGTTATCAGAATAAGGTGTCACTTGCCCTGTGATTTCTAACCGCCTCTTCCTATTCTGCTTTAATGTAAACCCTCTTCCCCGTTCCTTGCACTCGGTTATCCCGGGTGTTCTCATCCAGGCTACCGTTATAAATGGCAGGCATGCATATTTATGCGGACGGTTCAAAGGCATCTGGAAGTCATAGCCTCGCATTCCAAATGAGCTGGGCATCAACTCTGCCATGTTCTCGAGAACTGTGGTGGTCCCTGAAGGGTTGCGTAAAACCAGCCGTTATTCTGAAGCAGGTTTTTTTTTATTGCTCCGTAATCCCAAAGGTGCTTTTTTTTTTTCCAGGAGGCAACTGGACTTTCTTGATTTCCTCTGAAGGCGTTTCGCTTCTCATCCAAGGAGCTTCTTCAGCTCTGACTGGATGGCGGGGTGGAATGGAAGGGATTTATATTCCTTGCAGACAGCCGGTGGTTTGCATTTGAATATAAATCCTTCCATTCCACCCCGCCATCCAGTCAGAGCTGAAGAAGCTTCTTGGACGAGAAGCAAAAAACTGTCTTCAAAGAAAAACAAGAAAGTCCGGCTGCTTCTTTAAAAAAACCACCTTTGGGACAACCAGGATCTGGATGAATCTCCATAGACATATTGCTTTGTAACTTCCAGAAGCAAAGGTGCCCATTTTATTTATTTATTTATTCATTCATTCATTCATTCATTCATTCATTCATTCATTCATTCATTCATTTATTTATTTATTTATTTATTTATTTATTTATTTATTAATTAATTCGGTTTATATACCGCCCTACTCCCAAAGGACTCAGTGCGGTTTACAAGGCAAAATTTAAAAACAATACAATATAAAATTAAAATTAAATTAAGTCTAGCCGCAAAAATTAAAATCACAATTTAAAAACATTAAAACCCCTCAGTCCAGACCAGATAGCTCAAAGAGCCAGGTTTTTAGGTCCTGGCGAAATGAACGAAGTTCGGGGGCAGTCCGGAGTTCCGTTGGCAGTTGATTCCATAGGGTAGGCGCGCCCACAGAGAACGCCCTCCCCCTGGGGATCGCCCGTCGGCAATCCTTGACCGGTGGTACCCTGAGGAGGCCCTCCCTGTGGGAGCGCACAGGACGATGGGAAATTGACGCTGGCAGCAGGTGCTTCCTTAGATAATCCAGGCCCATGCCATTTAGGGCTTTATAGGTCATCACCAGCACCTTGAATCTCACCCGGAGGGCAACCGGAAGCCAATGCAGCTCGCGGAGCAGAGGTGTTACATGGGAGTATCTGGAGACTCCCATCACAACTCGCACGGCTGCATTCTGCACCAGCTGAAGCCTCCGAGTGGTCCTCAGGGGCAGCCCCATGTAGAGAGCATTGCAGTAGTCTAGCCGGGAGGTCACGAGCGCATGGGTGACTGTGCGTAGGGCATCTCGGTCCAGATAGGGCCGTAACTGGATGCAGAGCTCATCCAAATGGAATTTATGCACTGACAGTCATTGTTTCTTCACCTCTGCTGTTCAATCCTGGTTGTAGATCTATTCTAACCAGTACACAGTTTCTTCCTTTTCATGTCTGAGTGAATTGGATCCTTGGATTCCTTTCCCTTGACTGAACAAGCCTCCTTTCAAGTGGACAACTTTACGGTGGGGTCCAAAATACATTTGGCAATAAAAACGAAAGCATTCCATTGTTCCAAAAGAAGGGCAGTCAACTGTTTTTCTTCCTGGAGGCTGTTTTTCTTCTCTCCTGCCCTATTTGTCCCCCAAACCACACACACACACACACACACACACACACACACACACACAAGATATTTACATGTTTCTGGAGTACAAAAGAAGGACTTGATGTTTAGAGAAAAGCCTTTGAATCGCTGATCGGTCACGGAAGTATTCTAAAGAATAATAACCACGATGCTGATTCACAAGGTTTAGCCCTAGCACAGTTGAGATCAGATGGTTGTGGTTAGAAGCTCAGGGTTGAACTGTGGCTTCCTTGGTGCTCTCTCAGCTTGGTTGTTTCATGAAGTTGTTTCATTACCCAACTAGGGAACATCATCAATGCTAGAAGGCAGGGAGGAGGAGGAGGAGGAGGAAGAGGAGGAGGAGGACAGTGGGGTCCTTGCTGCTCTCTGAGCTGGGTTGTTTCCTTGCAGACGTTTCATAATCCAACTAGGGAACATCGTCAGTGCTAGCTGATAATAGGTAATGAAGTGTCTGCAGCAAAAGAATCAAGCTCAGAGTGCACCCCAACGTACTGCGTTCTTCACTGCTGAAAAACAAGTCCCAGCAAAGCTATGTCGGAGTGATGCTCACCTCTCTTGTTTCCTAAAGGAGAAGCCGCAGTACGTATGGTGGGTTAAGGTTAAGGGCTGGGAATTTTCCTGGATCTCCAGTTTGATGCGGACAATCCCAGATGGCGTGCAGCTTTTGCCAAGACTAAGGTCAAGAAGCTCTCTTGATATTTGCTTTTTCCTTTTCTTGGGCCTCAGTGTAAGATGGCAGCTTTTTTTAAAAAAAAATTGTTTGACTGCCGTACATAACTCAGGCCCCAAAGATAGCTAGCGAAAAGTAGAGGACCTTAGCTAACTTGGTTTCTTAGTACAAATAAATCTTTTAATTCGGCCTTCTCCAGCCGTGCGAGGCTTCTTCCCGTTACCCCAGACAATCCTGGCGCTGCAAACCACCGATTTGAAGAGCCAAAGTTGATTAAGGCTGATTTAATCATGAGCGGGCGCGTTTTAATGTGTTAGTTCTACCCGTCTGCAAACATAAGACCTCCCTGTCTCGTACATTCTTGGCTTTACAGATATGCAGAGGTGCTAATTGGCAATTTAATAATAAATGGCACCCAATTTCAAGCAGGATGAAAATCTTCATCACCAGCCTTAAAAGAGCCAACTTACATTCTGTGTGCATCTCGCACAGAAGCGAGAGAGAGGGGAGAGCAGAATGCTAGCCCCACATGGAGCTGCCGAAAGAAGAAACTTAGTTGTTGGTGGTGAAGGGTGTGTGTGTGTGTGTGTGTGTGTGTGTGAGTGGCCAGGACGTCAACACAAAATTGAACACATTGAATCCAAAGCAGCTTCTGCAGTCATCGTTGCAGGTAGTCCTCAGCTGATAACCACAATCGGGACAGGAACGTCTTTGTTGCCAAGCGCCCTCATTTTTGATCCCATGACCATGGGGATGTTGTGACAGATGCATAGTTGCGACTCCCTTTTTTCAGTGCCACTATAACTTTGAATAGGGACGCGGTGGCTCAGTGGGTTAGGACGCTGAGCTTGTCGATCAGACGATCGGCAGTTTGGTGGGTCGAATCCCGAGCGCCGCGTAGCAGAGTGAGCGCCTGTTACTCGTCCCAGCTTCTGCCAACCTAGCAGTTCGAAAGCACGTAAAAAATGCAAGTAGAAAAATAGGGACCACTACGGTGTGAAGGTAACAGCGTTCCGTGCGCCTTTGGCGTCCAGTCATGCCGGCCACATGACCACGGAGATGTCCTTGGACAAGCGCTGGCTCTTCGGCTTTGAAACGGAGATGAGCACCGGCCCCTAGAGTCGGAAACGACTAGCACGCGTGTGCGGGGGAACCTTTACCTTTACCTTTTTATAACTTTGAATGGTATCTAAACTAGATAGTTGTAAATCAAGGACTACTTATATTTGGAAGTAAACCTCTGGGCTCTGTTTGGCTTCCCTGGATGTTAAACCTCACCACACTGTCTTCTGATAAATGCGTTCACACACTAACCATACCGACAAGGGGAGCTATTTCGGGAGAGTGGCAATGATGCCACTGATCCCAAAAGGAGAACCTCACCAAGGTTTTCTAACCTGACATCTTTCTAGGGTGTGTTGCAGCTACTGACGGCTTAGGTCACTGGTTCTCAACCTTTCCTTCGCCACGGACTCCCTTGAAATACCTTTTGTGGCCACGGACCCCCCCAAGGCTTAACTCGAGATTTAAATCAGGGGTCTTCAAACTTGGCAACTTTAAGACTTGTGGACTTCAACTCCCAGGATTCCTCAGCCAGCCCTCAGGGAGTTGAAGTCCACAAGTCTTAAAGTTGCCAAGTTTGAAGACCCCTGATTTCAATCGTAACATTTCTTTAAGCCTTTGCGGACCCCCCCCCCCCCGTGAAGACAGCATGTCGCCCTCGGGGGTCCACGGGCCACAGGTTGAGAACCACTGGCTTAGGTTATTCCTTCCTGGGCAGGCTTGGGAATTGCTGGAAAATGGGATTCTTGGTTTTCCATCTGGAGTTTTGCGCACTTTTGTGTGGTTTCAAAATGATCCGGAGGCGTGCGTTGAGTGTTTCTTGGCTGTATGGGATCAGCACCTAGGAAAGAAGATTCTAGGATTGGTTGGCAAAAAGAATTAACATTCGTTCGTGCTTCGTTCCTTAGTTTGAAATTTAAAAAAGGTTCAGATGGTCTAACCGCATTCCCACAGCATTGAACTTTGTTTGGTTTGAACCACTTTCTGGAGTGAGTTTTGCATTGTTTTCAGGATGCATGTTAAACTTTGAAAAGCATGGCTGTGCTTGTGTTTGGTGGAGATGTGCGTCTTCCTTCCTTCCTTCCTTCCTTCCTTCCTTCCTTCCTTCCTTCCTTCCTTCCTTCCTTCTTTCCTTCCTTCCTTCCTTCCTTCCATACCTTCCTTCCTCTCTGCCTCCATCCACTCCTTCTTTCTTTCTTTCTTTCTTTCTTTCTTTCTTTCTTTCTTTCTTTCTTTCTTTCTTTCTTTCTTTCTTTCTTTCATTCTTTCTCTCTCTCTTTCTCTCTTTCTTTTTTTCTTTCTTTCTTTCTTTCTTTTTCCTTCCTTCCTTCCTTCCTTCCTTCCTTCCTTCATTCATTCATTCCTTCCTTCCTCTGCCTCCATCCTCTCCTTCCTTCTACCCTCCCTTCCTCCCTCCCTCCCTCCCTCCCTCCCTTCCTCTCTGCCTCCATCATTTCCTTCCTTCCTTCTTTCTTTCTTTCCTTTTTTCCTCTGTCTGCCTCCATCCTCCCTCCCTCCCTCCTTCCTTCCTTCCTTCCTTGCCTCCATCCTCTCCTTCCTTCTACCCTCCCTTCCTCCCTCCCTCCCTTCCTCTCTGCCTCCATCATCTCCTTCCTTCCTTCTTTCTTTCTTTCCTTTTTTCCTCTGTCTGCCTCCATCCTCCTTCCTTCCTTCCTTCCTTCCTTCCTTCCTTCCTTCCTTCCTTCCTTCCTTCCTTCCTTCCTTCCTTCCTTCCAGCAGATCTTAGTTTGGGACAAATCTCAGTGGAGTGAGACAATCCATCACGTCTCAGAGCAGCTCTCCAGTGATGGATGGATAGATTGGTAAAGTAACTCAATAATCTTCACTTTTTTTTCTCTCGGTTATTCACAGATCAGTGAGCGCTGTCGTTAATAAAGCTATGGAATGCTTTTGTTGTCCTTGCCCATATTATTTCTCAAGTTTTGACAGAACAGGCCTTTTAATTTGAAAATAACCTTTGTGTTGAAACATGCCTCCTGAGCACACAAAGGCCTTTGTGAGAGTGCCACTTCACAATCTGTTGTGAGGGAAATGTTACTTAGAAAATGCCATTCAGAATACTTTGAGGTGGAGTTTTTTTTTGTTTTTGGTTAAATAGTTTCTTGTTGGATACAGGTAGTCCTCGAATTACAACAGTCCATATAGTGATGGTTATAACGGCACTGGAAAAGTGACTTGTGACCGTTTTTCACACTTTATGACCATTGCAGCATTCCCACGATCATGTGATTTACATTCAGATGCTTGACAACTGACTCACATTTATGACGGTTGTAGTGTGTCCCGGGGTCACGCGTTTGCGACCTTCTGACAATCAAAGTCAATGGAGAGAAGCCAGATTCTCTTAACAACCGTGTTACTGACTTAACCAAGCAACTGAATTTTGATCCCCTGATCATGGGGATGCTGCAAATGCCGTAACTGGGAAAGACGGTCATAGGTTCACATTTTTCAGTGTTGTTGTAACTTTGAACGGTCCCGAAATGAACCGTTGTAAGTCGAGGACTACATGTATTTGTTACATTTCCATCGAAGAGCTGAGTGATACTCCCTAGATTCCAGTTTATCCAGTCTCCTACCTAGGGCAAGGGATTGGATTGAGATTCCAGTTCTATGATTCTGTGCTTCCTGCCTCATATTAGTGCGGGTTCGCATCCCACCAGGCTCAAGGTTGACTCAGCCTTCCATCCTTCCGAGGTAGGTAAAATGAGGACCCAGATTGTTGGGGGCAATTAATCTGACTTTGTAATAATGCCGCTTGGGGGTGTGTGTGAAAACCCTAATAAGCAGGCATATACATAGAATGAAGGCTACTGCTAAGCTTGTAAGCCCCCCTGAGTCTTCGGAGAAGGGCGGGATATAAATGGAATTAAAATAAATAAAAAATAAAAAATATTAAAAGCACAGACAACATTCTTGATGCAGGTGTTAATAAGCGAACCACTGCAGGTGTTCTTGGTTGTGACATGGTTGTGAAGTGAACCTGCCTTCCCCATGAACTTGTCTGAAGTTTGCAAAAATTCTCATGACCCCAGAACACTGCAAGCATCGTAAATATGAGCCACTTGTGAAATGTCTGAATTTTGATCCCGGGACTATGGGTCATGCTGCTACGGTTGCAAGCATGAAAAATGGTCCCAAGTCCCTTTTTTTCCCAGGGCCGTTGTGACTTTGAACGGACGCTAAACAAACTGTTGTAAGCTGAGGATTACCTGTACTGAGGTAATTACCTGTATAGGTTCTCCTGCTTGAGCAGGGGGCTGGACTAGAAGACCTCCAGGGTCCCTTCCAGCTCTCTTCTATTCTAAAACCAGGAGCACGAAGGTATCTGATAAGGAAGTATATTTATTGTCTTTATTTCCTTCTTCCAAATGTTCTGATCCAAGAGACTCTCCAGGCTGCGGTGTCAACCCTCCCGTCGGCACCAGACAACGCCAAGCCTGAAGCCTCTTGTAACATTCATGTTTTAATTAAAGAAAACAACCCGTTAGAGGCAGTTATTTTCTGCCGAAGAGTAATGAAGATTTATTTTAGGGAGTGACCTTCACTGGATTAGCTCTAGCAGTAATCAGCAGAATTAATAGAATAATCAAATTATACACAAACTCATAAATCATGGCGAATGTGCTGTCAGAAGTTCAGCTATTCATGGGCCCCATTGTTGTACTATTGTATTAGAAATTGCAGTGGCTGATTTTATTTTATTTCATTATTATTATTATTATTATTATTATTATTATTATTATTATTATTATTATTATTATTATTATTATTTGCCGTGATAGAAACTGAAATGG
This sequence comes from Vipera ursinii, assembly GCF_947247035.1. Classification (NCBI taxonomy): domain Eukaryota; kingdom Metazoa; phylum Chordata; class Lepidosauria; order Squamata; family Viperidae; genus Vipera; species Vipera ursinii. The sequence goes on from NC_139525.1 coordinate 10,201,292, forward strand.
CATTTGAAGGCTGGGGGGAGCGGGCGGGGGGGGGGGGAGCAGAGAAGCGACTAGCAGGGCAAAAATTTTCACAACTGTTAATTTAGCTGTAATGTGGTTTGATGTCAACAGGGCAGAGTTGAAGTGGAGTGCACAGCAGGAGTGATCTTTCAACAGAGGCGGAATTATTGCCAGAGACAGTAGCCAGTTAATTAGAAGAATATCAGTTTAAATGTCTATTTAGGGTTAATAGTAATCAGAAGTACTTTGTACTTGGGATTCAGCCAAACAGCCTCTGAGTTAAGTCTAATTTGAATAAAGGAGGGGGAAAAAAAACCATTGATACGATAATGAGTTTAGTTGTCACAGTAGATTTCAATTTTTCCTATTTTTTTTTTAAAATGAGCATATTAATGCCGAATTCCAGCTCCTCCGCTTTCTATGTTTCCTAACAGAAGCCCTCAAGATGATATACAGCAGACATGTCAAACACAAGGCCCGGGGGCCAAATCTGGCCCGCGAAGTGGTTTCATACGGCCCGCGAAGCCATCCTGGAAACAGTGACGGAATGGCCCCCACTGCCTTGGCCCTGGCCTAGAGACCCTCCTTCTGCCAGAGACCCTCAGATCTGTCCCACTCCTGCCCGGGCCCCCATAGGCACCCTTGATGCCAACGATGTAGAGCTGGCCACGCCCACCCAGTAGGCCATATGCACTCTAACCACACCCACTTAGTAGGCCACGCCCACCCTGGCCACACCCACCCGGCCCCTTGAGGGCAACCGCAATGCTGATGCGGCCCTCAATGAAATTGAGTTTGACACCCCTGATATACAGGTAGTCCTCGACTTTTGAGCCCCAAATTTCTGTTGCTAAGTGAGACATTTGTTAAGTGTGTTTTGCCCCATTTTACGACCTTTCTTTCTCCGTTTATTCGAATCGTCAACAGTTGGTAAGTTAGTAACACGGTTGTTAAGTGAATCTGGCTTCCCTATTGGAGTTGCTTGTCAGATGGTCACAAAAGGGGATCTCACGTGACCCCTCCGGGACACTGCAACCGTCGCAAGTATGAACCAGTTACCAAGCATTCAAATCACAAGGGGGATGCTGGAAAGGTCGTAAGTGTGAAAAATACTCATAAGTCGCTTTTTTCCCAGTGCCGTTGTAACTTTGAATGGTCAC
>NC_139525.1:10202651-10448249 GCF_947247035.1 Vipera ursinii
CTTAGTTTGGGACAAATCTCAGTGGAGTGAGACAATCCATCACGTCTCAGAGCAGCTCTCCAGTGATGGATGGATAGATTGGTAAAGTAACTCATAATCTTCACTTTTTTTTCTCTCGGTTATTCACAGATCAGTGAGCGCTGTCGTTAATAAAGCTATGGAATGCTTTTGTTGTCCTTGCCCATATTATTTCTCAAGTTTTGACAGAACAGGCCTTTTAATTTGAAAATAACCTTTGTGTTGAAACATGCCTCCTGAGCACACAAAGGCCTTTGTGAGAGTGCCACTTCACAATCTGTTGTGAGGGAAATGTTACTTAGAAAATGCCATTCAGAATACTTTGAGGTGGAGTTTTTTTTTGTTTTTGGTTAAATAGTTTCTTGTTGGATACAGGTAGTCCTCGAATTACAACAGTCCATATAGTGATGGTTATAACGGCACTGGAAAAGTGACTTGTGACCGTTTTTCACACTTTATGACCATTGCAGCATTCCCACGATCATGTGATTTACATTCAGATGCTTGACAACTGACTCACATTTATGACGGTTGTAGTGTGTCACGCGTTTGCGACCTTCTGACAATCAAAGTCAATGGAGAGAAGCCAGATTCTCTTAACAACCGTGTTACTGACTTAACCAAGCAACTGAATTTTGATCCCCTGATCATGGGGATGCTGCAAATGCCGTAACTGGGAAAGACGGTCATAGGTTCACATTTTTCAGTGTTGTTGTAACTTTGAACGGTCCCGAAATGAACCGTTGTAAGTCGAGGACTACATGTATTTGTTACATTTCCATCGAAGAGCTGAGTGATACTCCCTAGATTCCAGTTTATCCAGTCTCCTACCTAGGGCAAGGGATTGGATGAGATTCCAGTTCTATGATTCTGTGCTTCCTGCCTCATATTAGTGCAGGTTCGAGTCCCACCAGGCTCAAGGTTGACTCAGCCTTCCATCCTTCCCAGGTAGGTAAAATGAGGACCCAGATTGTTGGGGGCAATAAGCTGACTTTGTAATAATGCCGCTTGGGGTGTGTGTGTGAAAACCCTAATAAGCAGGCATATACATAGAATGAAGGCTACTGCTAAGCTTGTAAGCCCCCCTGAGTCTTCGGAGAAGGGCGGGATATAAATGGAATTTAAATAAATAAAAAATAAAAAATATTAAAAGCACAGACAACATTCTTGATGCAGGTGTTAATAAGCGAACCACTGCAGGTGTTCTTGGTTGTGACATGGTTGTGAACCTGCCTTCCCGATGAACTTGTCTGAAGTTTGCAAAAATTCTCATGACCCCAGAACACTGCAAGCATCGTAAATATGAGCCACTTGTGAAATGTCTGAATTTTGATCCCGGGACTATGGGCCATGCTGCTACGGTTGCAAGCATGAAAAATGGTCCCAAGTCCCTTTTTTCCCCAGGGCCGTTGTGACTTTGAACGGACGCTAAACAAACTGTTGTAAGCTGAGGATTACCTGTACTGAGGTAATTACCTGTATAGGTTCTCCTGCTTGAGCAGGGGGCTGGACTAGAAGACCTCCAGGGTCCCTTCCAGCTCTCTTCTATTCTAAAACCAGGAGCATGAAGGTATCTGATAAGGAAGTATTTTTATTGTCTTTATTTCCTTCTTCCAAATGTTCTGATCCAAGAGACTCTCCAGGCTGCGGTGTCAACCCTCCCGTCGGCACCAGACAACGCTAAGCCTGAAGCCTCTTGTAACATTCATGTTTTAATTAAAGAAAACAACCCGTTAGAGGCAGTTATTTTCTGCCGAAGAGTAATGAAGATTTATTTTAGGGAGTGACCTTCACTGGATTAGCTCTAGCAGTAATCAGCAAAATTAATAGAATAATCAAATTATACACAAACTCATAAATCATGGCGAATGTGCTGTCAGAAGTTCAGCTATTCATGGGCCCCATTGTTGTACTATTGTATTAGAAATTGCAGTGGCTGATTTTATTTCATTTCATTATTATTATTATTATTATTATTTGCCGTGATAGAAACTGAAATGGCATTTGAAGGCTGGGGGGAGGGGGCCGGAGGGGGGAGCAGAGAAGCGACTAGCAGGGCAAAAATTTTCACAACTGTTAATTTAGCTGTAATGTGGTTTGATGTCAACAGGGCAGAGTTGAAGTGGAGTGCACAGCAGGCGTGATCTTTCAACAGAGGCGGAATTATTGCCAGAGACAGTAGCCAGTTAATTAGAAGAATATCAGTTTAAATGTCTATTTAGGGTTAATAGTAATCAGAAGTACTTTGTACTTGGGATTCAGCCAAACAGCCTCTGAGTTAAGTCTAATTTGAATAAAGGAGGGGGAAAAAAAACATTGATACGATAATGAGTTTAGTTGTCACAGTAGATTTCAATTTTTCCTATTTTTTTTTAAATGAGCATATTAATGCCGAATTCCAGCTCCTCCGCTTTCTATGTTTCCTAACAGAAGCCCTCAAGATGATATACAGGTAGTCCTCGACTTTTGAGCCCCAAATTTCTGTTGCTAAGTGAGACATTTGTTAAGTGTGTTTTGCCCCATTTTACGACCTTTCTTTCTCCGTTTATTCGAATCGTCAACAGTTGGTAAGTTAGTAACACGGTTGTTAAGTGAATCTGGCTTCCCTATTGGAGTTGCTTCTCAGATGGTCACAAAAGGGGATCTCACGTGACCCCTCCGGGACACTGCAACCGTCGCAAGTATGAACCAGTTACCAAGCATTCAAATCACAAGGGGGATGCTGGAAAGGTCGTAAGTGTGAAAAATACTCATAAGTCACTTTTTTCCCAGTGCCGTTGTAACTTTGAATGGTCACTAACTGTTGTAACTCGAGCACTAGCTGTATATTTCTAAGATATCAACATTTCATCAAAAGAAGTCCAATACAAAAAAAGCAAAGTAAAGGGGGTTGGTCAGGGTACCTGTAATCTTAGTTCATTGTACCCCAAGCCAGAATGTGGATATGTTTTTTTCAGAATATGTGAACCCAACATTGGACTTTGGAAATCTGCCTTGACATACGTCAACTCAATCTATTGAGGCTTCTTTAAACAAAGTACGGACAGTGAAACGTGAACTGAATCATCGTGTTACTTAATGAAGTTATAGTCAGCAAACAGAACACTCACTGATTCTTTCTCATCCTAGCCCAATTCATGGAGAATAATTGGGAAAATTCTTCATGTGTCGCTGGTTAATCCTTCTTGGAGGAAGGTCACCCAGGGATGCCGTTGCTAAAGTCATTTTGTGTCTGCATCATGGGACGTTTAGTGTATGTCTACGGAGGTTCGCAGTCATGCGTAGCCCTCTCTCACCACCTATCTCCTGTTTACAAGACAGTCCTTTTAGCAGTTCCAAGAAGGCTTCACACCCATCTGCACTAGACAGGTGTCCCTGAGGGCACAGATAAACCTCCAAGCGGCCTCAACGACTCTCAGAAAGAGTACTAATGACCATGTGACTGCAAGGAATATAAATCCTTCCATCCTCCACCTTTCAGTCAGAACTTGGCTGAGAAGCGCAACGTTTCTTCGAGGAAAAAACAGAAGTCCAGTTGCCTTTCGATAAAGCACCTTTGGGATTATAGCGTATGCTTTTGGTGTGTGCATAGTGTTCACCCATGGATGGCATTCGCCACTGGTGGCGTTCGTTCATCCATTCCATCCGACGCTTAGAACTAGGAATGGGGGGAATGTTTCAGACTAGAGATTGTCACATTTATAGGGTTTCCCCCCCCCAGCCGTTCTCTTCTCCAAAAGTCTTACTGGCTTGGGGATTCTGGGAGTTGAGGTCCATCACATTTAGGCTTCATGGAGTAAAGGGAATCTGGTTTGTAAAGCATGAGTAACCCATGAACACGAGTTCAGTCTTCTGTCCTGGCTAAGTAGGCAAGAGAAGAACATTTGGGGCTTATTTTCAGCGGCAGGCCAATCAGGAACAGAAACCACAGGATTTTCAGACTCTTTTATTACTTTATCCTCAAAATATGAAAATAATCCTCGGGGTTCAGCTTTTCAACTTGTTGATTCAGCTGGATGTGGCAGAAAAAAAAAGTAGTGATTTAACTGGCGGCGGGGGGGAGGGAGAATTACTAAGTGCTTTTGCTGTTAGTGTAACTTGCTATATGTTGCTCGTTTTATTATTTTCAGCAGATGTTTCTCTTAACGAGCAGGTAATTTTAGTTTGCTGTGTCAAATTGCCAGAGACCCTGCCTCCTCTATTATGTGAGAAACAAATCTGATTATTTCACTTTTGGAAATACTTAGTTTTAACCTTTTATAGAATAAAGATCCAACTTCTTTATTTGGGGCAAATCCCGAGTGCCGCGTAGCAGAGTGAGCGCCTGTTACTCGTCCCAGCCTCTGCCAACCTAGCAGTTCGAAATCACGTAAAAATGCAAGTAGAAAAATAGGAACCACTCCGGTGGGAAGGTAACAGCGCTCCATGCGCCTTTGGCGTCTAGTCATGCCGGCCACATGACCACGGAGACGTCCTCGGACAAGCGCTGGCTCTTCGACTTTGAAACGGAGATGAGCACCGGCCCCTAGAGTCGGAAACGACTAGCACTCATGTGCGGGGGAACCTTTACCTCTGTTTATTTGCCTCTCTCTGTTCAGTTGCTAAGTCACTCTTTTTTTTTTTCATTTGGTGACCTTTCTTTTAACTGAGAGAGGGATCTTTACTGAAGTCACCCTGGCACCAAGGCATTGTTCCAGCATCTGCCGTTATCATTTGTCACTTGATCTTGATTATTATTCTCCAGCCAGGGATCTGGGGTGACTATATAGTCCAAAAGGCTATTTTAAGAGCAGGCTGGTGAATCAGTAGGTTTTTGCACTAGGAGGTGGAGCGATAGTTATAGTAGGAGGTAGAACCACCAGGTTTTATTAACTGAGAGCACCTTGGTGCTTTTTTTTAGTCAAAAGCAGACATGGCAAGCTCGTCACGTCACGTGATGTCGTACAACGTATCAGAGCCTGGCTGAGGAACTCTGGGAGTTGAAGTCCACAAGTCATAAAAGGGCCAAGTTTGAAGACCCCTGATCTAGTTAATGCTGACTATGGTTAACAGCTCTGCTGGCAAACTCTTAAACTGATTAAGTTAAGAATATAGAATTTGCCCCAGGGAGAAAAACTGAAATAATTCAAAGTTGACTCTCAATTATAATTCACCATGATCTTCAGGAAAGAAACTTAATTTCAGTACTTCCCCAAGCCAAGTTTTGAATGAAACATTATTTGTGATTATGCAGAGTTTTAATGGTTACTTAGCCTTTTATTTGCTGCTTTTTAACCTCTCAAGAATTCAGTTGGCATATATTTTAAGTTTTTCGGCATCCTGTACAAGTTTTCCTTACATAAACCTTGCCAGATTTGATTTGGGGTGTGGTTTTTTTTTTTTTGCATCACACTGTATTCTAGGAATCCTAGCTTACTAAATCATGATGTGAACAAACAAGGTTTGCTTGCAAAGCATTCCTCTTTCCTTGAGACCAGCCAACCAAACCATAAAAGATAACTTCTTGTTATATACAAGCCCACAATTATTGTTAAATGGACCCAAATAAGTCAAGATGGCAAACCAGCTCTAAACCAAGATTATTCGCTCCAACTCTGCCCTGTTTTCCCTTTACTGAATATGCAAATGTGCCTAGGAGATTATTCCTGAAACGTTTGTATAGAATTAGCATCTTGTTTCAATGCTTCCTATTTCACGGATTTGTTTTAAATAAATCAAGGTGAACGTTCTTGTTTTTAGGAGGAAAAAAAAATAGACCTAAAACACACTCAACCTGATGCCTTGTTTTCTTAATTTCTGACGTTCATTTAGGATGTGTGCAGTATTTGGCGGGATCTATTGCCTCCGGCATTCCATAAAGTGCCTTGTGGTAGACAAAGAACTTAAAAGGTAAGTCTTCAAAGAGGTAACCTCTCTCTTTTACATAAACGCAACCCACGAGATGAAAAATGCCAGGGTCTTAGTTTTTTTTGGTTTTTTTTAAAAAAAACCATTCTTCAAAGATCTTCTTTGGTATTAATAACACATCAACCTTGATTAAAAATAATTTGTGTATAGGTCCTCCAGAAGTAGGAAAGTGGGTTTAGAATAAAGAAACTAAATTAATTTCCCTCTAATATTACTGCAGCCTCCTGATCATCCAAGCTCGGAAGACAGATTATTTCAGTTGCCAGGGGTCTGGGGATGAGTGATGTTAGTTTTCCTTGTGGCCTTACCTCCTCTAATTGATTTTCATCAGATGACAACAAAGCCCTCTGTTATTGCATTTTTTTAAAAATGAAGCTCACCTAAAGATTCATCAGATTAATCTTTGCTGATAATGCATGTCACTCTAAGAGAAAAGGCTTTAATGAGTTTTGAGGTAGACTGTTGTCGTAAACTATGCTGCCCTCTTAGTCTAGAATGAATTATTTTTTCCACCAGTATTGGGCTTTGGAGCAACTTTTTTTTTAAAAGTTGGAACCAAATCAACTGATGTTGGGGGGGGGGGGCGGGCTGCAAGAATTATACCAAGAGGATGGTGCAAAGCACCAAAAGATGAGCAGCTTGTTCAGTGTGCTAAAGCAAGGGTCCCCAACCCCTGGTCCGTGGACCAGTACCGGGCCCGCGGCATGCCAGCAACAGGTCCGCACAAACAAGGAAAGCTCCATCCGCGGGATGCAGGCAGCACACAAAACCACGCCCCCTCCGGTCCACGGAAAAACCTCTCTCCACGGAACTGGTCCCTGGTGCCCAAAAGGTTGGGGACCTCTGTGCTAAAACATAGGGTGGTTAGGTTTAGCATGACATCTGCACTTAATTTGATAAACTAAATGTTACGTTACAGAGTGCCTTAGCCAGAATTTGGGTTATTTAAGTATCATACGATAAACAAGACGGGGAATGGATCTATGGCTAATTTTCCTTTCTGGTTTCTAGGTATGGAAGCAGGACAAGGGTCTCCAAACTTGGCAACTTTTAAGTCTTGTGGGCTTGAACTCTCAGAACTGACTGAGGAATTCTGGGAGCTGAAGTCCACAAGTCTTCAAGTTGCTAGGATTGGAGATCCCTGAATTAGGAGAATGGAGTAGCTTCAGAAGCGCCTCTTTTAGTGGACTAATACTCCCATCGGTGTTTTCATTACCTCCTATGCAGAACAGAACTGGGACCCCAAAAATAGGGTGTTAGGAATTGGTTGTGCAGAGGGCTCCTTGTGCTACCAAGGAGTTGCACAGACAAGGAAGGGTACTGAGAGCAGTAAGAGTCACACAGTAACCACAAGAGTACACTGAGTTGTGAAAGCAAAAAGTACTTTACTTTTGAGGTGGTATAAAAACAAAAATGCACGGTCAAAAATTAACAGTCCAGGTCATACACAATAGTAACAGTCCAAGGAGTATTCCAAATACAAAGTCTTCTTACCAGTCCAGAGGTCAATACACAGTTCAGGTTTATCACAGTAGTAAACCAACAGTACAGCAAAACAGTAATAGTAGAGAGAGCAATGAATTCAGAGAGAGAGAGAGAGAAGCTACGTTCCTAGCTCCCTCTTATGGCCGTGACAACACTTACACACCCATTGGCCAATTAACATCTTAAAGTCACAACATCATAGTTTATATATTTTCAACCCAACTATGTAGGCTATCACCATATGCCTAACATAGGGAATGTAGCCATCCTCTACCCCAGAGGTCTTCAAACTTGGCCCTTTTATGACTTGTGGACTTCAACCCCCAGAATTCCTCAGCCACTGTCATAAAAGGGTCAAGTTTGAAGACCCCCTGCTCTACCCTGTATGCAGCAGCTCTAACTGGCTGAGGAATTCTGGGAGTTGAAGTCCACAAGTCTTAAATTTGCCAAAGTTGAGGACCTCAGATTTAGCGGGCTGAACAATGCATTTCCTTTCCGTTTAGCTTCCTTTCCCCCCCCCTTTTAATTTAACCTTTCTGGTGTTTTTTTTATGGTACATAAGATATTGTTTATGGAGTTTCATTTCCACAAGGTTAAAAAAGGTTTTAATTTGTATTTGTGGGTTTTGGGATCTACATTTTAAAAGCATCATCCCTGTTTGCGACGCGTTTCCCAAAGAAGCCGCTGGCCTCTTAAGAGAACTGACAAATGTAAATTTATCTTTTCGCAATAATAATTAAATAATGATAATAATAATAATAGCAAACACTGTAATTTACATATCTTTCCTGAATTATTGCTTGCTGGCTTTGTCAGTGCTGGTAAGTCCATTTCAAGGGTGTCGCCCTTAGTCCATTAGTTTGGATAATGAGCCCTATAAAGTACATTTATAACTGGTGGCACTTGGCAAGGAGATGGATTCTAATTTTCACCCTTTTATCTAGACACATTGAAGAAGGTCAATGGAGGTTTTGTATGATTCATTGTCTGAACAGATATCAGATGACAGAGAGACCTGATAATGTCATTCTCTAAGTGGCTTCCTTATTTGAGCCTGGCACTTGAAAGAATTCTTCTGCTGATCTTCTTTTTTTAAAAAATAAAAATAAAAAAAAATCTGAAGATCGGTTTTAAGAGAGACATTGCGTTCTTTTTTTCTCCGCTCATGAACAACTCTCTGGCATTAGCCGCTGTTGAATGATGAAGCAAGAAGAAAAGAAAGAATTATTTATATCTTTTTTCTTTCTTTTTGTGGGGTCCTGTAGTATGACATTTAATCCACCCTCCTGCCCCCCCCCGCTCCTATCTTCACCCACACAGGAATGTACAAAAACAGCTTCACAAACAGTAGCAAAGAATTCACTTCGATTCAAATGGTTTGATTCCAGCATTCTGGCTTGCCTTCCTGGCCAGTATTCAGTAAATTGATAGCAAAACAAATTTGGGCCCTATTTTAATACAAAACAAAACAAAAAAACACTTAACTGTCAAGAGCAGAATAAATTCCTCCGTGTTTCTCTCATTCCGTTCATGTGATTCATTTATCATTTCCTCTTTTAACTAGTCATAAAAGGGAGACGTTAGTAGACTTGGAAGTTTAGGAAAGATTGCAGACATTTTTTTTCCCAATAATTTTTTTTGGGGAAATCTCTTAAGTGGGGGGGGGTCTTCCTGGCCTTGGGAACGCTTTTCTATTGGGCGAGAAGAAGAGAAGATGGGGTGGCAGTGAAAGAAATGCGGTGACTTTCAGGCAAATAAACATTTCTATTATTTTTCTGCAGCTACATTTATCTGAAATACGTTTTGCATGGTTTTAATTAAAAGATTCTAAGCCTGGTTAACAAGCCATGGTTCAGATCTCGGGATGTTCTGCAAGCCTAGCCAGTTGTGATTCCTTTAATTAGCTATAATTAAAAAAACCATAGCTTGCTGCCTTGTATGACTAAGTCTAGTAAAGACATTTAAAAAAAACATTATTAAGATTATCATGATATGAAGTACAAATTAAAGTAAAAAATAATTGGGAAATGGGAAAGGGAAAGAGGGGGGAAAGACAACTAGAGTAAAAAGAGAAAGGAAAAAAACCAGAATTGACTTAACAGCTTTTTTCAACACTGTAGAACGCAAAGTAAAATTCCAACCTTGTTTTTTTTTTTTTTACTTTTACACACTTAGTAAATATGAGCCATTTCTATAAGGTCAACTAATTTAATCCTGGTTCATCCCATGGTTAACATTTCATTTTCTTCTACCTTGAGCACAAAGTCTAAAAGCTGTTTCCAAAGTCTGTTAAACACATTTAACACTCAAGAATATTCTTAAAATAATGGAGGGAGGGAAGGGCAGAGAGATGTATAGACACAGTTTGATAGATGGATTGTTTCAGATTCTTCAGATCCATAATGACAAGCTAAAGAAGTTACTTGTCTGGGAAAGGTTCTAGAGATGGTTAAAGGTCAAAAGCCTCCCGAATCGTTACAAAAATGATGCTTTCTTTTCTTTTTTGTAAAATTATTATTATTATTATTATTTTAAAAAAATCCAGACAAATCTGTGTAAACCAGACATGTCAAACACAAGGCCCGGGGACCAGATCTGGCCCGCGAAGTGGTTTCATGCGGCCCGCGAAGCCATCCTGGAAACAGTGAGGGAACGGCCCCCACTGCCTTGTCCCTGGCCCAGAGACCCTCCTCCTGCCAGAGACCCTCAGATCTCTCCCACTCCTGCCCAGGCCCCCATAGGCACCCTTGGTATGCAAACGATGTAGAGCTAGCCACGCCCACCCAGTAGGCCATACGCACTCTAGCCACGCCCACCCAGTAGGCCACGCCCACCCTGGCCATGCCCACCCGGCCCCTTGAGGGCAACCGCAATGCTGATGCAGCCTTCAATGAAATTGAGTTTGAAACCCCTGGTGTAAACCATGTTGAAAATAATCCTCATTGAGTTTCACGTACAAAAACCAAGAGCAGATAAAACAATGCAGACCTAAAAATGGGCAGACAAAAACTCTTAACTCTGCTAAAAGCTCGAATGGAAGAAAACAAGTTGCTTGGGATTATTATTATTTTTTATAGTCGATAAATGTTTTATATTCCTCATTCTAACAACGGCACAAACTGTTTTGCTTTTTAAAGCTTTTTCCCCTTGTTTTCCAACAGGTGCAAAGCAGTTATCGATCATTTCGGTCAAAGGATAAATGCAAGTTATTTTGTTGTGGAGGATAGTTACCTTTCAGAAAAAATATGCGAAAATGTATCTTACAGGTAAATATTGACACGAGAATAACTAAAAGGGCATGCTTACTCAGAAGTAAAACTCACCGCGTTTATCCATACCATTTGTGGACCTCCATGTCAATCTCGACAATGAATTTTATCTGGTTCCCTGAATTACTGTGAAATTAGTGCAGAAAAAAGTCTTATGTAGACCAATTTTCTCTTGCATCCTCCACCTTGTTACTCGTGTGTGACTTACACATATTTAGTATATCAACCCTTGTAGAAACCATCGAGTTTTATCCCCTGGGTGACACTCTGGGTTCAAAAGTAGCCTTTGTTTTGAAAATCAATCTGAAAAATGTCTGATAAAATATTAATTATTAATTCCCCCTCCTTGCATATGGATCGCCCACCTGTTTCTTTAGTTTCAAGCATGCATGCAGATATAGGCACAATCCTGGTCAGAGATTAAAGGCTGGAGCCCAGACAAATATGACATAGATGAGACAATGATAGGATGGCTTGAATTCTCATATTGCATTTCCCTACTTGACAAATCTTCACCCCCTGTAAGGTTAAATAAATGTTTCTTCACCTCATATTTCACCCCTGATCTATAAGCAAATCCGTAAAGCTGGCTGGAGTATTTTTGGAGCTGAAGTCCACCTGCCCTAATCTTGCCAAGGTGGAGAACTGCTATTCAAGTGGATCCTGCAGTGGGCAGGGGTTGAAATAAGATTAAGTTGATCTTAATCATGATACCTGCCTTTTAATACTTGAGAGTTTGACATAGAGAAGAGGGGACTGACTTATTCTCCAAAGCACTAGAGGGTAGAACAAGAAATAATGGATGTAAGTTTGTGAACGAGGGATCCAACCTAGAAGTAGGGAGAAATTTTCTGACACTGAGAAAAATTAATGAGTGGAAGAGCTTTTATGCCTATTTATTCCGCATGGCGCAACAGAATACGTCATTAACCCTTGTTTGTATTTGGGGCTCACATGCTGCTGCTTCTTGTCGGGAGATCCTTAGGAGATGCAGCAGCCAGAATGCATGGACTATTTGGCCGTGACAAAGTCACGCAGCCTGGGGTGCACCATGAAGAGGCTAGTCTGCATTGCAACCCAAAGGAATAGCTTGCCCGCTGGGGTTGTGGGTGCTCCATCCCTAGCGGTTTTCAAGAAGAGACTGGACAGCCATTTGTCCAGAATGGTTACAGGGCAGGGGCATTTCCAGCAACCGGTCCACACATACAAGCAAAGCTCATCCCTTGGGATGCAGGCAGAACACCAGACCTCACCCTCTCCAGTCCACGGAAAAACCTCTCTCCACAGAACCAGTCCCTGGTGCCCAAAAGGTTGGGGACTTCTGCTTGAGCAGGGGGCTGGAGTAGAAGACCTCCAAGATCCCTTCAGCTCTATTACTGTATCTTCTATTAATAAAAGAGCAGACTGTTTTCAGACTGAGGGTGGTTGAAATCCAGATAGCTCTTTCTGGCAAGCTCAGGTCATGAATTGGACCTGGGGCAGAAGGAGATAATCTTAGTGCCCTCGCGGGTCATTGACGTGGATAGCCTAACCATCTGGAAGGCATCAGCCTGCTCACACGGGGCCTTCTTCTAAATGTTTCCTGCTGCCACAGCATTCTTGGTGACCTCTTTAGTTCTCAAAGTGGCTTGCACAAAGCAGGAGAAGGCAGCTGGCATCTTTGAGGGAGCTTTAATCATCGGCACGTAGGATGACTTCCGACTGGCCTTTGAATGCCAGCATTGGCATGAATGACTGTGCGTTACAGCAACGGCTTGCACCTTAGCTCTCTGCACAACGATTTGCAGTTTGAAATAACGTCAAGATGGCCGAACATCCCCTTCCGTACGGAGTCCTCATTACCTTCATTACATTTAGGCTTTTAAATGGGACATAATCTCTGTGAACTTATGCAGAATTGACTTGGGAGGCCGGTGTGTTGTGTAGTGGGTTCACATGGTATGGTAGGATGGAGGGTTTGTTGTCACTGTGTGTTGGGGGGAGAGAGCACGGTGGGGGGGGGAGGCTCAGCTAATCTCAATGTACACATGTTGTACTTTGACAATAAAGGTTTATTTATTTATTTATTTTGATGGTGATTAAGCAAGAGCCGTAACCTTTATATAAGCCTGATTGGAGGCATTATTAATTTCTTAACTTAAGCAGGCCATATGTGAAAATGTCATTAACCACGTTCAGACTACTGAGTGTAGAATATTAGTTGTGTTGGGGGCAATGTGTGTTGTTTTTAATGAAAACGAAACGTGGATCCATATGGCTCTTTTAAAAAAAAAATGACTATGCTTGATGATGGAGTTTTGCTTATTCTCTGGCAGGCAGATCTCCAGAGCTGTTCTCTTAACGGATCGACCCATACAGAGTAACGAGAGTTCTGATCAGCAGGTCAGCCCACCACCTCTCACTCTTTTTCCCTTGCCTCCTGACCATCTCACATCCTGATTAATTTTGCCTAGTTATTTAGAATGTTTTGTAAAAACAGACTTGGCTCTGCCACCTCTGGGTTCCTTGCCAGTTAATAAGAAGGCCTCATGTCCTAGAATGCAAATTTTGGAAATATTAGTAAATGTTTGATTGGTGAAAAGTTCGTTAAAAGTAAAAAAAAAGGATTCAAATTAAGGTAGCCATACCTTTGATCTAGGGACGCGGTGGCTCAATGGGTTAGGGCGCTGAGCTTATCGATCAGAAGATCGGCAGTTTAGCGGGTTGAATCCTGAGTGCCGCATAGCAGAGTGAGTGCCTGTTACTTATCCCAGCTTCTGCCAACCTAGCAGTTCGAAAGCACGTAAAAATGCAAGTAGAAAAATAGGGACCACTATGGTGGGAAGGCAACAGCGTTCTGTGCGCCTTTGGCATCTAGTCATGCCGGCCACATGACCGCGGAGACATCCTTGGACAAACGCTGGCTCTTCGGCTTTGAAACAGAGATGAGCACCAGCCCCTAGAATTGGAAACAACTAGCACACATGTGCGGGGGAACCTTTACCTTTTACCTTTGATCCAGTGGTGGGATTCAAATAGGTGAACAACCGATTCTCTGTGTGGATGCCGCTTCCGGAAGTCCGTTCTGGGCCTGGGCAACAAAAAATTAGCTACCGGTTCTGCCAAAATGGTCCGAATTGGCTGAATCCCACCACCGCTTTGATCCTACTGAAATAATAATAATAAAAAAGCTACTCGTAGATCTCATTCGATTAGAATAAAATCCATGTAGAACTGAAGTTGAGTGGGATCTGAAGTTGATGTAAGTTAAAGAAAGAATTTCTTCCTGGCTTTTGCACCATGCCAACTGGACAAATGATGGCTCCAAAACTGGGGAAACCTCAGTTGTGGAGGAGCTTTGCTGATGTTTAAGTCTTTCTAATCTCTCCCATTCCTTTGAGTCAAATGATCTTCTGAAAAGAGTTTCATGCATGGAGGCGGCAGGACAAGAAATAATGAAGGACAGTTATGAAGGAGAGAAGCAACCTAGAACTAAGGAGAAATTTCCTGATGGTTGGAATAATTAATCAGTGGAACGGCTTGCCTCCAGTAGTTGTGGGTGCTCCAACACTGGAGGTTCTCAAGAAGAGATTGGATAGTTATTTGTCCGAAATGGTACATGGTGTCCTGTTTGAGCGAGGGGTTGGTCTAGAAGATGAGGTCCCTTCCAACACTGTTATTCTGCTATTCTATTATATATTACATAGAGGTTAAAAAAAACCTCTAAACAATTAAGGACACCCACACCCACATCTCAGTCTGGCTTAGAACTTTAGTTCGGCACAGATACAGTATTGATTTAAAATTGGGAAATATAAGGGGTTTTTGTGTGTGCAAAAGTTAGCACAATTCATTGATTTTATTTTATTTTTACGTGTGATGTGTCCCTTGGTTGAGGTCTTTTGTTTCCATTCTAGATTTCCATTTTGACTGTCCCACCTCAGGAAGAAGGCCAGCCAGCTGTTTGCCTTGTGGAATTGTGTTCTTCAGCCATGACCTGCATGAAAAATACATGTGAGTAGACCCAGTTTTCCCCGGGGTACATCTGAACTGTAGATCAGACACAATTACAGGGAAGCACCAATTGGTTTATTGATAGGATCGGTCCTGCCTATTTAACTTACAGTATATGCAGAGCACATCATGAGAAAGGCAGGGCTAGATGAATCAAAAGTTGGAATTAAGATTGCCGGAAGAAATATCAACAACCTAAGATATGCAGATGATACCACTCTAATGGCAGAAAGTGAAGAAGAACTAAAGAGCCTCTTGTTGCGGGTAAAGAAGGAGAGTGCAAAAGTTGGGTTGAAACTTAACATTAAGAAAACCAAGATCATGGCATCCGTCCCTCTCAATTCCTGGCAAATAGATGGGGAAGAAATGGAGGTAGTGACAGATTTTATTTTCCTGGGTTCCAAGATCACTGCAGATGGGGACTGTAGCCAAGAACCTAAAAGACACTTGCTCCTCGGGAGGAAAGCCATGGCAAATCTAGACAGCACACTAAAAAGCAGAGACATCACCCTGTCAACAAAAGTGCGTATAGTCAAGGCTATGGTCTTCCCAGTTGCAATGTATGGCAGTGAAAGCTGGACCATAAGAAAGGCTGAGCGCCAAAGAATTGAAGCCTTTGAACTATGGTGCTGGAGAAGACTGCTGCGAGTCCCTTGGTCAGTCCTAGAGGAGATCAACCCTGACTGCTCTTTAGAAGGCCAGATCCTGAAGCTAAAATTTGGCCACCTAATGAAAAGGAAGGACTCACTGGAGAAGAGCCTAATGCTGGGAAAGATTGAGGGCAATAGAAGAAAGGGACAACAGAGAATGAGGTGGATGGATGGAGTCACTGAAGCAGTAGGCGTGAGCTTAAATGGACTCCAGAAGATGGTAGAGGACAGGAAGGCCTGGAGGAACGTTGTCCATAGGGTCGTGATGGGTCAGACACGACTTCGCAGCTAAAAACAACAATTACAGATGGATGCAAATCATCCTTTTATTTGATAGGTTACATTTCAGTCACAGATTCTCGTTAGTTATGCAGTAGGCTGTACCAATCAAAGTAGCTGATTAGGTTAAACTTGTTGATTAGATTAATTCATATGTGTGTTGAAATTTAATATAAGGGACGGATAGGATGAAGTCACACCTCTTCTATAAAATGGATCCTTTGGATTAAATCAGGGGTGTCCAACTCTGGCAACTTTAAGCCACGTCGGCTGGGGAAATCTGGGAGCTGAAGTCCACAAGTCTTAAAATTATCAAGATTGGACACCCTTGGATTTAAAACAAAGGAGTTTGGTGTGTAAAACTGCTATTTCACTTTTTTAAAAAAACCTTGGGTTCCCAATATTCCTTGTTAAACCTTCGCTCCTTCCTTGTTTTTATCAATTGGATTGTGCTCAGTTCTGTCACAATCAAAAATCCGTAAGGATCAGAAACACCACACTTAATACTGGATTGTTATAAGGACAGGAAACTGTTTTTGGAAAAAAATAGAAACGCTTTTCCGGTTTCCCCCCTGCTTTCATATTTGTGGGGATAGTAGGTTACTTACATGCAGCAGATAAAACACTTATTCCCTCTATTTGCACAAGGCCATCAATTTTCAGTGAGGTCCCACAGGGGATGCCCTTCTCCCTCCCTCCCCTGCACACGCCCCCCCCCCCACATGCTGCCAGTCTTTGGATTAGAAACTTGGTAGGACACCCACACACTCACACACACCCTCCTTTTGCCACCGGCATCACAAATGGGAAATTTCTGCTTTAGCAGCAGACACAGTTTGCCTCATTACTTACCTGGACTTGCATCTCTGCCTATTTCTTCCCCCCTATTATTTAAATCATTTTAATAAGCTTTGGAGAAAAGGCTCCAATTATGTATTTACACTTCAGGTCAAGGGGACTGTTAATGCTCATTCATTAAATGACAGATGGTTATCTTAATTTTTTCAACTGTTGTAAGAAGACGCCACAGGAAGCCTCCGTCTGAGAGCCTTTCACACCCAAGCTTGGTTTAATAGCTTCCCTGTGAAATGAAGGGTGCAGGGCAAGTCCTTGGCAGAAATTCTCAGATGCTTGACTCAGCATGGCTGGTTGGACTCGAAGCTCAGCCTAGGCTGAAGCTTCTCCAGCCCAGGAAGCGGGGGGGGGGGGCGGAATAAATTACCGGTAGTCCTTGACTCACGACCACAATTAAGCCCAAGATTTCAGTTGCTAAGCGAGCTCTTAAATGAGCTTTGCTCCATCTTATGACCTTCCTTGCCACGGTTTTTTAAGTGCGTCCCTGCAACTGTTTAATTAGTAACACAGTTGTTAAGCGAATCCGGATTTCCCCCATTGACTTTGCTTGTCGGAAGGTGGCAAAAGGGGATCACCCCCCTCTCTCTCTCTCTCTCTCTCTCTCTCTCTCTCTCTCTCTCTCTCTCTCTCTCTCTCTCTCTCTCTTTCTCTCTCTTTCTCTCTCTCTCTCTTTCTCTCTCTCTCTCTCTCTCTTTCTCTCTCTCTCTCTCTCTTTCTCTCTCTCTCTCTCTCTCTCTTTCTCTCTCTCTCTCTCTCTTTCTCTCTCTCTCTCTCTCTCTCTCACACACACACACACACACACACACACACACACACACACACGAGTCAGTTGCCAAGAGTCTGGATTTGGATCACATGACCATGGGGATGCTGCAAAGGTCATAACTGAAAAACAGGTC
Organism: Vipera ursinii; assembly: GCF_947247035.1. Lineage (NCBI taxonomy): Eukaryota > Metazoa > Chordata > Lepidosauria > Squamata > Viperidae > Vipera > Vipera ursinii. The sequence continues at coordinate 10,220,007 of NC_139525.1, forward strand.
CTAAGTCATTTTCTTCCACGCCGTTGAACTTCAAACGGTCACTAAACAAGATGTCGTAAGTCGAGGACTGCCTGTATTGCGTTTTGGAAAGAAACCATTAAAACAGTTGAGGGATATTGCAGCATGCAACAAGGCACTCTTTTCCCAATAGCCCCATTATGTTTTCAATTATTCCAGTTTCCTTGTCCCACCTGCCCCCGTTTCTCCATCAGTTTCCTGACCCACTAAAGTCTTGATTTTGGGTTTTGCTGATTAGACAGGTTTGTTGTTACAGAAATGGCTAGCATATATTAATGCGTAAAAGCAAAAAGTTGAAGCTGCAATGCTATGATCTTCTACTTTGCTAAAAAGAGTCAGAAGCCAATGCTTTTTTTGTTATTATTTTCTCCCTTTCACTCTAAGCTCTCTCGTCTTTCCTTTTTCTTCCCTTAGTTTTCCTTTTTTTCATTTCCGTTTGTATTTTATATTAGGACAAACTAATAACAAATTTGAATCCTGAACCACTAATCGGCCCTAAATACGATTGTCCTCAAGTTGTTCTGTGTTTCCCAGACATGCCGCTGCCTCTCTTATCTTCCTCCTTGACCTCATTTTAGCATAAAAATTCAGGAAGTGTTATTAATACCTGGTAATTAGAACTCCAATCATATACTTTTGAATTTCAGCCAGATACAGAGGATAAAGATAACTTAGTTTAACTCAAGAAAGGTCCTTCATCCTTAGCTTGCCTTCCTTCCTTCCTTCCTTCCTTCCTTCCTTCCTTCCTTCCTTCCTTCCTTCCTTCCTTCCTTCCTTCCTTCCTTCCTGCCTGCCTGCCTGCCTTCCTGCCTGCCTGCCTTCCCTTCCCTTCCCTTCCCTTCCCTTCCCTTCCCTTCCCTTTTCCTTTCCTTTCCTTTCCCCTCCTCCTCCTCCTCCTCCTCCTCCTCCTCCTCCTCCTCTTCCTCCTCCTCCTCCTCCTCCTCCTCCTCCTCCTCCTCCTCTTCCTCCTCCTCCTCCTCCTCCTCCTCCTCCTCCTCCTCCTCCTCCTCCTCCTCCCTCCTCCTCCTCCTCCTCACCTTCTTATCCCAAAGATGCTTTTTCACGAGGCAACTGGATTTTCTTGTTTTTCTTTGAAGACGTTTCACTTCTCATTCAAGAAGCTTCTTCAGCTCTGACTGGATGGTGGGGAGATGTCTTCAAAGAACAACAAGAAAGCCAGTTGCCTCATGAAAAAGCATTTTTGGGATAACTATGACCTGGATGGCTGCGAATCCCCACAGACATTCTCTCCTTCTTCAAACCCTTTAAGAAAAAATATTCAGTTTCGAATGCTGGGTTACGAATCATCATACAGGTTGCCATGGCTTTGGAGAGCAGAAGTTAAGATATTGGTGGGAAACCTTCAAGACACAAAGAATACTGACTGACTCTGCTTCTATCACAAGGAAACTGCCCTGACCAGTTTTATATGCCACCTGTCATCTTCATGCTGTGCTTCAACTTGAGTCATTCTGAGTCATCAACGGACAAATAATTGAAATCAATCAATTCAGGGATCAATACATTCTTTGCTCTGCCTCAGCCAAGATCCATTTCTTCCACCAGGCCTTTAATCCTCAACGGTTGCTGTTTAAACCTTCTTGTCAGCCTTTGATTTTTTTTTTATTTTTTTGTGGTTTGGGGTCCTTTTGTGTCGTTGCTAGTCACCTTGAGTTTTCATTACCAATGGCAAGACAGGATATATAAATTGAGCGAATGAATCAGCGCATTGAATAACCACTTTGCTCTACCATTCTTTCAACAGATTTGGTTCATTTGACCTGTCCTTCCATTCAAACGGCTAAAGAGGACTTGACACGTGTGGTGGAGCAGTTATTCAGTGTTGCAGAAACAGGTGAAGTGGAGGGGGGCGGGGTGGAGGGGGGTTGTTTAAGGTTAAACAAAAACGAAGATTTGCCATTTTTCTTCCCATTAAAGGTGCCTGGTACCCGTGCTGTAGTCATCACCTGGCTAAATGTTAAGTCAGACCGTTGTTAAGCGCAATTCTGCCCCCATTTTACAACCTTTCTTGCCACGGTTGTTAAGTGAAGAGCAACAGAGATGATTAAGAGGCTAAAGGCTAAAACATATAAGAAACGGTTGCTGGAACTGGGTATCTCTAGTTTAACGAAGAGAAGGACCAGGGGTGACAGGATAGCAGTGTTCCAGTATCTCAGGGGCTGCCCCAAAGAAGAGGGAGTCAAGCTATTCTCCAAAGCACCTGAAAGCAGGACAAGAAGCAACGGATGGAAACTAGTCAAGGAGAGAAGCAACCTTAGAACTAAAGAGAAACTTCCTGACAGTTAGAACAACTAACCAGTGGAACAACCTGCCTCCAGAAATGGTGAATGCTCCAACGCTGGAAGTTTTTAAGAAGAGACTGGACAGCCATTTGTCCGAAATGGTATAGGGTTTCCTGCCTGAGCAGGGGGTTGGACTAGATGACCTCCAAGGTCCCTTCCAACTTTTGATGATGATGATGATGATGATGATGTTAGTAACACAGTTCCTGAGTGAATCTGGCTTCCCCCGTTGACTTTGCTTGCCAGAAGGTCGCCAAAAAAACCCGATCCCATGACCCCGGGAGACGGCAAGCGTCCTAACCAATTGCCAAGCCTCCAAATTTTGATCACACGATCGTGGGACGGCTGCAACGGTCATAAGCTAAGTGAAAGAACGGTCCTAAGTCACTTTTCCCAGGGACGTCGTAGCTTAGAACGGTCTCTGAGCGAAACTGTTGTTAAGTTGAGGAGTATCTATAGTGCAGACTTCAAAAGATCCCCAGTGTCTGTTCAGCTTCGTGCTCTGCTCGGCTTTCCTCTCCTCTGTTCCCACTGGCAGAGAGACCCGGAAGTAAAGATGGGCAGATCCTTCGCTTCAAACCGGAGCTTCGAGTGCCACTTAATTTTCGATCTTGTGCTGCGATCGAGAACCAGCAGAGCCCAAAAGAGAGTGAAAAAGTGGCTAGGCTGCCTCTGGACATTGCCTTCCCTCCTCTGTCCTCAGCGGCTCCCCCTCCGTTTTTTTTTCTTTCTTTCTTAACATTAATCTTAATGTTTAAAATGGTCTTAGTTTTGAAGTGATGTATTGTTCAGAAGCTGCCCGGAGTTCGTTCAGAGGAAGCTTCGGATCAGAAGAGTCCTCAGGTGCACTGAGGCACTGAGAAGGCAGCTTTCACTTGACGCATAGGCCTTTTTATCATCAAGATGAGGTAGTGGTCGTATTTTAATTAAAATGTCAGAACAAATACTGTCGGAGTTATTGAAAATGAATCACCAGATAAAGCGAGCGCTGGGCCATGGCAGGTCAGAGAAGCAAAGTCACCGAAAGGAAAGAGGACTTTTTATTCATTTTCCGGCCTAAATTATGAAGAAGTAACTTTTTTTTTTAATAGTAGGAGTAGGAGGAACTTTTCGTAATATTCGAGAAAAGGCTCCATTCCCCCCCTGGCAGATGGTCCCTCCCAAACCACGCGAGAAGAAACGAACTATTATTTTGGGGAACGGTCGTTGGAAGGTTGCAAAGCAGAATTTTGAGGGCTCTCTGAGCTCGCTCGTTCTCTTGCAAACGTTTCATTACCCTAACTAGGGAACATCATCAGTGCTAGGCAACATTTTGTGCACAGGCGCAAATAAGTGTGTGGATAATTTTCCTTGTTGCCTGCTAGATGCTCTACCTCCCACCTGCCTCTTTTTTAAAATAATAATAATATAATAATAATAATACATTTTATTATTACTGAATAATAAAGTCCTGTAATACCATCAGGCGACCCATCTGAGGTCCTTGAGAAGAACATGGAGGGTGGATAGGTGGCTAGCAATGCCAAATCTGCTCTAAAGATCTGAATGACAGTGGGGCCAACCATCATCATCATCATCAACCATCATCATCGTCATCGTAATAGGCGCCTTTGGTGCAGTGCCAAAAAAACTGGAGCACCATTTGAACCCCATCGGCATTGTTGTGGTGGCGCAGTGGTTAGAATGCAGCACCGCAGGCTAATTCTGCTGACTCCTGGCTGCCAGCAGTTCAAGTCTCACCAGCTCAAGGTTGACTTGGCCCTTCCATCCTTCCGAGGTCGGTCAAATGAGGACCCAGATTGTTGGGGGCAAGAAGCTGACTCTGTAAACTGCTTAGAGAGGGCTGCAAAGCACTGTGAAGCGGTATATAAGTCTAGGTGCTATTGCTATTGCTATTGACAAAATCACCATCAGTTAGTTGCAAAAGGCAGCTTTGATGTGAACAGTTTGCATCCTGCAGCAATACTTTTAACACCCTCAAACAACAACATCTGCCTATCCCTGGTCCTCGGGAAGGACTCGATAGGTGTACAAAACTGGCAAATCCAGTCTGAACACCTGGCTGGCTGTGCGACAGACAATATAATTAATAATAATAATAATAATAATAATAATAATAATAATAATACCGCCCCGAGTCCCTCGGGAGAAGGGCGGTTTATAAAAAAACACAAATAAATAAATAAATAATAATAATAATATAAATAGGAATCTGAGTTGTTGGGAAACCAAGAAACCGTCTCAAGCAGGCAAAGTTAGAAAACGTTAGTGGACTACAGTAGTTACTTTGTCTTCTGGTCAACGGGAGTTCTCAAACTGTCTCTGCCCACTGCTAGTGTTGTGATTCAGCGTCAGCCTGTGATACCAGCAGCTGAGTCTGATGATTCTGAAGAGGAGGAGGAGGAGGGGTTTGGAGAGCCTTTGGTGTCAGAGGGAGGCTGTGATGCACTGCAGGACTCTCAGCCTGGCCCTCCCGTCATGTTCCTCATCAGACTCAGCCATGTGAGCACAAGGTATTGGACATAGAGGATTCACAGCTGGATCTAGCAATCTAGCAGAGCAAAACAGAGAAAGGCCATGAGGCAACTTGGTGAGAGGAGGAGAAGGCAATGATGAAGCCATGCCTTGGGACTGCTGATAAAAGGGGAAGGTGTGGGAGGTGCTGGTTGCTGAAGGCAACCGTTTGAAGATCTTCTGCTAGAGTCTTGGTATGTTATTCCTGTTTGAACTCTTGTTTGAACTTTTGGTTTAAGTCTTGTTTGAACTTTTGATTTCTTTGTAAATAAATTTGGTTGGGTTTTATAGCCTGTTGACTATAAAAAGGGGTTGTCCCTGACATTCAAACAGGGCCGGTCGTAGGCTGGAACAGAAGAGCTAGGAGACCCTCCAGGGCTGCCAGTTTGTTTGTGAGGGCTCTTTAAATTTGAAATCTACTTCTGTCCCATAAAGCAGGGGTCCCCAGCCTCCAATCCGGATTGCGGCCCATTGGGAACCGGGCCGCCCAAGCAGCGGGCGAGCACGTGAACGTGCAAAGCTACATTTGACCCAGTGGCGGGCAGGTGTGGGGGAAACATCTCTCCCCCCTCACCCACCCCCCATGGCCATTCTGCAGAGGTTGAAAGGTTGGGGACCGCTGCCGTACATTTCCCTTACCTTATTCCTTCCAGAAGAATCCCCCGTGCTTTGTCTTTCGGCTTTCGCTGAATTCTTAAAAGTTTCAGCTCCCCTGAAAGCTGGAGGCTAAGACAGTTATCTTGTGCTTTCAGAAGGTAAAGATGAAGGGGCAGGAAGCAAACCCCAGGTCCTCTGGTCCGTGTATTTCAACATGAGGGATTCCTCCAGCGTCGACAGGTCTTCGTATGAAGATTTGCCCTCCAACGTGTATGTTTGTTCTGGGCCAGACGGTGCACTTGGGAATGATTGTGCCGTCAAACAGGTAAAATGATTCACTTTTCTGGATAACGTAGGAATATAGATGAGCAAAGCAAGCAACTTCTCTCAGGCCGAATATATATCAGGTATTATTTTGGGGTGGGTGGGTGGGGGAGGACTGAATACTAATTTAAAACGTCTTGCGTGTATATTCCCTCCTTGCCTACGTCCTTTTAAGAAGGAATGGCGATTAGATTCTTCGTGGTTTCAGAACTTGAAAACGTTTACTTGTTTGCTCCTACAGAGCCACTTATTAACGAAGCGTCAAGTGTGTTTACATGTTCTGAGCCAATTTCTAGATTTAAAAACTGCCTGTGTTATGGTATGGGAAAAGAGAAACATTTCCCTTGGACTCTCTTTCTTTTGATATCAATTGCTATTGCTAAGCACATTGATTTGTGCTTAGATTGTAAGCCGCCCTGAGTCTTCAGAGAAGGGCGGGATATAAATGGGATTTTTTAAAAAAATGAATTCAAAGCCCGTGGCACTGTGTTCATACCTCTTTCCATTGTTCCCTGTCTTTTTAACACAGAGGTGAGCTTACTTATAGCTCAGAGTCTATGAGTAGTAACTCACTTCAAAGTCTTCTGCTGACAGTGTGTTCGGTTAAAAACTATCCTGGCAGCTTGGCAGGCTAGGAGGGAAAATGGAGGGAGGGAGGGAGGGAGGGAGGGAGGGAGGAAGGAAGGAAGGAAGGAAGGAAGGAAGGAAGGAAGGAAGGAAGGAAGGAAGGAAGGAAAGAGAAAGAACTGGGTCAAAGCATCTAGCTGCTAAATTGCATTGGCCGCCATCTGTTTGATAAATAGGTTTAACAACCTGTTTGTGATTTGATAAAATAGCCATATTACACAGGAAGGGACTCTGATAAAATGAAAGATTGCCCCAAAGACTTCGAAAACAATATATTGGTTTTCTGACAGGCTGAAGTCATCTTTCAAGAAATGTTCCCCAGTGAAGAATTCTGCCCCCCGCCTCCGAATCCAGAAGACATCGTCTACGATGGAGATGGGACCCAGCCAGAAGATCCTGGATTCAGCAAGCCATCCGAAGGCCAAGCAGAGAAGGTGCCAGAGAAGAGCCTTAAAGAAGAACCGCCTCAGGAATGAGGCAGCGACAAGGCCAGAACCGAAGCCTCGTGGCTCCAGATCCTGAGCAAAGTTCCAACACTTGTCATGCATCATGTGTAACTCCCAGGAATTTTGGGGTGGGACGTTTGCGGAGTTGGTTAACAGACTGAATTGAACTGGGAATATGAAGGGCCTTCCAGTCGTGGGTTAAAAAAGTATTACATGCTTAACTCATTTCTCCTCAAAATCCATGTTAATATCTTGTAAATAAGGCTTTCAACGGATTAGGCCAGTTGGCCAAAGTCCACAGTAGCTCCGTATGTCAGGGGTAGGCAACCTCGGCTCTTTTATGACTCATGGACTTCAGCTATGCTGTCTCAGGAATTCTGGGAGTTGAAGTCCATGAGTCATATAAAAGAGCCGAGGTTGCCTACCCCTGCCATACGTCATTTGGCTTGTTTTCAAAAGAAGGGCAAACTGATTCCCATGCATTCCCACCTCCCCAATCCCCTCTCGTTGGGAACATCTGTCTTCAGTTACGGCACAAATTCTTCTTCCTGAAAGGAACACCTTTCAAATATTAACACGGTTCCGTTTGGCTTGCTGTACAGAATAATATCTGAAGTGGCTTTAAAACTCACTGTCTTAAACTCAGTAAAATTGCATAATAAAGCAGATAGCATAGCTTTCTTGGAAAGGTTAAGCGGATCGCATTTTTTAAACATTCAAACACCTGTATGCTGAATTGGCCGTTGGCCAATTTTTGAACTGTTCCAAAAAAGAACGTTCTAGAAACCATTGTGGATCCCCCCCCCCCCGTTCTGAATTGCACACATACAAATATGCTTAAAAAGGACAACTTGGTATGGCACGAGAAAGGAGGAGAAGCAAAGCACGTTAGACAGGTACGGCTCAAAAGATGATACTTTTTTTTTTCTTCCAAAGGAGTCATTTATCGGTGGGATAATTAATCATGTTTAAGAAAGATAAGGTTAATTGAATTTTTTAACGAGTGGCGGTGTTATCCTTCAAGCCCGTTGAAGTTCATTCAATATTCACACCTTTTTATTCCCCTGCTGCTGAAGTGATCCAGTAGACAGTGAATGCTCTTAAGCCATATTTCTAAAAGAAAAGCTGCATTTATGAGCAAACGTCTTGAAGAGGGCCTGCACACACCTTGGCTGAGGGAGGTGGCGACGCCACCTGTGGGCACCACCATCTTTGGGGCTGAGGCAGAAGAAGGCAAGAGAGACGCGACCTTCTTGTACATTGGTGAAAGAAAACAAACCACAAACGCAGGGTACAACATAAAAGAGCAAACCCATCAGGACAAGATTTAGCAGTCGATCTGCATTTGAAAGAAAGAGGTCACTCTTTCGAAGTCCACATTCTAGCTTGAGAGGACCACTGGTTTGAAAGAAGGGTTGTTGTTACTTGCAAAGTCGTGTCCAACCCATCGCGACCCCATGGACAACATTCCTCCAGGCCTTCCTGTCCTCTACCATCTTCTGCAGTCCATTTAAGCTCACACCTACTGCTTCAGTGACTCTATCCAGCCACCTCATACTCTGTCATCCCCTTCTTCTCTTGCCCTCAATCTTTCCCAGCATTAGGCTCTTCTCCAGTGAGTCCTTCCTTCTCATTAGGTGGTCAAAGTATTTTGAGTTTCAACTTCAGGATCTGGCCTTCTAAAGATCAGTCAGAGTTGATCTCTAGGACTGACCGGTTTGATCGCCTTCCAGTCCAAGGGACTCGCAGGAGTCTTCTCCAGCACCATAGTTCAAAGGCCTCAATTCTTTGGCGCTCAGCCTTTCTTATGGTCCAACTTTCACAGCCATACATTGCAACTGGGAAAAGACCATAACCTTGACTATACACACTTTTGTTGACAGGGTGATGTCCTTGCTTTTTAGTGTGCTGTCTAGATTTGCCATGGCTTTCCTCCCCAGGAGCAAGCGTCTTTTAATTTCTTGGCTACCGTCTCCATCTGCGGTGATCTTGGAGCCCAGGAAAATAAAATCTAGAAAGAAGGGTAAAAGAGGCTATTTGTGTCGGCATTGAGCAGCCCTCTCTTAACAGACGGGGAGGGATAAGACACCACCTATCCCTGGTCTACAGCAATGTCCTTTCAGCAGTTCCCAGAAGATCCCAACCTCATTGGCATGTTGATACAGGTGACCCTGAGGGCACAGATTAAACCCCCAAGTGGCTTCAAGAGTTCTCAGGGAGAGTACTAACGTCAAGATGACTGCAAAGAAATATCCTTCCAAAGCCCCGCCTTCCCCCATCCTGCCAGAATTCTTGCATCGCCTTCACCGTTCTGCCAGAACCAATGAAGCTTCTTGGATGAGACGCGAAGCAACGTCTTCTTACTCAAGGGAAAAAAACAGTCCAGTTGCCTTTTGAAAAAGCTCCTTGGAGATGCAACCTTCATTTGCTCTGATTATCCCAAAGCAACCTTTCCCAGCTCTGCAAGTAAACCATCCATGTCAATCAGCTCCATAAATGCATAATATTCGTGAATATTCTTCGTCCTTTACTTTGTCGCAAGCCTCAGGGGATCAGGATGACAGGACGGCCTGCCAATGTAATAAATAATCACGTATCGATAATCTAAATTTTACACTGCATTTCACAGGAAATCGGAGGAGGCAGCCGCCTCTGCATTTGCACGCACGCCGCTCTTAATGCGCGCACGTGCGATTCCAAGCACACGCGGGCTCATTGCTTCCCTTGCCATTTCCAGCAACCCTCAGTTAACCTCTGATTTCCGAAGCCCATCAAAACCTTGTTAAAAGAGGCTGCAAAAATTCGCTTTATGTCTTTCCCTCTGTTTGCCTGAAAATGGAACCGTGGCGGTATACCTGTCACAGGCATATTAACAAAACAATTCATGTACACAGTGACTTAGGAACATGTGACTTCTCTGGGCTAGGAAGATCTTTTTTTTTTTTAAGGCAGAAGCAGGAAAGATATTTTCTTTTCCCCTTTCTCTCCTCCTGTTCCAGAGACGAGGATCTCTCTCCGTGTAACGTGGCTTACAAGCTGAAGATTGCCTCTCCTATTGAATTATATAATGAAAAATCAATCAGTTTTAATGGTTGACAAACTTTGACATTCAAATAAAAACGTTCCTGGCATTTTCATCAGCGACCTGTAGGCACAAATTAGGTGCAGTGAGTTTAATTTATGCAATAGTGAGGCTCTGCCAAAACATTGTACAAATGACTGTATAATGAGGCAATAATAGCTACAAAGGGAGGCAGCAATAAAAAAACACACAACTCAAAGGGGGTTGTATCAGTTTTCAAGCTCTATCATGAAAAAGCGTTTTCTGCTTTCTTTTACAGCTGCTCTTATTCTAAAAAAATTCTCACACAGGTATGCATTTATATTATATGTGTGTGTGTATGTGTGTATACACAGACACACACAATATAAATGCATACCTATGAGAAACTTTTTACAATAAGAGCAGTATATATATAGTGTGTGTATACACACACCTACACATACATGTATATATGCACACATATACATACACGTGCACATGGAAAGGGAGGAAGGGAAGGGAAGGGAAGGAATTTGAATTAAGTTGAAAATGAAACGAAGGAGAAATCTCTTTGCAAAAACTTTGGGGAAAGCCAAGAACAAATGTTCCTACAGTCTCCTTTTAAACAGCTGCCTGGTTGGGATTAGTCCGGCTTTCCATGCAGTTGAGTAGATGCCTGTTTAAAACTGAACTCTGTGGAGTTTCCTTCCAACCCAAACCAAGATTTTCGCTGAAGGCTGCAGCCCTTCAAAGTCATAATTTAGAAACCAAAATAGAGGATGGACCCTGACAGCTGCGTTCCTTCTCTCCACCAAAGCTTGCTTTCTCAGCATCAAAACTCCAACGCATTTGCAGTCATCCTCTTGTGTCAGCAGCAAAAATGGAAGGATTCTCTGTCACCTGTCCTGCAGTCAGCAGAATGGAGAAAGAATAGAAAGGGGGAAAGCCACCCCAGAGATGCAGAAATGTCCTTTCAGCATTAACGTAAATATCAAGATGATTTACGAGCTTGTGGCTTTCTCCATTTTTGTCTCGGCTTCTGAGGCCTTCATTCATCAAGATTTTTACTCATGTAGATCTCCCATCCCTACGGATGGTTTGCAAAGCTCCTCAATCCCATGAGAAAGTCACCACCAGCTTTTGCACCCAACGATGGGAGCTCTGGATGGAACGTGGCCGCAGTTGGGTGGATCTGATTTTTCTTTTTAAACGACTTTGAACTCAGAGAAACCAAGATGTTGTGTTCTTCAAGATGGTGGTTCTAAGGTTGCCTATTCTGGAGGATCTTCTTTCTCTTTCAGGGATGGACACTTTTCCCCCAATGGGAAACTACCTTTGCAAGAGAAAACCCATTGGCAGGAGATGGTTAATGTGCAATGTACGGAGAGAACTATGCATCACATGCTTAGAACATCAGGACTTTTTCTTCTTTTTATCACGATGGAAGAAATGAAATAGCTGCCATTCCTGTTTTACAATCAACTGTGAACATTCCCTTATTGAGAAGGTGGAAGATACAGAGGCTAAAACTTTCCCCAGGCTGAGAGCTTTGATGATACACTTCCATCATCAAAGTGGGTTGAGATCAGGACAAAAGGAAAGGAAATTGATTCTGTTAATTGAAATACATGAAAAACATTAACGGTAGATTCATATGATTAGTTCCACGATATTTAAGCATCTCTCATTTGGTCTTATTAAAAATTAGAATTCAGTGATTGCAGAGGCTTGGTGAACTACTGTACATGTGGACTTAAAAGGTTGAACATCCCCAACATCCCCAGTGATTTTTCCAGAGTCTCCTAACCTTCACTGCTGCCTCAGAATAGAGTAGAGTAGAGTAGAGTAAAGTAGAGTAGAGTAGAATAGAATAGAATAGAATAGAATAGAATAGAATAGAATAGAATAGAATAGAATAGAATAGAATAGAATAGAATAGAATAGAATAGAATAATAGAATAGAATAACAGAAACAAGAAATAGAATAGAATAGAATAGAATAGAATAGAATAGAATAGAATAGAATAGAATAGAATAGAATAGAATAGAATAGAATAGAATAGAATAGAATAGAATAGAATAGAATAGAATAGAACTTTGGAGGTCTTCTAGTCCAGCCCCCTGCTCAAGCAGGAGAACCTATACCATCTCAGACAAGTGACTCTCCAGTCTCTTCCTAAAAATCTCCAGTGATGAGTGCCCACGATTTCTGGAGGCAAGCTGTTCCACTGGTTGATTGTTCTCACTGTCGGGAAATTTCTCCTTAATTCCAGGTTGCTTCTCTCCTTGATCAGTTTCCAACCATTGTTTCTCGTCCTTCCCTCTGGTGCTCTGGTGAACAAAGTGACCCCCTCTTCCTTGTGGCAGCCCCTCAGATACTGGAACACTGCTATCATGTCTCCCCTATTTCTTCTTTTCTTTAGACTAGCCAAACCCAAGTCCCGCAGCCGTTCTTTGTACGTTTTGGTCTCCAGGCCTTTGACCATCTTAGTTGCTCTTCTCTGATTTTTTTCCAAACTCTTAACATCTTTTTTGTGATATGGTGACCAAAATTGGCTGCAGTATTCCAGGTGTGATCTTACTAGGGCTTTGTAAAACGGTACTAAGATGGCGGCGCCTGGAATGGCTGCGGCTGCATTGGCTCTTGAAGGCGAATAGTTTTGGGAGGGATATTAAGGGCTAGTATAGGCCACATGATCAGGAAGATTTTAATGTGTTTGAGCAACATGGTGGAACTAAGGTAACATATGACATACAACCGACAATCTTTGCATGGCGAGTTACTAGTTGTTTTGGAACTGTTGGTAAGACCGTTAAAAGTCGTTGGCGCTGTTTGAATTTGTTCTACCAGCAGCAAGATCTGACTGCTGGCCTAGTGATGGATTGTATTGCAAATCAGGGCTGTTTCCAGAGGAGGCAGAGGAGGCAGAGAGGACCTGGAGCTTATGGAGCGAAGGAACTGGATGAGGCTGTTGGCAGGCCCAGAGGAAGAGAGAGAGGCTTTTGCAGGAGTTGGTGGCGGCAGCAGCGTGCTCCAGGGGCGAAAAGAAGCAAGGCCTCTTTAAGGAAAAGGTGAAAGAGTCAGGATCAGAAAAAGGAAAGAAGGCGAGGTTGTCAGAATACAAGCTAACTTGAGGGCTAATCCACATGGAGCCCCATTTCCATCTGTCCTGTTTGCCATCGTTCACTCCCTAGAGACTAAAATGGACAATGTGAAATTTGAGCGGGCCCCGAACAAGGAGTATATATCGGAGGTGGCGACCCTTTGAGAGCTGTACGCAACGAAATTTCATTTTGATGTATGCCGATTGGTGTACATTCCAAGTGACCATAAAGTTATCATCATACTAGTACTTCTCATGATCTTGATTCTGTGCCTCTATTTATACAACCCTGGATTGTATTAGCTTTTTTTTGGGGGGGGGTTGCTGCTGCACACTGCTGGCTCATAGTAAAATGGCTAATTCCATGTACAAGAGCTGGAACTATCAGCAGATTCTATTCATAAAAGATTTATCCATCACATGGGACAATGCATGATGACCAGTAGAGGAGTAAAAGTCTAGCACCAAAGCTATTAAGAATACAGAACATAGAATAACAGAGATGGAAGGGACCTTGGGGGTCTTCTGGTCCAACCCCCTGCTCAGACAAATGGCTGCCCAAGCCATTAAGTTACCATCGGATGGCTGATGCAAATATATATCGTGTCCCTAAGAAGCTGTGATGATGTCACTTGCCTTATGACATCATCACACTAATAATACCAATGGAATGTAATTTACATTCAACACAATACAACTGATGCAAAATGCATAACTTTCTGCAATGGCATCATTTGCATTGATTTGCTTCATTTGCCCGCACTCACAATATTAAATATATGTAGATTTAGATATACAGATGTTCTCAAGTGTTAAATACGTTTATGTCTCACATTACCTTGAAAGGATATTATTAGGCTTCTGATATGAGATAAGTGTCACTAGGGGATACAATAGTATCCTGCGAAACTGGATACGGCTGTTGTTTTAAAGTTAAAATGAAAAACACACTTGACAATTTTTCTTTGCAAGCCACAGAGGCAAATTGATGGTTGGATGATTAAGGAGGACTGGAAGGTCTCCTGTTTAAACTCTCATTCTTGTAACTAATAAGCCCCAATTGACTGGATTCACGCACACAGTGCCAGAGCTACAGTTTACAAAAACGTAAGGGCTGGATTTAACACTATAAGCCAACTCCATACTAACCAGACCCCGTTGTGGCTTAGCGCAATGTCTAAGCCCTGGCATAGAATCAAATCCGTGAATGGGAATCTTGGATAAGGCCATTTAGCCCAACCCTTTGTCCAACACAAAACCACAGGCTACCACAAGTCCTTCGACTTCTAATTTGGAGACCTCCAGTGGAAAGGACCCTGTGGTCTTCAAATATCATCTATAGCACTCTAAAACAGCTCTTCCATTAGAGAATTGTTTACCTAAAATCAGCTTCTTGGTTGTTTTCATTCATGCTTCTAGACCAAGGGTCTACAAACCTGGCAAGTTTAAGACTTGTGGACTTCAGCTGGGGAATTCTGGGAGCTCAAGTCCACAAGTCTTAAAGTTGCCAAGTTTAGAGAACCTCGATCTAGGCAAGCAGCCAAGAATGGAACTATGGGACACATTTTCAAAAGAGGGCATGGCTCCTGGACCCAACTCACTTTTTGCCCAAGTTGGAATCCCCCAAAGGATTTAAGGTCTAGGATTTAAGGTCCCCAGATCCAAATATTGTTTCCAGACTCTCTCCGTCTTTTCATCGGCCAACCGTGGCTTGAATGAGCATTGCATCTGGACAAGGAGGAAACTCATTAATGCAGGGGAAATGTCAGCTCCATGGTGATAAGAAACCACCTTCAAAAAGCAGCAAAGAAATGAATGGTTCTGCAGCCAGGGCCAGGAGTGGATGATAAGGCATGGAGACCGCACGCCAAAGGATGAAGATGAAAAGGACTATTGAATAGCTGCCTCATTCACTGAAGACCATCCATCCTTAGTCCTGACAGGCAGGGCTATGACATCTGGGAGAGGGAGATTCCCATCATGCACTCTGGCAGCTCCCCACCCCCCATGTTGGCTCCATAACCAAATGAAAGTAAAGGTAACTTCCTAAACCTGGGGGGACAAGCATCTTGGTTTAGCATTAGATGATCTCATTTTCCAAACTTTTTTCAAACAAAGCCAATTTGGGGAAGGAAAAAAAAGAATTCAAAATATCCTTGGTAAAGGTAAAGGTGCCGACTCTAGGGGCCGGTGCTCATCTCCGTTTCAAAGCCGAAGAGCCAGCGCTTGTTCGAGGACATCTCCGTTGTCATGTGGCCGGCATGATTAGACGCCAAAGGCACACGGAACGCTGTTACCTTCCCACCGTAGGGGTCCCTATTTTTTCTACTTGCATTTTTACGTGCTTTCGAACTGCTAGGTTGGCAGAAGCTGGGATGAGTAACAGGCACTCGGGATTCGACCCGCCAAACTGCCGATCTTCTGATCGAAAAGCTCAGTGTCCTAACCCACTGAGCCACCGCGTCCCTTCATATCCTTGGTAGCAATCCCTTAAACTGCACTTTCTTTCAACTCTCTTCAAATGTATTTCCTCTCTTTCCCATCACAAGCTTCGAATTTGGGTGTTTCTTTGAAATCAAACCACTACTGCATTATAGTGACCTCTGCTGGGAAATGTTTAAAAGAGGTCTTCCTTTTTTAAAAATTTTAATCCTGGGAATTCAGGCTGTACCAAAACTTCCATTCTAAACTTTAATCAGGTCTTCTGACAGAATTTAGTGTCTGAATCAACTGGAAAAATCTGATGGGCTTTGGTAAATAGAATAGAATCTTCCTGGGTTTTTATTTTGAACGACAAATTTACGTAAATACTGCTATTGCTACAACCGGTAGTGTAAACGCAGTACTGTCAAGGAAGGGTTGTTGGAAATGTGCGATTGCTCTATTTTTGGAAAAAGCAATATGTTCTGCTAGCCAATAGACGCAGCAACGTGTGTTACTCTGGCTGAGATTTCGTGATATCTTGCAATAATATTTTGTACTGTTCACATTACAGGGTAGAGAACCATAAGCCAGTGACTGTTGATAAACTATATTTAAGTAGATTTTTTTTTAGCTTTTTCTTTCCTAGCTTGTGTTTTTAGTTTATATTTCATTTTTTAAAATTTTCTTTTTAAGGTTGAAGATCGTCTTAATTGTGTGCATATCAATTAAACAAAAGAAAAGAAGAGAAAGTACTTTCAACTCAGAGCTACTGACCGGGAGGTGACGCTGAGTGTTCCATTCCAGAAAGTGAATGAGGCCAGGGTTTAAAAAAATACACAATTTAAAACGATGTCAGCTGAACAAATGCATTAAATAAATTTAAATGGATACTTAATATCCCCCTTGTTGTTAAGATGGAAAACAGAGGAATGAAGATAAGGATCCAGAATAGGATGCTTAGGAAATCTGGGAGTTGAAGTCCACGACTCTTAAAATTACCAAGTTTGGAGACCTCTTGCTCTAGCTATAAGGTAGATATTTGTCCACGTGGTCACCAGAAGTCACACTAACGGTAACCCAGAAAGATGACCAAAGATTTTATGGAGGAGATATGGAGTTATCAGTAAGAAATGGTTGGAAAACAAAGACATGGATATTAAGTACCATTAAAAAAAAGGGTACTGATCTATTTGAAAAACAAATACACTCTCCAGCAGAGGGCGCTGTTTTCCTACTTTTCAGACACTTTTAATCCTATTTAAACACATTATTGTTTCCAACTGTAAAAATTAGGTTGTATTAAGCAGGGGAGGATTGTGCATCCTTCCCATTTTTAATTTACCCTTAGGAACACAGTCGGTGTTATATTCAAAGCATAACTTTCCATTATGAATAGTGCTTTTTTAGCCCTCCCCAAGTGATTGCGACTTGCATATCCTTCATTTTAGAAGATTAAAAGGTAAAGGTAAAGGTTCCCCTGCACATGTGTGCTAGTCGATTCGGACTCTAGGGACCGGTGCTCATTCCCAGCTTCTGCCAACCTAGCAGTTCGAAAGCACGTCAAAATCCAAGTAGAAAAATAGGGACCACTACGGTGGGAAGATAATAGCATTCCGTGTGCCTTTGGCGTCTAGTCATGCCGGCCACATGACCACAGAGACGTCCTCGGACAAGCGCTGGCTCTTCGGCTTTGAAACGGAGATGAGCACCGGCCCCTAGAGTCGGAAATGACTAGCACGCATGTGCGGGGGAACCTTTACCTTTACCTTTAGAAGATTAAGCAAGCGCTAATTTGAAAGTTGTTATACATGGGAGGGCACCAGATTGGGGAACCCAACTTAAACCTAGACAGATGTTTTTGCGACTGAGGAACTCTGAGTTTTAGTTCTGAGAGTTTTAATTATGGGATCTTGTTCTATTTTTAAGAGATGCTCAGTCAACTAGAATACAACCAGAATATACATGTGGCCCACTCGCACACTTTTAAATGCCGTTTTGAAAAGATAATTGGTCTATAAAAGTGTGGGGGAGGGGTGGCTCTTGGCAGCTGCCTGGGCAAGTAACTGCAGTTTTATTGAAACAATTTCAAATGGTCGTTTGCCATTCTTTTCTTCCCAAGGCTGAGAGAGAATGACTGGCCCAAGATCACAGCTGGCAGGAACAGAACTCATGTTCAGTTGGTTTCTAGCTGGGAGTCTTAATCACTAGACCAGGGTTCCCAACCTTTTCTATACCCCGCACCCCTAGAACGCGTCTGATATATTCTCGCACCCCTTACAAAACTTTGAAACAATGGCAATGAATTATGCACATACGCTATAATTCTGAAAACCCAAGTTTTTGCACCCCCTGGAATATCGCCTCGCACCCCCGGTGTGTGTGTGTGTGCACCCCTGGTTGAGAACCCCTGCACTAGACCAAGCTGGCTCTCACTTTATACAAGTTTTATAAAACTTTACAAAAGAACTGAAGTGAAAACCCAAGCCACAAAGGAAGCTGGTATATTACAAAAAAATAAAAAATAAAAATAAAGTGATTTTTAAAAAATTTTTTTAAAAGGGGATAGCAAATTTCTCTGACCTCTAGCTCAGCTACCGTACCACCTACTGGGATGTTTTCTCCTATTTGGGTCTGCCTTTTCTTTTGAGCCCACAGTTGTTTGATCCACACAGACGTTTAGCTTGTTGTTCTCCCAGCTAGCCCTCATTTTCATTAAACACACCCTGTAGCCCTTTCCCTGCATGCTGAGCTGCCAAAATAATAATAATAATAATAAAATCCTGGCTCTTGGCAAATGCAGAGCATCTTACTTAACTATGGTATCAGACCACCTGCCAGACAACATGAGATCTGGGAAAGCTAATTAAAGCAGAATACTGTGGGGAAGAAGCAAAAATTAGCACCTAGATTAAAACTTAACCAATATACTTTTCAGGGTTAGGGTTCAGCAACATGAAACCCTCTGCCTTTCTACCCCTAGAGCAGACATGTCAAACCCAAGGCCCGGGGGCCAGATCCGGCCCGTGAAGTGGTTTCATGTGGCGCGCAAAGCCATCCTGGAAACAGTGAGGGAACAGCCCCCACTGCCCTGGCCCTGGCCCAGAGACCCTCCTTCTGCCAGAGACCCTCAGATCTGTCCCACTCCTGCCCAGGCCCCCATAGGCACCCTTGATGCGAACCATGTAGAGCTGGCCACGCCCAACCAGTAGGCCATACATACTCTAGCCACGCCCACCCAGTAGGCCACGCCCACCCTGGCCACACCCACCTGGCTCCCTGAGGGCAACCGCAATGCTGATGCGGCCCTCAATGAAATTGAGTTTGACACCCCTGTTCTAGAACATTCCTTCTCCATTCTTGCTGAAGATCTGCAGCATGTTTTTCCGAAAACCTGAGACAGAAAACACAACTGACATATCTGCCATAAATAAATTGTCCTTCCCTCCCTTGAATGGAAAGGGAGGGAGGGAGAAGAAGGAAGGAAGGAAGGAAGGGAGGGAGGGAGGGAGGGAGGGAGGGAAGGAAAGGAAGGAGGGAGGGAGAAGAAAGAGAAAGGAAGGGAAAAAGAAGGAAGGAAGGAAATATTGAACACTCAGGTATGTAACATGACTACCTATTCAAGTTTTGGTCCATTCTACCCCTCAACTCTTTCCTACGTGAAATGTACACCTTCTCAGCTAAAACAAATGGGCAATTTCTGAAGTAATGCAGGGATTGGGCAAAGGTGAGCCTGAAGGACCCAATCAGCACTTTGTGTCTTGAGCAAGTCGTAAAGATGCCGAATTCTCCCAAGCCTCATTTTGATGACTCCATTAGTTTCAAGAGGCTTCAACTGTGTGCTAGTTTAGCTTGTATTTCTGTAGTTTATGTTTTGATAAACTAATACAAAATTTGTAACCTGAAAGCTGATTGGTCCAACCTGCTTCATTCGATTGTAGCAAGCTCAGGAATTCCGGGAGTTGAAGTCCACGAGTCATCAAAGAGCCAAGGTTGCCTACCCCTGACCTAAGTCTTCCTCAGTTCCATGGGACCTGATCTGTTTGTTCCCATGAGAAGGCAAATCAGTCTGGGGAGATTCTTGTACTATAGGTAGAACCAATAGAGTAGTCAACTTGAATCCTTCATGCGTGGATCTGGTTGCTTGGGCCTGACAAGAATAATATACCCATTAGCTGGAAAGGCTGCACGTGAAAGCCAAGCAAAAGTTAATTGCTCCTTGTCCAAAACGTCTTGATTAAGAAACTTTAGAACTGAAAGTATATGGATATTTGACAGAACTTTTTCTCTAGGTGTTTCTGCCCAGGTATTAAGATCTTTTCGGGGGAAAGGGTGGCTTTGTTCTTCTGTTTCTCACCATTAATAATGGTATTTTATAAGTTAAGGAACACCCATACTGCCACCCACCCAAAGTTCATCCAGACACCCAAGTGAAGATTTTCTAACCAGGTTTGGGCATCTTGGTAACATTAGGCTGTGGTTCCTCTATGTTGTTGCTGTTGTTTTCCTGTTTTCATTTCTTTTACCTCTCCCTGAGGATGAATCCTAAAAACAACAATAAGCTGAAATTAATTTAAACAATTAAGCTGTTCTGTGTGCCCAACACATGCATGCACACTTCATGAATGCATGTTGATTTGTTGCAGAAGGAACGACTCCCAGGAATGAGAGATCTCCTGGAAAAAAAAAGGCTGAGAAATGTCTCCCCAGACCATCTTTTCAAAAGGAAAAACATTTGTATATATTATTCTCAGCACCAGCCTTTAAAGATCAAAGGGTGTAATAAGCTGAAACTTGCCTAAGAATGTACCTTAACTTCATCCTTGTGATTTGTGTTCTTAGAGGAAGCCAAGTGAGGGCTCTGAGTCATACATTCACACAGGGAGTATGGCATCTGACCAACTGAGATTCCCAGCAATCCTTGCTCCAGAAACGTGGATACTTCTTAGTTGAAGTATCAGCATGATCCAGCCTCACCCTGGGCCTTAGAACCAGATGAACTTACATGTTTCTTTGCCCATCCCGCTTGGCACTGGTTATCCTTGAGTCCTGATGGCGTTGAAGATGAAGAACAACTAAGATGATTAAAGGCCTGGAGGCTAATAGATGTGAAGGATGGTCGCAGTAATTGGGTATGGCTAGTCTATTAAAAGTCTCATTAAAAGCAAGTTGGGCTTGATTTTTGTTGTCTTTATGGTTACCGTACATCCTGGTTCTTTTCTCGAGACCAACACGAAAACAGTTTGCTTGTTATTGCCTTTTTTCCAAAGATAAATAGGTCGAAAGAGTATGCATTGTTTTTACTTTATTTTTTTTAAAATAAATGTTATTAAAAGTTTTTAAAAGAGAGAAAAACTAACACAAACCAATACAAAATAGAGAGAACAGAGAAAGAAAAAAGAATTGCAGTGAGAAAGAATTAAACAAAATGAAAGAAGCAGCTTTTATTTTGGATTCATTTTGCAACAAATATAATAAGCATGCTTACAATATTATTTCTCACTATATGATTTCTATTTAAAAAGCTCACTTTTTATTACTCTTTTCTTTCTCTAATAAACAAGACCAGAAATGCATTTTTCTTCATTTCATGCAAAAAGTCTGTCAGGGGTTTCCAGTCACTCATAAATATAAATTTTGATTTATTTTTTTTCTCTGATCGAAGAGGTAAATTTAACACTCAGCAAGCTCCATCATCTTCATCAACTATTCCTCCACTCTGGGTAGTGTCTGCTGAAGTTTTTGCATCCAAGTACTACTAATGAGCCTCTATTTTTATTTTAATTAAAACATTTCCATGTGGCTTCCATGTTTTCTTTAAAAATATTTCCACAGTTTACATGCAAAGAACCAACTAAACTTTCAGATCTGAACAGTGTCCGCTGGTGAGACATTAATCTTGTTCTGTCTTTTTCTTGGTCAATATTTTAGAAGTATAAAGGATCTGAAAAGGATATTTATAGTCTGCAGGATTTGCAAACCAGATTTAGTTCACTGTACGTTTTGTGTGGTTTTCAACCCTTTTACAATCTACCTGTGAATTACTTCCAGTTAATTGTAAGTTGGTTTCGAATTCTCTCCCCTTTAGGAATTTTTTTTTTAAAAAAAGGCTTAATTATAATTACGGTATTTGGATATTGCTCATCATCCCAGAGAACATGGGCAGAAAAAAAAGCCAAAATAAATTTTGTAGAAGTTCACATGAATTCTGAATTATAGCATGCCATGAGCCATAAAACGGCCAGTGGTGAGTTCCAAGCACCAAAACCTTGTCCAATTATTCATCTTTATTATATTTATGTCTATCGGGCTTGTATGATGAGTCCTAGGTGGCTCTCCATTCAAATTCAGTTTAAATTTCAAAATGGCAGCAACATTGGTTAATGGAGCTGGAATTTATGGGACCTGTGGTCCACACTTTCTAAAAGATAGGATAGTTGTTTGAGGTTAATAACCTTTGTCAAAATTGTTGTTTGTAACCATTCTTTTATGGATGGATTTTTCTTTCTCTTGAGAATGGAAAGGGATAATTGGGGAAAAAAATAGTATCTGGGTCAATTTCTTGTGCTAAGATTTCGTGTGGTTTCTTCATTTTTAGTTTAGTCCCTCTTGCAAACTCAGCCATTTTGGTTTTACTACTCAGGAATTTGTATGAGCCCAGAAAATTGTGGTTTGTTAAATGAAACATGGGTAAGCATAATATATAGGATAGGATAGGATAGGATAGGATAGGATAGGATAGGATGGGATGGGATGGGATGGGATGGGATGGGATGGGATGGGATGGGATGGGATGGACTGGACTAGACTGGACTGGAATGGACTAGACTAGTCTAGAATAGAATAGAATAGAATAGAATAGAATAGAATAGAATAGAATAGAATAGAATAGAATAGAATAGAATAGAATAGAATAGAATAGAATAGAGCTGGAAGGGGCCTTGGAGGTCTTCTAGTCCAACCCACTGCTCAGGCAGGAAACCCTATACCATTTCAGACAAATGGCTGTCTAATGTCTTCTTAAAAACTCACAGTGTTGGAGCATTCATATAAATGCAACTCTTCTAGTGATCTATTCCACTCTTAGTCTGATTATCTTTTTTGCCACCGTTGTTACAGGAATCACTGCAGTTAAGTTAGCAACACTTGTTGAGTGAACCGGGCTTCCCGTTGACTTTGCTTGTCAGAAGGTCGCCAAAGGCGATCACATGACCCCCGGGACGCTGCAACCATCACAATTTTATTTTGATCATTTTGATCCCATGACCATGGGGATACTGCAGTGGCCATAAGGGTTAAAAATTGTCACAAGTCACTTTTCCTTAGTGCTGTTGTAGCTTCCAATGGTCACTAAACACACTGTTGTAAGTCAAGGACTACCTGCATTCTCACGTATTGAGCAGTATGGATCCCCTCTATGTGGCACTTGGGGATTGAAGAAGCTGGAAAAAGCTGGGAAGAGGATGGTTTAGTGATGTCATGAGCAACTTCTCCTCTCTAATCTTGTATTTCAGGGTGATTCTCAAAGATTTGGGGGTAAAGCTAGGATGAAGTGACTAAGACCAGGTCTAATTTATGCATATGTGAAGTTTTGATAGGGCAAGATGCTCTTCAAAAGCCGAGGACCAGTTGCAACATGCGCCTAATTATATATATATCTCTCTCTTGCAAACACATTGCTCTTGAGTTTCTATAGGCACCGTTCCAAGAACAACCCAGATTTGTCAACTACGTAGCACTGGCGAAGTGTGAGAAACAGTACACAGTATCAGGAAGAAATAATTCTGGTCCTTTTCTCAGAGCACATCATACGCTGCTTAATATGCGTGGGAGAGAACAGAAAGCCTGAAGATTGAAGGACTGAAGATTGGCTGGGCACCCTCAATCTGCCCGAGATTGAAGGTCTTTCCACTTCATGTCAACTTGTCCATTCCTGTATAGATCTAAATATTTACAGCATTCACACAATATAATAATAATAATAATAAGTTGGAAGGGACCTTGGAGGTCATCTAGTCCAACCCCCTGCTCAGGCAGGAAACCCTATACCATTTCAGACAAATGGCTGGCCAGTCTCTTCTTAAAAACTTCCAGTGTTGGAGCATTCACAACTTCTGGAGGAAGATTGTTCCACTGGTTAATTGTTCTAACTGTCAGGAAGTTTCTCCTTAGTTCCAGGTTGCTTCTCTCCTTGACTAGTTTCCATCCGTTGCTTCTTGTCCTGCTTTCAGGTGCTTTGGAGAATAGCTTGACTCCCTCTTCTTTGGGGCAGCCCCTGAGATATACCTGTGTCAACAACGTGTTTGCAGCACACTATATGAAGATATTAAATCTGATAGAACCATGATAGGGGAGGGGCAATTTGAAGTCAGAGCTTGACCAGAACTGTAATCAATTAGATAGCCCTCTATCAACAGTAAGTAACAGCACTACGGATGGGTCAAATAGGTTTTTGTTGTTGTTGATGACCCATTTGTAAGAATCTCACTAAAAGGTCTGCCTTCTCTTGGGAAACGGCAGATGCAGACCTAAGGGTGTGACCTGAAGCGTTTTCTCCCCTGAATGGACTCTAAGCTAGAATGACTTTCAACCACCAATAGCAATCAGGGCCTCCTCTCCTTCAACAGGTGGTTCCACCACACCCTTGGCCAATCAGCTGTGCAGTGTGAATTCCAACTTTTAGTGAACTCTGAGAAGTGGTCCTGCAAGAAAACAAAAGAGAAAAATAGATGGTGATGATCTCAAGATTGGTCCTCTTTAGAATATGCTTCCCACAATTAGCTGCAGTGCTCAGATCATGCTCACCGCTGATTACATAACCCATGGCAAAGGACCACTGACGTAAAGCATTCTCATAGAGTAGGGATTTACTGGGTTACTTAATAGGACTGGTTGAAATAGTGGTTCTTGACCGAGTTAGGGTGCTTGTATGTTGCCAGAACCACTGGCAATAAGGTATGGTTAAAGTAATGAATAGCTGGCTTAAATGTATTGTCCCAAGGCAATGATCTTATCTGGCTTCAGGTTAAAACATCTTAATTGATTAAAGCTTGCAATGCTATGCACTAAGAAGAGATGCTAGTATCAATACCAAAATTTTCCTTTAAAGTTTGTATTATGTCTTATTCAATGAAAAAAATATATATCTCAGCTCTATTGGATGTCATTACACTTACACAGGAACAACTTGAATAAATTCTCATCTGTTGGAGAGGCATGAAATGAATGGTTCATGTAGGCATATGTTGGTTCAGTGTCCTATAACTGGGGGAATGATCACATGTATTTACTCCACTATGAAATAATATTTAGTATTCTCAAATTTTCATGTTCTTCTTTGAACTATATTCTGATAACATGGAAATTAACATCTGGACAAAGAAAATGGATTCTCTGTGCTTTAATTTTGGAGCATGGGGAGGACAACGTGATAACAATAAGTGGTCTAGAGAGTTGATATTATTAGTGATTTATGCATTATTCATCAATGGAGAATTACCAAGGACAATTATAATGAAATATTAGTGGCATTTATGTGTGTGTGTATGTCTCTCTGTGTGTGAGTGTGTGTGTGTCCAGGATTATGCACTCTGTACATTTTGTGCCTGTTTTAAAATATATATTTTTCTTTATAACTCAAGGAATTATTTTTATTCAGGTTTTTTTTTACTGCTTTTAAACTTAAAAAGCAGTCAGGAATTCTGTTTGTATTTACAAGTGAGCATGTTCCATCAAACCGAATAGGATTTAATTCACGTTAGCGCATACAACATAATTCGTTGGGTGTGTACATTAATATATTTACTCACGTTCTTTCCGAGTAAGATAGGTGCAGTAAGAAGATGAACTTCTGTTAAAAAACAGATAAAACCCCAGAGCCAAAACAGGAGTATCAAACAACCCCAGGAAAGCAAATTTGTTTTGCATATTCTCCTAACCTCTCATATGGAGGTGGGTTGCTTCAAACACCAGTGGCAATTTTGTTTCATAAGATACTCTTTATCGCAAAGCAAGTCAAATTAGTGGCTGATGTGAACTTTTGCAAGACATGGGAAAATTGCTCCACTGATGAGCAAACAACGTAGGGAAAAAATGTAGGAAGTAGGAAGAGCTGTAAATAGCCTGACTCAAGGTCATGTATTATGTTAAGGTGTGAAGTATTGTTTTTTCTAAATTAACATCCATATATATAAATGTATTAATAGATTGCATTAATGCATTAATTTCTATCATACTTTGCCTCTTTCTTATGGTGGCACATTTCCAGTTCCTTCATAATGCCTAAATGGCCACTTAGAGAGGCATGGTGGCTCAGTGGCTTAATGACACTGGAAATGGTCTCTGCTCCAGCAGTTCGAGTCCTAGCATTGTGTGTTGGGGTGAGCTTCTGTCCACTTCTGTTCACCTAAGAATTTGAAAGCATTTCTATGCAAGTAGATAAATAGGTACCACTTCAGTGGCGAGGAGACGAGCTGGCGCTCTGTGCAGGCAGTCAAATTCCTGCGGGCTCTGAATCTTTCCAGTTGTGCCCACTTGTGAGACACCTCTGGGAAGGGAGGGGGCCTTGGGTGGCACTGCAGGAAGAGCCGCAAAGCCAGGCCCACTCCTGTGGTGCATCTTGGGAAGCACACCAGGGTGTACCTGACAGAACTGGTAAACAAGCAGCCAAACTACTACTTTGTAATTGCATTGTAGTCTATCTGGTAATGCTATATGGTGGTAATAATAATAATAAATAAAATAATAATAATAATAATAATAATAATAATAATAATAGTCACTTAAAGCTAAAAAAAAGTATGAGAAGGTAACAGACATTCTTAGACCATGAGCTAGAATAATTTGTTAAGTAGGATTTTAATCAATGAACAAGGCAGCCTCTTTGTTCTTGACTGTCCCAAACAGTACCAAATTCTCTTACAGTTGTGGCAACAGGATGTTGTAAAAGTGTTGCATGATTAGGTCACTGGATATTTTCTCCATTCCTGATCGACAGGCAGGAGCAGGAAGTGAAAAAGGTGATGGATAAATCAAGGAGTGATTCAAGGGAGAAGGTACGGTAATTTACTTGGTATGTAAAGTTCAGGTCTGCCTTAAGGTAATGTGCCATCAAGGTTGTGTCAACTTTTAGCAACTACATAAATGGGATATGTATGAAAATCAACCACAAAGATATATCAGGCGTCCAAAGTTCTATTAATCTGAACCTGGTCATGTGTGCCTCAAGTGAGACACCAGAATGTCAATGATCCCTTTGTTTGTTTTCTTCCTTCTCTACAGCAAAGGCTCTCCAACCTTGGCAACTTTAAGACTTGTGGACTTCAGCTCCCAGAATTCCTCAGCCAGCATGGACTTGAAGACTTGTGGACTTGAAGACTTGCGGGCTTCAGCTCCCGGAATTCCTCAGCTAGCATGGCTGGCTGAGAAATTCTGGAAGTTGAAGTCCTCAAGTCTTAAAGTTGCCAAGGTTGGAGACCCCTGTTCTATAGTATTCTCACGAGTCTTCTCCAAAATCCAACTTCAAGAGTGGCAGTATTCTTCCTATCCTGCGTCTTCAAGGTCCATTCTCTGTGATTATTTCAAACCAATTTTCTGGATTTGAACAGCACTCCGATCTGATCTTTGCTTCCATAGAGGTTCACAGGGAAAACCTCTGTGATTGTAGGAGTCTGATCTTTACAGAGGTGGACACATCATGGCATCTGAGTGTCTTTTGGGGGGCCTTCATTAATTAAGTGCTAATCAATACATTTTTATTTTTGCTGAAAATCAGAAGCTGGGGAAAGCCATTTAATTTGGTGCTAAACGATTTCAAGTGCAAAATTAAATTGAAATTTCCCAATTATATTATCCCACGCCATATTTTATTTGGATTAAGTGGTTATTTTTTTCCTCCCTTTTGCACATTTTCTGCTATGTTGCTTTTATATCGAATGGTTATTATTTTTGGTTCGTTTACTTTTTCGACATCATGTAATTTTTAAAATTCAATTATTACAGTGCAAACTAAAAGAGAAGGCCGCAATAACTACGCCTGTAATTGAAATGCTAGGTTGGTTTTAAGTGGAGGATAATATAATTTGTGCAATAATATAATTACTATTGTCTCAAATGTTATCTTTTCGACACTAAAGCAAGATGAGATTGGGGGATGGTAACCAAAAATTGATCTCCCTGAGAGAACTAAAGTCCCCAGAAGATCATTCGTGAAATGCAATTTGTAATGGCTCTTTGTGTGTGCGTGTTTGTGTGTCCACAAAAAAGATGTTGAGCTTGGCAACATTTTGTACTTGAAAAAAAAATCTAATACTAATAAAATAAACAGAATCACATAAGCCTGTGATTGCAAGTCTTACATCACATTATTTTAAGTAATTTGAGAAGGCATTGTTTTCACGAAAGAGAAGTACAGGAGACAGGAGTATTAATATTATCACAGTTCCATAAACTTTCAAGCAGAGTGGGACGGTTTGCAGGAAAGCAATGGAGACAATTCAGAACATGGAGAAATAAAAGGCAATTGTGAGAAAGTTGGGATAAAGATGATCACAGCACTTTTCCAGGTCAGGTAATCCTTGACTTACAATCACATTTGAGTTCAAAGTTCCCGTTGCTAAGCAAGGCAGTTGTTGAGTGACTTGTGTCTGATTTTGACCTTTCCCCCCATATTTGTTAAGCAACTATGTTCTTAAGAGCCCTGGTGTTAGAATGCAGTATTGCAGGCATTCCCACTGCCAGCAGTTCGATCCTGACCAGCTCAAGGTGGACTCAGCCTTCCATCCTTCCGAGGTCGGTAAAAATGAAGGCTCAGATTGTTGGGGGAGCAAGATGCTGACTCTAAACAGCTCAGAGATTGCTGTAAAGCTCTATGGGGTGGATATACATCCAAGTGCTACTGCTGTGGCTAAATCCCTGCAGTTGTTTAGTGAACCGTGCAGTCGTTAAGCGAATCTGGCTTCCCCATTGGACTTTGCTTGTCACAAGACAGCTGGGGAGGTTACAAATGGTGATCACATGATCCCAGCACAGTGCAACTGTCATAAATACAGGCCAGTTGCCAAGGCCCTGAATTGGGATCGTGTTAGCTATAGAGTTGCTGCAATGGCTGTAAGACCGAAAACTGCTCAGCAGTCACTTTTTTCAGGGCCACCATAACTTTGAATGGTCACTAAATAAATGCTTGTAAATTGAGGACTACTTGTACTTGAATGTTTGATTGACTGATTGGTTGACTGATTATGTGCTATGAGGTGTTGACTCTTTGCAACTGCAGATAGATCTTCTCCAGAATGACATGTCCCTAACATAGTCCTTTAGGTCTTCCAACAGTGCATTCCTTGCTACAGTAATTGAGTCCAGATGTCCTCTGCTGCTGGTTGCCTTCTTCTTCTCTTTCTTCCACTTGTCCCAGCTTTAAAGGTTTCCCCAGGAAACTGGGTCTTTGCATGATGTTCCTGAAGGACGATAATATGAGTGTGGTCTGCGTGCCTTGAGTGAAGACTTTGGCTTGATTTATTCAATGAATCCTTTGGTGCCTTTTCTTGGTTATTCATAATATTCTCAAGAGTCTTCTCCAACACAACGACTTGCAATACAGAATAAACCAGTTCTGCTCTTTAAAAAAAAATAAAATCTCCAAATTATCTTTGGGTTAACACATCACACCGAGTGCTGGTTTTGAAAGACGTGACAGCCTGGTTCACACAACGATAAGCCCTAAACCGCATGTGACGCTCAGCCCAACCCAGACCAACTATAGTTGTCAGTGTGATTTATGAATACGGGTCCCAGGTTTTTCCAGTCCTTCCACCAGCAGCTGCCTGGACTCTGCACACTGTTTCCTCTCCCAGACTGCACACACCTCTCTGCCTAGCAAACAGGTAGAGGCACCTGTGCAAAGCCAACAAAAACCTGCCCATCCTTTGAAAACTTCCTGGATGAGATGATAAAATTGCTTTTGATGGGCATCCCAGTGTAGAAGCGGTAGCAGCAGCCTTGTCAAGGCAATGACTACCCATTATGATGGCAGCAAAGCAAATTAGGCTGCCTCTGGATGCTGCCTAAGTACCCTATCATCTGGGGATTTAAGGCAATTCATTTTACAAGGTCGAAATCAACACGCGTTCTTTATACAATAGGTGTAGGCTTGTCTAAGTATTCTCTCTACGGTGCGGGCGCATAGTTTTCTTTGATCCGAGGTGGGTGGATTTTCTGTGGAACCAGTTTGACTCCCAATTATACAATTATTTCTTTAGGAGTCCCGCAGCTCCTGCTGTCTTGCCGAGAATCAAATACGGTAGCTGCCTAAAATTGTGGGATATGCAAATTCTAGAATGAACTCTTTGGATCACTTGTCAAGTTTGTGGCATTAAACAATGATGGTTAATATCGTACGGGGTGCAAAGCTAGCTTTTGGTTCCTCGGCTGTAATGCTATTACCTCTCCTTTAGCTTAAGCATATACTAAGTTCCCTTATGCCGGTGATTATGTTAAGCTATGGCTTGTTTAACCATGATTTCTTGAAATTACAATTAGCTGTGATCAGACAATATTTATTTATTGATTAAGAAAATTTATATGGCCGCGCAAACCAGTCATGGCGACTCTGGTGGCTTACAGAACTAAAATCCCAATACAAAATGCACTAAATCCACAACCCCATGGTGACAACAATCAAACCATCCACTTGATGAGCTCCATATCACCCTGGGGTCCCCAGGCCCACTGGCAGAATCATGTCTTCAGGGCCTTTTGAAAGAGTATCAAGGTGGAGGCCAATCTTATCTCCACAGGGATGATGTTCCACAGGGAGGGAGCCACAATGGAGAAGACCCTTCTTTGTCCCATCAGATGGACTTTCTTAAGTGAGGGAATCTATGGCATAACCTGCCTCCCCACTCTGGTGGGTCGGGTAGATATAGCTGGGAAAAGACAGCCCTTCAAATAATGTAGCCCCAGGTCATGTAGGGCTTTGAAGGTGACAACCACCACCTTTATAGCTGTGCTATAAACCTGGTTTTACAACCATGCAACAACCACACAAACCAATCTGGGTTTAGTGGGATGTGTGAACCAAGAAGAGAGTTGTAGCTCAAAATTTAGATTGCTTAATCTTTTTCCTTGTGCCATTTTTCCCTTCTGGGAAGTATGGATGTTTATCCCCGTCCTCAAGTGGGACAATAGGGGAGATCTTTGACAAACTAAGGGACGCGGTGGCTCAGTGGGTTAGGACGCTGAGCTTGTCGATCAGAAGGTCGGCAGTTTGGCGGGTCGAATCCCGAGTGCCGCGTAACAGAGTGAGCGCCTGTTACTCGTCCCAGCTTCTGCCCACCTAGCAGTTCGAAAGCACGTAAAAATGCAAGTAGAAAAATAGGGACCACTACGGTGGGAAGGTAACAGCGTTCCGTGCACCTTTGGCGTCTAGTCATGCCGGCCACATGACCACGGAGACGTCCTCGGACAAGCGCTGGCTCTTCGGCTTTGAAACGGAGATGAGCACCGGCCCCTAGAGTCGGAAACGACTAGCACGCATGTGCGGGGGAACCTTTACCTTTACCTTTACCTTGACAAACTACGTTCTATGAGACTGACTTCCTGAGAGCTGCAATTGGACAAACTGTCAACTGAAATAGTTGGGATTATATGCATTCGATAAATCCATCCTATTCCTTTATGCTCCCCCCTTTTAATTTTTTTTTAAAAATTGTATGTTTAAAGAGAAACTATTTGTTCTAGCTTTTGGCATGGCTGACTTGTAGATCACAATCCACCAGTGGTGAGGTCACCAAACAGTAACTTTGAAGAATTAATCTCTTGAGCTTGTCACCCTGACCAGTTTATCCTCATCTTTTTTCTCTTGCTCCATCGCATTTTTAAAAATGCCTTTCTCTTGCATTGGTGGGTGGGGAGAAGACAGGTGTCAAACTTTGTTTTGAAAGGAATTTCATTCTTCAACAGCCAGACAGTTCTTCGGCTACATTTGAAGCCTACAATGATACATGTCAACCACCCCAGTTAGGTATCTCCTCACTGTCGCAAAAGAACTACGGTATTTTGAAGGAACGCCTCCGACTGACCAAATCACACGGCAAATTCAACATCTATTTCATTCAATATCTTTTGGGAAGTCCAGCAAGAATACAATATTGTTCTGTTCTGCTTTGACTAAGCCCACCATCAAGTATTTTGTCGGCTAACATGAAGGGCACATCCTCAAAGAAGAAATTGTAAAGTTATACGCAAATTCCAAGCTGTGAGCTACTTATGGACTGAGGTTTGGTCTTGGTTAAATGTCTGTTACTGGACTCTTAAAGAATTTTGAGTGATGGCTTCACATGTACGGAGATATAAAGGAGGGAACTCGGTCTGTCTAGCCTACTGAAGAGAAGGGGAACATGATAACTGTCTTTCAGTACTTGAGAGACTGTCACAAAGAAGAGGGGATTCTCCAAAGCACCAGAGGAGACAACAAGAAGAAATGGGTAGAAGCTCCTTAAAGGAAAATCCAACTTAGAAGTGAGGAGAACCGTTTTGAAAGTGAAAACAATCAATCAGTGGAATACCTTGCCTTGCAGAGTTGTGGTGCTTTATCCCTGGAGGTTTTCAAAAATAGACTCTAGACAACCATTTGATGGTGTAAGGCTCCTGCCTTGAGAAGAGGGTTGGACTAGACCAGGGGTAGGCAACCTCGGCTCTTTTATGACTCATGGACTTCAACTCCCAGAATTCCTGAGCCAGCATAGCTGGCTCAGGAATTCTGGGAGTTGAAGTCCATGAGTCATAAAGGAGCCGAGGTTGCCTATCCCTGGACTAGACGATCTCTGAGGTCCCTTCCAGTCCTATGATGGAATGTTCTATGATTCAGTGAAAGCCTTAATAACTCCCACGTCACTGGGAATCATAACACGGTTCATTTGTTTATGGATTTAGCATGCTATGTGAAGATAGCAAATGGTGACATCGCCAGTTAGTCATGGTTAAGAAATTTATGGCTGAGTGCAATGAGTGATTCCATTTAAACAACTTCACAATTGGCCCTGTTTGCACAGCTTGTTAGACCAAAAATCTGTACTTAGTAATTTCATAACTACACATAAAGGTAAAGGTAAAGGTTCCCCCGCACGTGCGTGCTAGTCGTTTCCGACTCTAGGGGCCGGTGCTCATCTCCATTTCAAAGCCGAAGAGCCAGCGCTTGTCCGAGGACGTCTCCGTGGTCATGTGGCCGGCATGACTGGACGCCAAAGGCGCACGGAACGCTGTTACCTTCCCACCGGAGTGGTCCCTATTTTTCTACTTGCATTTTTTACGTGCTTTCGAACTGCTAGGTTGGCAGAAGCTGGGACGAGTAACAGGCGCTCACTCTGTTATGCGGCACTCGGGATTCGACCCGCCAAACTGCCGACCTTCTGATCGACAAGCTCAGCGTCCTAACCCACTGAGCCACCGCGTCCCTTTAACTACACATATATGCACAGCAAATTTTGGTTTGGTTTGATTCATCTATTAAATATGTTACATCCCTTTCTGTTACATTCTGGTTTCAAAGACTTTAACCAAAACCTTCCATTTATTCGAAATCTTCTTTTTTCTTATTGAAGTAAATATAAGACCATGGGTATGTAAAATCAGGAAAAGCCATGAAACATTGGCTCCTTCACCTCCTGCTACACAATCCTGCTGTACAATCACAACGGGCTCCCAAGAAGAAAGTGTGGCTTCCATTTCAATTAAAGTTTTCTCCTAGGGGTAGAAAACTGATTTCTGCCAATTCTCTAAAAATAAGTTTTATTTTACTGCATTGATTGGATGTGTATAATTTAAGTGTTAACTTTGCTGATTGCAAACAAATTCGCAAAAGAGGAACCAAATGAAGCAACTTGGAATCTCCAACACTTTGAGTATGTAATAGGTTTAATGCAGATCCAAGAAGATATCTTATTATTATTAATTCAGAATAACAGAATAACAGAGTTGCAAGAGACCTTGGGGGTTCTCTAGTCCAACCCCCTGCTCAAGCAGGAGACCCCATGCCATTTTACACAAATGGTTGTCCAATCTCTTCTTAAAGACCTTCAGTGTTGGAGCATTCACCGCTTCTGGAGGCAGGTTGTTCCACTGGTTAATTGTTCTGACTGTCAGGAAATTTCTCCTTAGTTCTAGGTTGCTTCTCTCCTTGATTAGTAGTTTCCTTCTGTTGCTTCTTGTCCTGCCTTCGGGCGCTTTGGAGAAGAGCTTGACTCCCTCTTCTTTGCGGCACCCCCTGAGATATTGGAACACTGCTATCATGTCACCCCCGGTCCTTCTCTTCGTTAGACTAGACTGGATTAAATTTGATTAAAACTGCTGATGTTCTCAAGATGAAGGAGAGATCACAGCACAAAGGTGAAAGACTTTGCTTCACAGGCAGAAAGTGCCAAATCCTCACCTCCTTGCCTGGAACCTGATACCAACAACAAGTAGGCCAGATGGGGCAATATCCAACACTTTTCAGTCCGAGAGTATGACTTTAACGCTCAGGCATGTACATTTGGGTCATGATCCTCTAATTGATCACTGGCTTGCTATACACCCTTCGTCAGGAAGTCCAAATGAGAACATCCATAACAGATAGATATCAGCATTCGCCCGAGCACAACGAAAAAGGAGTTCACAACTGCCTTCAACGTTTCCTTCCGTTGTTGAAGTGTTACTATTAGGAAGCATGGCCTAACATGGCCCAGAAGTCCTCGGCTTAACGACCACGATTGAGCCCAAAATTTCTGTTGCTGAAGTGAGACGTTTGTTAAGTCAGTTTCGCCTCATTTTATAATCTTTCTTACCACGGTTGTTGAGCGAATCGTCGTAGTTGTTAAGTCAGCAACACGGTTTCTTAAGCGAACCTGGCTTCCCCCGTTGACTTTGCTTGTCTGAAGGTCGCAAAAGGGGAATCACGTGACCCCCCCCCCGAGACACTGCGACCGTCATAAATATGAGTCAGTGGCCAAGCGTGTGAATTTTCATCACGTGGCCCTGGGGATGCTGCAGCGGTCGTAAGGGTGAAAAACCACTCTTTTCACTGCCGTTGTAACTTTGAATGGTCGCTAAAGGAACAGTTGTAAGTCGAGCACTATGTGTAAATTGTACGTATGTATAGCTGGAATTTCCAACCCAGAAGCCAGGGCAAAGATGGGGCCAGGACAAAACAAACAAAAGTTGAATTTGTCTTATTCAAATTGTGTTTCAGCAATTAATTAAAGACAATAGGGCTACTCCCTATATGTTTAATCGTGTTTCTCTTCTGCCTCATCTTAAATTATGAATCAGTGGCAACTTTTAACAGGGTTCTGGAAATCTTCTTGCAGTCTTTGGCCTTCGCAGCATTTAATTTAAATTAATTCTCAGCTTCAGAACAACAAAGAAATTCTTGTGGTCTTAAATTAACCAAATGAATTGTTAATTAATTGAATACTCTTAACGTTAATCCCTATGGATTAAAGAGTTTACTTCTTTGGCCATAGTTAAATTGCTCATCTGTGGTTATTTGTAAGAGGGCTCGGGAAGGCTCCAGGCATGCCTTCAAGGGTCTCCATGTGTGCAACACAGGTAGTCCTTGACTTATGATGGGTATTTGGACTGGAAATCTCATTGCTAAGTCATTACTGTCATATGTTGAGACATGCACAGGAATAGAAATGATTTGACGACTTCTTGTGTGGCGGTTCTTAAGCGAAAATGTGGCAGTTGTATGTGTGAATCCATTAATTTGAATGGGTGGAAAGTTACGACTCACAATTATTGGTTGCCGCAACCTGTTGTAAAGATCACATGACCGTGCGGGGCAGTGTGACCATTTGTGATGGCTGGGGGAGGGGGCGTTTCACAGGTTAGGCTTTGTAAACACAAACGGTCTTTAAGCAAGTCAAGGAATATCAGTTAATGTGAAAACCAAAAGGAACTTTGATCACCCCCTCTTGGCTGTTGTTTTGACTTGGGGACACTCCTGGAAGTCTGTCCATCCTTAGGATGTCGAGTTGTTCACCCAATTTTAGAAACATGCCTACACCAGAGCCACTTTGATCTAAGGCATCTATCTAGAAACCAGGAGACGGTGAATTCTAGTCCTGCCTTTGGCACGAAAGCCAGCTGGGCGACTCTGGACCAGTCTAATTCAAATCTCTTTCTATTCTCACCTCTTTGCTCACCTTCTTGAAGACCAGTTTCCATCTCACGGCAGAGTTTAAAGATGCTAGTTAAGTTCCTGAAAAACGATAACCATCCCTGTAGCTTCATTTATAACATCAGCGTGGGATGTCTGCACTGTTCTTATAGACCCATATATTACCCCCTAGCTGGAAAATAAAGAATTTGCAAAGTCCCAGGAAGTATATAAGGATTAGAAAACTGAGACGTTGATAAACTATGGGAATTTAGTCCGTAGCATCTTTGTTTTATACAGTTATACAATATTATACATCTTATACTATAGAGAACCAGTTTGGTCTAGAGCAGGGCTAGGCAACCTTGGCTCTTTTATGACTCGTGGACTGCAACTCCCAGAATTCCTGAGCCAGTCATAAAAGAGCCAAGGTTGCCTACCCCTGGTCTAGAGGTTAAGGCAGTAGGCTAGAAAGTGGGAGACTGTGAGTTCTAGTCCGGCTATAGCCATGAAAACCGGCTGAGTGACTTTGGGCCAATCACCAGGAGATGGTGAGTTCTAGTCCAATTTTAGGCATGAAAGCCAATGGGTGATTTTGTGCCAGTCATCAGGTGACCATGAGTTCTAGCCCTGCCTTAGCGATGAATGTTGACTGGGTGACTTTGGGCCAATCACCAGGAAATGGGGAGTTCTAGCCACGAAAGCCAGCTGGGACCAATCGCGCTCTCAGCCTCACCCACTTCACAGTGTTGTTGTTGTTGTGAGAAAATAGGAGGAATGGTGTGTTAGCAATGTTTGCCACCTTGAGTTATTTGTAAAAACAAGGCGGGGTACAAATAGATAACAGGAAAGGAGTTAGTAATTAGATTCTACCATTGTACAAACTCTATTTTAATCACCCTGTAAACCGCCCTGAGTCCTTCGGGAAAGGGCGGTATATAAATATAATAAAATAAAATATAAATATAATAAAATAAAATAAATAAATATTAACTTCCGGATTCAATGCAGCAACTGGGAGTACCCCAAAAATGCAGCCATTTTTTTGAGGGGGGGAGGGACTTCAAAGAACGTAAAGAATACACAACCAGGAATGCCCAATTTTAGGGCAATAAAACAGCCTGCCCCCTCCCCCCCCACACCTTGAGTCGGAATGGCAGTACGATTAGGAAAAGGAAGTGGGTGAAGTTGGGGTTGTTTTTTTTTAAAAAAAATCAAATAACTTAGTTGTGTTTAACTTCAATTCCAAGCAGCCTTAAGACTTAATTATTCATTGAAGTAATAAGTTTTCCTCCTCTGGCGACAATCTTTACAGCAGCTGTGTTGGCACCTGCCTCAGCTTGTGCAGTTCTGTCTTTAAAGAAAAGATGAGAGGCTTCCACAAACAGACTTGATCAGTCCTGGCCCTTAAGAGAGAGGCAGGGAAAAGAGAAGGGGGAAAAAACCTCACAACTTTTAAAAAATAAAATGCCACAAGAGACTGCAAGATTCCGGTGTCTCCTAAATTCTTCATTAGGCTTATGGCGCAGTGTTTTTCAACCTTGGCAGCGGTTAAGACGTGTGGACTTCAATTCCCAGAATACCCCAGTCAGTATGCTAGCTGGGGAATTCTGGAAGATGACGTCTACACATCTTAAAAGTTGCCAAAATTGAGAAACGCTAGGCTAATACGTAACCCAGCAAGGAAGCAGACAAATTTTAGCCTGAAGATGACAGGGTGAGTAGGTGCAACAGGATTATGGAATACCACAATACTACTATAATATTTCATCTTTGGCTCAAAGGCCCATTTAACACAAGATTGTATATCAGATGTTGGCCAAGCTCTAGGAGAGTACTAAACAGGTTTCATGAAGTTTGCGGAAACGTCTTAAAAACCCTATACCAAAACATGGGAAAACAATGGAAAATCCCAATTCTCTGGTGTGGGATGCCTTTGCGCTGTTTGATTCTGACTTTGGCACACACATACACACACTATAAAAAAAAATTTAAAGGGAGATTTCAATCCCTGGAAAGCATCAAGGCATCCTAAACAGCGGAAAGACAGTTTATTTAAAACAGGGATATCCTCAAAGTAAATCCGACTGGTAGAATAAGGCAGTGATAATTATTGGTCCTTGTAGGAAAAGGTGAACGAAGTGGCTCTCCTTAAAACAGCAACAAAAATCTGGTTGGAAATGTGATGAAGGAGCGAGCTGGGAGTGTTTGGGATGCAGATTCCGGCTGGACTTCAGCTTCTCTGCTCACCCGCCAAAGCCAGCTTGGCTTCGTCAACCAGGGTTGGGCCAACAAAATTCTCTCTGGGGGTGCAAGCACCGTCCCTCTGCTTGAAGAAACGCGTTTGGCTTCTGCCGGGGAGTTGCGCACACAGACTTTTTTCTTTTTCCTGGAGCCCGACCGAGATTTGTCTAGCCCAGGTGAGGAGACCCTCCTTTGGGAAAGGGCAGGCCCAGTCCGGGCGCGTTGCGAAGAACCTTTGGGTTGCATCAAAGTTGTATCCCTCACTGCAGGTTTTCAAGAAGAAACTGGACAGCCATTTGCCCTGCATGAGCAGAGGGGTTGGGCTAGGGGACGTCCAAGGTCCCTTCCAACCCTATGATTTGGTGGAAGGGAATGGCATATGGCATACGGTGGGATGGGATGGGATAGAATAGAATAATGGAATGTAGAATAGAATAGAGTAGAGTAGAGTAGAGTAGAGTAGAGTAGAGTAGAGTAGAGTAGAGTAGAGTAGAGTAGAATAGAGTAGAATAGAATAGAATAGAATAGAATAGAATAGAATAGAATAGAATAGAATAGAATAGAATAGAACAGAACAGAACAGAACAGAACAGAATAGAATAATGGAATATAGAATGGAACAGAACAGAACAGAACAGGAGTTGGAAGGGACCTTGGAGGTCTTCCAGTCCAACTCTCTGCTCCAACAGGAGACCCTATTAGGCCATTCCAGACAAATGGCTGCCCAGGGTTTTTATGCCTAGTTGCAAGAGTTCTCAAAGTTTCCTTAGTTGGCTTCCACCGTGTTCCTGGCGGAGTTTGCAAGTTTAGCGGAGCTCCGTGCGGGAAGATGGCCCTAAGACGCGGGGTGTCCAACCTCGGCACCTTGAAGCCCTGGGGACTTCAACTCCCAGACTTCCCCCAGCCAGCCACTGCCCCAGTCCAGAAGTCTGAAAAGTTTGCAAGCTTGGACATCTCTCCCTCCCTCCCCCCCCTAGCCCGCCATCACCACCGAAGAAGGAAGTTGAGCTGCCGCCCCTCTGCTTGGGGAGGGGGGGGTCGCTTGGGGAGGGGGAGTCGCTTGGGGAGGGGGTGTCGCTTGGGGAGGGGGGTCTCCCGCAGCCTCGCAGCCCCGCCCGGCCTCTCCGGCAGCTGCAGCGCCCCGCCCGGCCGCGTCTCCCCCCCCGAGTCTCCGGCGGCGGCGGCGGCAGGTGAGCTCTGGGCCCCGGCGGGCGTGTCCCCGGCGGAGAGGGCGGGCGTGTCGGCTGCCTAACCTCCGGCCCGGCGCAGCCGCCCGGCCAGTGCCAGCCCCGCGCGAGTCCCCAGCGCAGCGCCCGCAGCATGTTCGGCGTCCAGCAGCAGCAGCAGCAGCAGGTCCATCCCCCGCCCTGGAGCTCCCGCTCGCAGCCGGCCGCCCCCTCGCCGCCCCGCGGCTACTGCCCGGTGCCCCCGCCGCCCTCGCGGCCCTGGTTCGACTTCTGCCCGCCGCCGCCGCCGCCGCCGCCGCCTTCGCTGCCCGCCACGCTGCCCCGCGCTCGCCAGAGCCGGCCCGCCCCGCTGCCCCTGCAGGGCCAGCCGTGCCCGGAGCCCTTCCCGCCGCAGGAGAGCTGCAACGGGGGCGGCAGCCTGGTCTACGAGCGCGTCCGCACCTACAGCAGCCCCGGCGGGAAGCGGGTGCAGCTGCTGGACGCCCCCAACGGGGGCTCCCCCCGGCCGCCCTCGCCCTTCGACGCCAGCCCGAGCTACCAGCACGTGATCTGGAGCAACGACCCCCCCTTGCAGGTAAACGGCGTCTCTACCCACCCCCCACCCCGCATCGCCCCATCCCGCAGATTCGGTTCCTCCTGGCTCTGACCTGAAGGAGAGCGCCCCTTTCGCACGTTACGCGCTTCCTCCTTGCTCTGACCTGAAGGAGAGCGCCCCTTTCGCACGTTACGCGGAGAGACCGAGCCGTGTCAAGGGCTGGGGCAGGGATGTGGAGGGCGCTGGAGGGAGCATTAATCTCTCTCTCTCTCAAAAGTTGGCGGGTTGTTAAGTGGGGAGCGCTGAGCATCTTTTTTTTCCAAAGCAGAAAGGCCCGTTGCCTTCTGGCCGCTCCATACCGGATCCAGCTTGCGAATATTCCCAAGAAATATTCAATTCAATTGTGGTTTTGTTTCCATGTCACCTTTAGCAAACACAGCTGTGTGCTGAGAAAAGGGTTCAGATTGCAGATCGTTTGGGGCCAGGGACAATGAGAAATGGCCTTTATCGGTGTAACTCTTTTACAAGCTCTCTTAACAGCCCTGTTTGGCTAACACTGTGTCCTTTTAGTTCTTTAAAAGTTGAGGTCTCTTCCTATCCAAAGTCCAATTACTGTGTTGTTCTAGCAATCTAGCTGGAGCAGAAACATCCTTCCCATATTTGATGGCATTTCTCTGTGTGCCAAATAGATACACCTGTAATGTATACTTCCCTTGTCTTGAATATTGATTTAATTTTCTTTATATTCTTTTTATTTATTGCTCTGATATTATAATCTCAACTGAGTCGTCTAGTGTAGTCTGGTCTGGTCTGGTCTGGCCTGGCCTAGCCTAGCCTAACCTAGTGTAGAATAGAATAGAATAGAATAGAATAGAATAGAATAGAATAGAATAGAATAGAATAGAATAGAATAGAATAGAATAGAATAGAATAGAATAGAATAGAATAGAATAGAATAGGAAGGGACCTTGGAGGTCATCTACTCCAACCCCCTGCTCAGGCAGGAAACCCTATACCATTTCAGACAAATGGCCATCCAATCTCTTCTTAAAAACGCCCAGTGTTGGAGCATTCACAACTTCTGGAGGCAGGTTGTTCCTCTGATGAATTGATCCAACTGTCAGGAAATTCCTCCTTAGTTCCGGGTTGCTTCTCTCCTTGATTAGTTTCCATCCATTGCTTTTTGTTCTGCCTTCAGGTGCTTTGGAGAATAGCTTGACTCCCTCTTCTTTGTGGCACCCCCTGAGATACTGACTCTTATATTCTAATCTCAATTGATTCATTGCACACACAACACAAATTGGGTATAGAAAACATGCAGCAAGTTGCATTCATTCTGACTAACATTAATTAGATGAAGCAGAGAGATATAATGTTATTAGGGCTAGAAGTTTGCAAAACAAATACATACTGTATACTGAAAAATACACCTTTCTAAATATTTTTGGTTTTTTTCCACAGAATGTGGTCTGATTTTGTTGATGATGGAATTGTGTTGTTTTTGAAGAGATACAATGTTGTTAGAGGAAGCGCTGTGTTTGTGTGTGTGTGTGTGTGTCTGTGTGAGTTGTAATTGTTTTACATTTCTTAGTCATCCTTTCATAGAATTTTCTCCTCCAACATCAGTTTGCAATTCCAAATTAATACAACAAAATCATGAACTGGATTTATGCCAATTTAAAAACCAGCTAGTCGAAACAAAGTACACCAGGAATTTGAATAATTATTGGAAGTAGCAGATTGTATAAAACTGCTTTTATATTAGCTTAAATTCATGCTTGGTTTGAAAAGAATCTTCTTAGCAGTGTGCATATAGATAATTCCAAAAACTATGGTTGAACTTTCAGATAGAGCTGGAATCTCCAAACTTGACAACTTTAAGACTTGTGGACTTCAACTCCCACAATTCCCATGGCTGGCTGGGAAATTCTGGGAGTTAAAGTCTGTAAATCTTATTGCCAAGTTTGAGATAGAGATTAGATGTTGGGACTTGTCGTCTTCTTGCTTGCTACAGTTCTGCTTTTCAATGATATGGGAAATTATACCTTTTGGAGCATTGGGTTATTAGGTTTATATCCCGCATTTTGTTCCAGAGGCCCAGGAGGTATACAGAGTACTCTCTCCTCTTGTATTCCCCCAGAATAACTCTGAGGTAGGCTGGCAATCACAGCCATCCAGTTTTGAAGCATGTAAAAAAAAATTGATGGCA
The DNA here is from genome assembly GCF_947247035.1 of Vipera ursinii. Lineage (NCBI taxonomy): Eukaryota > Metazoa > Chordata > Lepidosauria > Squamata > Viperidae > Vipera > Vipera ursinii. The sequence goes on from NC_139525.1 coordinate 10,261,713, forward strand.
TGGTTGTGGCCACTGTGATTGACCATTTTGCCCTCCTGGTAGCCCAAGTAGGGTGAATTTGGATTTGCAAATACAACGATTCATCTTTCTGGCTCTGCTTCTATGACTACCCCATTGTACAGAATTGCAGACTGAATAACTACAGCCGTTCAACTGTTGAATGGAATAAAATGAAAGCAAAACTATGTTTTCCTAAGACGGGAGGAGAAACCGTGGCAGCGATAAGAGCACAGAATAGTAACAACCGGCGTCCTTATATAAGCAATGAAAAAAAATCTCAATTTTTTTTGTTGAAGAAATTGCAAACAGTTGGTAAAAGAAGAATTTCTCTTTTCCTTTTTTTATGAGAGGGGTGGATTATTATTATTGACATTCTTATGTAATTCTGGGATCATTTGAGGCAGTTGTTGCACTTAACAGCCACCTTGCTAATAATGGAAATTCTGGACCCAGTTCTTGTCTTATACTATCTATATGTTAATGGTGAGAAATGGGTTTGTAACCTACAGTTGCTTGCCAGAGGCACTGGACAAGCCAGCTTCTTTGAAACTTAGTTCTAGAAAGGATATATTTATCTCTGTCTACCAATCCGTCCGTTCGTCCATCATCCATCCATCCTCCCCATCCATCCTATCCAGTTCTGTGTTCCTTTATTTATTTATTTATTTTATTTTTGGGACTTATATGCCGCCCTATCTCCCAAAGGACTTTGAAACCATGATACTAAGTTCTACCTGTAGACTTGATTTTATACATTTCAAGTACGCTCTTTGGACGTTCCTCATCATTTCCAAACAATATTTATGAACCTAAATTACGTACTTCTGTTTCTTTCCCCTTCCCAAACCCTTTGATGGATCACTCAACCCATCAAAGAGCAGAACTTAACAGTAAATCAAATTGCTGACTCCCATTTTTTTTTAACCCTGGCCCTTACAATCGCTAGAGTTGCATATTTTCTATCCCGTTAAAAGACGAGAGTTTAATTATGGAAGGTTGGACTAATTACCATCTTCTGCAGTTGGGAGGGGAGTGAATCTTAACTTATTCAACAATCTTAATATTCCAGAAGCTTTTTGTAGCAGTTATTTGTGAGCCAGAAAAAAAACCAAAAACCTGATAATAAGCAACGCTTTATTTATTTGTTTCTTTGAACTGGTCTTCCCTCCTGCCTCAAATTCATGATTCTGGGCATATTTTTTTTAAAAAAATTGCACCACTTTCCTCTTTGGCAATGTTACACTAGGTTGATGGGCTGCCTTGAGCCGTGATGTGGTTTGTTTTAGGCATCACAGGTGATATGAACCTAGGTAAGATGTCCTTTGCCGGTTGTGCTCTACAATACATTTTTGACCGATCAGGAATTTTTGTGTGTGGATTCAATTGTAGGTTGCACTAAAAGGATGCACCTTGCCCTTATAGTCTGTGTTTTTGAGAGTTGCTGCTGGGATTTGCCATTGAAACAGCCATTGCCTTAATTCTTGTTATCACCCCTGTTTACATTCCTTTGGTTTTAAAACTTTTTAGTAGTCAGAGCAAAAAAATAATCTAATTTTAGCTCCTTAATAAACTTGAGTTTCGCAGCCTCGTTTGCTGTTCTCCCTGCCAACTAGTGAAGAAACTGTGTCCCAATTAAAACATATTAGTCTATGGAGGCGTCTGCGAGATCAAAGGCTTTTGTCAAAATGATAAAAGAAAGGTTGCAAATTCCACCCCTCTCATGCGTGTGTGATGAGGTTGCCAGATTGGTTTTGTCATCCTCCCCCACCCTATGTGTACAGGAGCCAGCTCAGCTTTTAACCTGCTATTCCAGGGGTCTTCAAACTTGGCCCTTTTCTGACTTGTGGACTTCAACTCCCAGAATTCCTCAGCCAGCTTTGCTGGCTGAGGAATTCTGGGAGTTGAAGTCCACAAGTCAGAAAAGGGCCAAGTTTGAAGACCCCTGTGCTATTCAGTCTAGATCACAAATTTTAATCCATCACTAAAGCCTTAAATATATATTTAATTATTTCTACAGGGACCTTCTCATTCCTTCCTCTTATTTCAGTTTATCATGGCTCTTTTTTTTATTAGACTACCATTGTGGCATTCTTTTCTGTCTCTATTACGTTAACTTATCAAACAATAAAGGCTCTAAAAATAAGGCAAGCGAACAAACTGTTTTATGTTTTAAGATTAGCTGTCTCTTTTTTTTTCACCCCAGGTAGGAACTGGACTCAGCCAGACATCTCCAAATTTGGCAATTAAAAAAGACTTCTGGATTCACCTTCCAGAATTCCTCAAGCAGCCATGTTGGCTGGGGAATTCTGGGAGTTGAAGTCCACAAGTTGCCAAGTTTTAGAGACCTATGGGCAAAGCTCATTTCAGGATGTGACTTTTATCTTTTGTCTTGCTCCAGGTGTAATTGCTAACCATTTCAGATAAACCCTGACTGTTAGAAAACATTTCCTGATTTGGTTCCTGCTTTGAAAAAAGCAAGACAGAATTCCGTTTCAGTTTAGATCCAGCCAGAACATCTTGTGGTACCTTAAAGATGAACCCGTTTCTGACAACATAAAAAGATTTGGGGAGTCCGACTCTTTCCCTTGGACAGCAGTAAATGTTAATTTCTTTTCTACATGCTTGAAATTCCAAACCGGCCCATCTTTTTCCGATTATTGATTGCTCCACATTCTTGCCTCACTTTAAAGTGCTCTCTGGTCAAAGGAATGTGGCTTTATGGTGTTGAGAAGGTCACACGGTAATCCTATACGTGCCAGCTCAGAAACAAATTCTACCACTCTGCACAACTTTGTTGCAGAATTTCAGCCACAGAAAAGAGAATTGGATAAAATGAAGGAGGTCCTGATTCAAATCTTTGGTTAGCATTAGATTTCACCGAGTGATTTGGGGCCAGTGGCTTTGTTAAATAAAAGAGTCTGATACACAGAATTGTTGTGAGGTTGGGCACACACAAAAGGTACAGAGAATGAGTTGTCGGTTCTCTTATTTCATCAGATGAGAGCATAATGTTCTCCTTAACCACTGTTGAGGCTTCTTAGCAAGCCTACTACTAAATTCGGTATCCACTACACCCATTGTTCTGAGTCACTGAAATTATTTATTTTTGGAAGTTACATAATTGCATGATAATCTAGTGGCTGTTAGAATTAATGTCAGACAATGAGCTTTAACAAAACAAAATGGCAGCCTTTATAATAAATCTCCAAGTCAAAATCTTCTTTTCACTTGTCATCTTTTTTTCCCCTTTCATCCTTGTAAGTTTTTTTTTCAAAGGTTTGGTGTGGTTTTTTTTTATGTTCGGTGCAGACTTTTGCTTAAAAAAAAAACCCCAAGGGAATTATTTCCACTGAATCAACACTTCTTTACCAGGCAGACTGCCAGAGAACATTCATATTAATTAATTAATGATTGATTTATTAAGGGGTTGAATCCAAGAGTTTTGCTACAGCAGCCCCAAGGCTACTGACCAGTTTGGTGCTGTAAAAAGAGCCAAGTTGGGAGAAAAATGCCAAAAGCAATGAAAGAGCAAGCTTGTTTTAACAGTGGAAATGAAAGGATATGTACTTTGTATTTAGAAAAGTAAATAAATGCACTGAAAATGAAAACAGTGGAACATGTTTTGGCTTCAGATAGTACTTTCTTTTAAAAAAACAACAACAACAACAACCTGTGGAGCAATTTTAGAATTGGGAGTTGGGTTTTAAATGCAAATGGTGTACAAGTAGTCCTTGACTTAACAATCACAATTGAGTCCACCTATTTGCCTTGTTAGGTTGGCAATTCGTTGGCTTGAGGAAGGAGAACACTGTCCGCCATTTTTAGTAACGGCCAAACCATTCCACGCAGGTACAAGTTGTAAATTGAACGTTCTTCATCCAGGGAATGCCTGTGTTAACTGTTTAACTTAGAGTTTTTATGGATTTGGGGTTACCTTACAGCAAGGTTTGAATAGTATTCTGTTAGGAAAGTAAGCAGAAAGCTCCATATTTCCTGGATTCAATTTTTCCCCAAATAGGTAGTAGACCTGTCAAGAAAAGAAAGAAAGAAAGAAAGAAAGAAAGAAAGAAAGAAAGAAAGAAAGAAAGAAAGAAAGAAAGAAAGAAAGGAGGATTTAAGGATGGTGTTTGTCATTATTGTTGTTTTAGCGGAAGTTCAGATAGTAGGTGAAGCTGAAGACCATGGATGAGGCATTTTTCTTTTATATCACTTCTTCCAGCAGGTGGGAACACCTGGCTGGCTCAGAAGCCCTAAGCAATGTTGGATAGGGTTAATATTTCAATGGAAATTCACCAGGGAGAACCAAAGTTGTTAATTGAGAAGGTGAAGGAGATTCCCAAAGCTAAACTGCACCTGAATTGTTGCCAAAAAATAACCATGGGTCAGGTTTGACTCAAGGGAGTGTGTATTTTCTTGCAAAACAGGCTTCTGGCAGGTTGACAAATTATCTATGAAGTTTGAACTTTGTATTGGAGTTGAGCAGAGCCATAATATGTCCGTCCTATGTCCGTACTTTCTCAAAAACTTTTGCATTCCAGGAAGTCCAACCTAAAAACATCTTGAAGTGCCGTATGAAAGTTTTCGTAGCTTGGAAAGTTTATTCCAAATTTACATTTGGTTTGCCCGGATTTTACATTTTCCATTTGAACATCTTAAACTGCTGTGCAGCCAGGTAGGTCTCTGGTGCTTGGTGATAGATGTAAAACCTATATTAAAAGCAAGGTTATTAAAAGCTAAGATAAAGGTGGCTTTTTTTAAAAAAAGGAAGCTTTTTAAAAAAATACTAAAAAGGAAAGAGGTTAAGTCTTTCCATTCAGCCTTTTTTGAATTGCTTCTGCATTTGAATAATTCATTCCAAAGAGAATAATGTTTTTTCCCCCAGATGTTTTCCCGAAATCTTTCCCATAATAAAATATTTCAGTTAAAGTTGTGTAGCATTATATTGCATTGCCTCTTAAAGTCTCCATCATTTGTTTCCGAGGCTCAGGATCTTTTTTTTATTTAGTTTTTTTATTTTTATTTTTTTCTATTTTTTCTATTTTAGAAATGGACTTTGGGGGGAATTTTATTCAAGGGGTCAAAGCTGTTTATTCCATATAGCCAGCAAAAATTGTTATTAACGGCGATCTAACTAACTCATGTGAAATTCGGAAGGGTAGAAGACAAGGATGACCACTGTCTCCCCTGTTGTTTATCTTGGTGCTGGAAGAAGTCCTGAAGAGAGAGATCAGGCAAGATGAGAAAATAAAAGGTATAAATGTTAAGAAGGAAGTTTATTACGGTAATTGAAGGCCTTTGCTGATGATTTGGTGATATTTCTGCAAGACCCGAAAAATAACCTAGGCTTGGAATCTTATGTGGGTGGTGGAACTGGGCTCACCTTGGCTTGTAGAGGAGCCAAAAAACAAATCCTGGAACTACAGTTTAGGCTCGGAAGTAAAATCATGATCAGAACCAACCTTCTGGGAGGAGGCAATAGCAGACTAGTCATAGATGACAGCTTAGCTGACCTTGTCTAATGCTGAGGAAACAAAGTTTCCTTGTTTTTTTTAATGAACAGAATAATAAAGTTGGAAGAGATCTTGGAGGTCTTCTAGTTCAGCTTCAAGCAGGAGACCCTATCCATTTCAGGCAAGTGGTTGTCCAATCTCTGCTTAAACACCCCCAGTGATGGACCAGGTTAACTTGGTCAATACTTGGAAAGAAGAAGTCTTAATGCTGAAAGCTGCCCTGGAAAGTACGAATAAAAAGCACTCAAAGAAGGCAATAGCAGGCCTCTTCTAGACTAGAGTATTTCCAAGAAAATGCATGGGTGTGTCCATGTAGTCTACCAGGAGCTGAACTTTAGCTCAAGAAAGACTTGGCTTTCCATTGGAATGTCCACAGTTCATGGATGTCCATGTGTTGTATGTTGGCATGGTTCTTAGCCAGCTGTTTTTTGTGGCCTGATTGATATATGTCTGGGCAGTAGAGGTCATACTTATTTTGTGATTTTGCCCTTTCCGTGTCTAAAAATGTGAGATCGGAGTCTTGTCTTTTCCAACAGAAATATGAGCTACATTCCTTACTCTGTAATGAGTTCCCAATCACATCAAAAATATCAAAGAAATAGCACGTGCTAATTTTCAGGGGAAGAAAAATAACTGCAGCATTCCATTTTAGATGTGTGTGGCTGCACTATTGCTTCTGATTTCATTAATGTGACGGGTCGCGTTGATGTGTTGTGACACGTGCCAATTACCATAAAAGAAACCTGGATCTCTGCCCTACCCGGGACCTAAAGCTTAGCCGATTTGGCAGAATCTGTGCCACCTTGCTTGCATCAACCAATAACCATCCCAGTTAAAAATAATACCCGTGGGTTTTTTTCCAGCATCTTATTCTCTGTAGGATTAGGAAAACCATCCTTAATAAGTCTCGAAAGATCAGCCTTTGATTTTGCTTCATCCTTTCTTTCACTGTCAGCAATAATATGAGTTCGTAGGCCAGGAACAGGCCAATTCATTTATTTATGTTTTAGCTTACTGTGCTTAAAGTGGGAAATACACAGATGAGTTATGTATGTTCCATGGCCCTGAGGCTGCAGGGTGCGGTTTAGACAAGTTTATGAGGATCTGCTGGAGACTCTTTGCCTTGAGAAGATAAATGAAGGTTCTTCTTTTCTGATCCTACCAGATTCTCAGATGGCTGTTGGAAATATAGTCAGCTTAGAGCAGAATAGGAAAGAACTGATATTACTTCCCCCCCACACACACACACACACCTTGACTAATGGATTGTCCTAAACCTGAAGAAATAGCTCCGCAGTTTGAGATCCAGTCTTCCAATATTGAGGGGCTGCCACAAAGAAGAGGGAGTCAACCTCTTCTCCAAAGCACCTGAAGGCAAGACAAGAAGCAATAGATGGAAACTAGTCAAGGAGAGAAGCAACCTGGAATTAAGGAGAAACTTCCTGACAGTGAGAACAATGAACCAGTGGAACAACCTGCCTCCAGAAGTGGTGGGCGCTCCATCACTGGAGGCCTTTAAAGTGGACAGCCACTTCTCTGAAATGGTATAGGGTCTCCTGCTTGAGCAGGGCGTTGGACTAGAAGAACAACTCTTGTTCTGTTATCCCTCTACTGGCTAAACAGCCAATTAGTGGTGCTACCAGATTTGAGGAGATGTTTGTAGGAAAAAGTCTTCTGTGCCTTCTTTTAGTTGGCCCATTGCTTCCTTCCCGATATTATCTGAAGTTCCTTGTCTGTTGCAGCTGTCTGCATGGGTGAGGAACCAGAGCATAAGGGGACAACTACCTGCACTTTAAACCAGGGGCTGAATTGAATCATTTTTCTATGGAATGCTACTCTGGTGAACTTAAATTGTATCCACTAGGAGCCCTGGTGGCGCAGTAGTTAAAAGTGCAGTACTGCAGGCAAACTCTGCCCACAGTCTGGAGTTCGATCTTGACTGGCTCAAGGTTGACTCAGCCTTCCATCCTTCTGAGGTTGGTAAAATGAGGAGCCAGATTGTTGGGGGCAACAGGCTGACACTGTAAACCGCTCAGAGAGGGGTGTAAAAGTGCTATGGGACGGTATGTAAGCTTAAATGCTATTGCTATATCTAATTTTACATGCCAGCGAGCAGAAGGAGTAATGGGATAAGCAACGGTCAAATAAGTTTGAGTTCAGCTAGGATTCTTAGCTGCTAGCATCCAATCATTTTGTCCATTCATTGATCCATCTTATTCATTAGTTTGTTTTGTTAACTTTGGCAGTAAATTCAGAGAAATTGATGTAGAGACACAGTTTATTCTGCTAACACAAATGCTGCCATCTTTCAATTAAAGAAACAAAACACATGGTACATAAATGGACAATCAGGCTCATGATTTTTAGCTGGGCATGATTGTCTGCTTCTAAAGCAGGAATTGGGATGGATTCCTTAGGTCAGGAGTAAACAATTTGATGCCCGTCAGAAACTTGGAGCTTAGCACCTTGTCATAAACCATGGTTGATGTGGCTAATGAGTGTTGAGTCTAAAATATCCGAGGACATCAAATTACCTGTTTTGCATGCTAAAGAGTCAATTCAGAGTGAAGTGCGCTTTCGAATAAGCAATTGAGAAAAACTGATTTATTTACGGAAGCTTAGATCATCCATCTACTCTTCTGTGGCTTCTCATAGAATACAATTGAGAATATATCATATATACCATACGAAAGTAATGAGGGGAAGGTTGTTAAAAAGATATCCAGCCTAGAAGTAAGGAAAGATTTTTGGACAGTGAACCAGTGGAGCAGCTTGCCTTCCACATTCAGGCTGCTCCATCACTGGATGTTTCCCCCCCCCCAAAAAAAAATAAACTGGTCAACCATTTGATTGGGTTGGAATAAGGTGTCTCCTGCACTGAGCAGGGGATTGGATTAGATTCTATGATCCGTATTGCATGTTATTGATATTCTCCAGATCTTTTCCATCATTTGAAACCTGATCCTTTGAAATGAAAACAGCAAAGCTAGAAAGCCTGGCTTTTACCTCTAAACTACCTTGTCTTCTGTAGATGTTCTCCTCTGGTGTCCTCTTCCTGCTCCTGCCCTCCCCCCCTCCTTAGATTAATAATAGCTTTTATTATCACAATTCAACACACTGTGGGAGGTAAAGGGAAGATATCTGCATCGCTATGTGTCAATTCAGCAGTGACACTTGCAACTCCGAGGTTTTCTAACCTACAATAATTAACACTGTGAGAGGGTGTCTGTGCTATAGCTAGTCTTTTCCCCCTGGTTCATCTAGTTTTTGCAAGTAGCATGAGAAGCTCCTCCAGGCATTTTGCTCAGAAAGAAAGATAAGGATTCCTTCTTACGTGAGATCCATTGACCTCATTTGAATTCCTTTTTTTTTACCTAACTGAGGGCTCGTTTCTTCCACCCATAATATATAAGCAATAAATCAACAACAGTGGGCTTGTTTAAAAAATGCTTTGAAGGGCAAAATGAATAGTGGCAATGAGATATTAATTATCCCAAAGTGTCATGAAAGGCAACGTCTGTTATACTTTATCACAGCCGGAGCTTGCCACAGGGCATCCCAAGGGAAGATTCAAATGCAAGGTTTTTATTTTATTATTTTTTTACTTTCTAAGATTGCTTTTATATATATTGGTTTTGTTGTGGTGGTTAAGATGGGCGGCCATATGCATTTTTTAAATAAATAAATTCCTGCACACTTGATCTTCTGTTGCGGGCGCCTTCCTTTTAGTTGATGCTTTGTCAGGCCTCGGAATAATCTCCAAGGCATTAACATTCTTTCCATCTCTGCAAAATAAGCAGATACTTATGTCTACCGAGATTCTCAGTCATTCATGTCACGGTTGTCCCAAAGGTGCGTTTTCCAAAAGGCAATTGGACTTTCTTGCTTTTTTTTTGGTCTTTGAAAACACCTTGCTTCTTATCCAGCTGCTGCTTCAGTTCTGAACTGAAGAAGCTTCTTGAAGGACGAGCAAAAGTTTTTCAAAGGAAAAAACAAGGAAAGTCCAGTTGGCTTTTGGAGAACGCACCTTCGGGACAAGCAGATACTTAACACTGCTCCCTGATTTTACTCTAGTTAGTACATTAACACAGTTCCAGTTTTTCCCATGGAATGGTTAATAGTAGACTTGTTTCCGGTGAAGGATTCCCCACATGGAATTGATGTAATACTTCCTATTGTGTAGTGGGTCCGACGCAAGGAAGAGACGCCAGCCAGAGTGTGAGTTCAGCTCTTTATTGGAGGGGATGGCCAACTGGGGAATGAGGGTTACCTGGCCTCCTTAAATACCTAGCCAGGTAAGTGGACAGCCAATGGGGTTGGCCCTAGGTTTCCCGCCGAAACTGGGTTTCCCGCCAACAACCGTTCAGGCCAACGCCCCCTGGTGGCTGTTGCTATGCAGGTGCCTGCATACATAACACTTCCCCCAAAACAGTAGCCTTGAGACTGGTTGTTTGTCAGGAAGTCCCATATGGTCCAGTTGTGTTATCAATCTCAACAGCTGGCTAAGCTCCCAACGTTTGCAGGCATGAAGACAACGCCACTTTAAAAAAATCACATGATCTGCAACTTTGTCTTAACAAGTCTTATAATTTGCTTTGGTAATGCAGTTCCCATTTTCTGGCTATGTCAACAGATTTTCATCGCTTTCGCTTGGTAGGCCACGAAAGGCTGCAACAAATCTTATACCAGGGAGATATGAAAGATGAGGGTGAAGGCTCGTTTTCCTAGCTTCTGGGGTTGGTTTCCAAACATTTCGTTATCAGGCTAGGTAACATCATCAGGGGAGTTAGGGGTGTTCTGCTTATAAGGGCTTCGTGTGGTCAGTGGGTCTTGTGATGGGTCAGGTGTGGGTGTGTCAACTGAGGGTCTTGTGATGGGTCAAGTGTGGGTGTGTCAAGTCAGGGTCTTGTGATGGGTCAAGTGTGGGTGTGTCAAGTGAGGGTCTTGTGATGGGTCAGGTGTGGGTGTGTCAACTGAGGGTCTTGTGATGGGTCAAGTGTGGGTGTGTCAAGTGAGGGTCTTGTGATGGGTCAAGTGTGGGTGTGTCAAGTGAGGATCTTGTAATGGGTCAGGTGTGGGTGTGTCAAGGGAGGGTCTTGTGATGGGTTATTTTATTTATTTTATTTTATTTTATTAGATTTATATACCGCCCCTCTGCAAGGACTCGGGGCGGTGTACAGGGCAATTAAAACGCTAACAACACACAAGGTATAAAAATTAAAATAAGATTAAATCAATAGCCCTAAACTCTAAAATCCAATCCCTCAGTCCAGGCTGGCCTGTTCAAACAACCAAGTCTTCAGGTCGCGGCGAAACGAGCCATCCGGAGCTCAACTGGAAGCTGAGTCATCAGGGTTAGGAGTGAGTCATCAGTGAAAGTCTTGTGATAGGTCTTGTGATGGGGAGGTTACATCAGGTGAGGATCATAAGAAGGTGTGCTGGTGGGGGGGCTTTCATGGGTTGATTGAGGGTCGCTGCTATCACTGGTTGGCTGTGTGGTTGAGTTGGATTCTGAGGGATTCATAGGCTGGTTGTAGGTCAATGGTGTCTATTGATAGAATTGCTTGTGGAGTGCCAGCCTTTGATGAACTCCCAAGCATGGTGGGTGGTAGCGTGGCCATGATTTTTGTCTTGCTTCAATCGAATTATGGTAATTCAATATGGTAATGTTTTAAAGAGTCTGCTTAATGCATTCATTTGCTAAAGGGTAAATCTTTGTACCAGGAATTCAATATCAGACTTGTTAGAGTTAGACTATTTATACAGCCTGTTACCTACTTATGTATTCCTCTCCAGTTGTGTAGGACTTCATCTCCTGCAATCTCCCAGCCAGTATGAACCTTAGGGGATCTAGGGAATTGAATCCAGAACATCAGATTGAATAAGGTAGCCTTCTGAATACTTAGTTGTCCAGAGTCTAATCAGAAGTCCAGTGTTGACAGAACACCTCTATCTACAAAGACTGAACCATAATTCCCAAGAGCCCCAGCCAGCCGTGATCACTAGAGAAGGATTTGGGAGATGTAGTTCAGCAATATCTAGATAGCCAAGGAGTCTGGCTAACCATTCATGCTGAGGGTACTTTGTAATTTCCTAGCGGTCTATTTTCTTTGGCTCTGTTTTTATTTTCTCCTCTAATAAAACAATAATGGACTATATTCTTCGTTAAACAATTCCAATTATGCATTTACTTTCTTGCAGGAAGTGTCATCTCCAGCGTTGAAATTGTCTCCTTATTCCCACGGCAGCGTGCGAAGGATTATCTTGGAGAATCCTGAGAAGGTAGCAAAGTTTTACTGTGGTCACAGTGGCATTGGGGCATAGGATCTTGGAAGTAGATTTAAGTATTTGTGCCTGTATGTTAAAGTATCAAATGGATCTCTATGCATATAAAAGTAGTTCTTGACTTACGACCATTACAGCGTCCCTATAGTCATGCGATCAAAATTCAGATGCTTGGCAACGGGTTCACATTTATGACGGTCGCAGCGTCCCGGGGTCACGTGATCCCCTTTTGCGACATTTTAACACGCAAAGTCAATGGGGGAAGCCAGATTCACTTAACAACCGTGTGACTAACTCAGCCTGCAGTGATTCACTTAACAACTGCGGCAAGAATGGTTGTAAAAGGGGCAAAACTCACTGAAGAACTGTCTCGTTTAGCAACAGAAATGTTAGACTCCCTTCTGGTTGTAAGTCAAGAATTACCTTATACTTTTTTCCCTGGCCGTTGGGCTCTAAATAAAACCCTGGCGTTCTCGATGCTTGATGTGTGCTTGCAGATGCTTTATTATCCAGCTAGTAACATTATCGTTGCATTGATGTTGTTCTGTAGTTGGGTAATAAAACACATCTGCAAGCAAACAACCATCTTCAGAGAGCAACAAGGGCTTGACAGCTCAACCCTGAGCTACAGGTATTTACCTCTATTGTAATAAAGTTATTTGAGTAACTTGCATGTAGAAATTTACAATTGCACACACACGCACACACACACACACACATCTGGAAGGACAGCAGGATTATTTCAAACTCGTGCAACAAATTGATTCAAAGACTTGATCTTCCCATTCATTGTTTTTGAGCTGCGGCAGCTGAAAGCATTGTGGGTTTTCTAGAAAATCCTGAATCAGAACATTTCTCCTGAAATTGTTACAAGCAGAAGACCTTTGGAAGATCCCTTATGCCGCTAGACTTAATTCTGGTTGGTCCTCATGTGTTGTGACTACGTCGCGGGCTCATTGGTTTCTTCAACCCAAAAGCAGTGAGATCTTCAGCGATGCTTGCTTGCCTGGAAGCTGAGCAGGGGGTGGTTGGACTCCTAGAAGACCTCCAAGGTCCCCTTCCAACTCTTTTATTCTGTTGTTTTCTTGTGGGCGGATCCTGGATACTAGTCTATTGAATCTTTATCGGATCCTTTTATATGCTGAGATTTATCCGGGAAGCATGTAAAAGACAATATCAAAAGTCCATCGCAAATGGAACATTTTGGTCTGGTGGTCTTCTGTTTATTTTTTTTTAGAAAATTTTATTAAATATACATTTAAAAACAAAAGTGGGCATGATTCAACTTCCCTAGCTACAACACTACTATTAGTATTATCTTATATTACAGAAAGAAATCACAAAAACCTAAAATGCTGTCTATAACAGGACAGAGTATAACAAACTGTCCATATAACATCTGTCGGGTTTTGGGCAAAATTTGTACAGTTGGTTAGAGTTAAGGAGGATCGCTGAGATGAACATTGTTTAATTGGTTGATAATGTAAGGATTTCCTATTTGCATCTATATAATGGACATAACTGAAAGAGATGTAAATGTAATGCTGAGGACTGAATGACAGTTTACTAAAAAAAAACCTGGTCTCCTGGTCTTCCATGTGGCCTTTAGATTCCTCTTTCCAAAGAAGCCAGGAGAGTAAACTGGAGACAAACAATTTAAACACTGGGGAGAGGGGAGTTTGAAGATGGATGGTTTTGGGGGGGGGTTTAATCCTAACATTTACGTAACGACATTCTTGACCTGACCCTGGTTGGTTGTTGTTTTTGGCAATGTGGCTTTTAGGTTGAAGACAGCATACCCCTTGCTCTTTATCTCCTTCTGACTGTTTATCCACCAGAGCCCCTGGGAGGGCTGAAGTGTGTGTGGATCCAGTAGGAACAGACAGTCCATGCTTGGCATTTTTTCCCCCAGTCATCTGAGATTTAGCCCCTCCTGGTCTTGCCATTCTGGGCTTCAGCCAACCTCATTTTGTAAAGTCCGATGCTTTGCAGTCTGCGAGAGTCTGTGTATAAATAGGGGGTTGTTTTGTTACTTACAGGAGCCCCTGTCTCCACGTCTGAAAGGAGGGAATAACGTGATCTATGAAAAGACAATAAGGAAATATGAGCTGCTAAATCCAGATGAGGTAAGAGATTCTCCTGCCCCATCCCTCCCTCCCTCCCTCCTTCCCTCTGCCTCTATCCTCTCCTCCCTCCCTCCCTCCCTTCCTTCCTCTGCCTCCATCCTCCCCTTCCCTCCCTCCCTCCCTCCCTCCCTCCCTCCCTTCCTTCCTTCCTTCCTTCCTTCCTTCCTTCCTTCCTTCCTTCCTTCCTTCCTTCCTTCCTGTTTCAAAGAGAAACCAGCATTCTGACTTTTTAATTTGATTGCTCTGTGGTGGAGTTCAAGAGCTAAAGAGGTCAGAATCATCTTTCAATGGTCTGATCTCTTAGTGGGTTTTATTTCTCTATGGAGGCTTGCAACTTTGGAACCCAAACACCTGTCGTTATTTGATCTCCAGGGCAAATGAAAACAACTCAGCCAATTGCACAAAAAGCTGGAGGCTGCCCTGGCAAAGCTGCCCATTCAATGGGCACCCTTCCCTTTTGAAACAAATGAATAGTGTGTTGTTTCACCTTGCCCTTTCTCCTCCATGGGTATAAAGTTCCAAGGTGTTCCCTTTTCAGAGTCTCAGGTGAACTCGAGAGTTATTTTAAGACCAGTTGAGAAATTGGTGTGTTGAGGAATTGCAAGGAGGGGGGGGGAGAACAGGTGAACAAGGAAGCCCAAAGCATCAGCTTGTGTGAAAATTAGAGGACAAACATCCTTGTGAAGTCCTTGATGCTTTTTGAGAATGGCTGTTTTATGCAGACGTTTTCATTACCCAACTGTGTAATATCATCAGTGCTAAAAGGGAAGTTTGCTCTCTGTTTATATACTTACCCTTTTTATACAGAGAGTAAACCCCACTCCCTTCCAGCACTGATGATGTTAGCTAGTTGGGTATTGAAACGTCTGCAGGAAAGCTCAGAGAGCACCAAGGACCCCACAGTTCAACCCTGAGCTACAAATATTCTCTTCTGTTGGAAACATCCTAGGGACTGCCTGCCTCTCCCAAGAAAATCTCAGTTGAGACAAAGAGACTGCCCAAGCTTCTTTCGAGGAAGCTGATCCAGATGGAAAGCTAGACAATTTTTTTTTTGAAGCACAGGTAGACACCTAAATGAGCAATTTGTGGAGTTGAATGTCTGGTACAAAGCCTGGTGGGATTTCTTAGGGGCACTTTCTGAAGCAGGACAGAATGGGGAAGGAAGATCTTCAATAGGCCATTAAAATGAACAGTACCAACAACGTTCAGTGGAGGGACTGGTGTTCAGCCACAGATTCTTTGGCCACCAGATTGTTCCTGTCGCTACGGAGCTGGGGGGAAAAAAGTTGCATCTGGGTTGATTACAAACTTTCTGGAGGTTTGAAAAAGAGGCTGGAACACTCGCCTCTGAAAAATGATTTATTGCATATTGCAGAGGTTTGATCCTGGCGATCTGTTCTAGCGCCATCGTTCCGTTATTCTTTGGCATCAAAGCTTAGCTTCATGGATGGAATTTCAGGGGACTCCATGCAAAAGTCCCAAAGGGAAGACAATGAACAGTTTTATAACGGACAAATCTAAATATTCAAAATGCAAAATGTGATTGGAATTGTGTGGTTACAGTGCAGCACCTCTCAGGAATAGCCGAGAGCAACTGGGTAAATTCCTGGGGTTTGTACAGTTGTGTTTCATAAGCTACAGTGTGATCCTGGTCAAGATGGGTTTGGTTTTAGAGTTCTCTGCAGGGACGTTGTGTCTACCTCCTTGTGCTCTAAATCTGGACTTCCCTTCTGAACGTGGATCCCTGCACAGCCTAATAAAATGGCCCTTTGTGGACATTTTCCAGTTCACACGTGCTCCTTTGCAGGACACATCTCAGAGGTTTGCAAACCAAAGGTCTCTATTACAATAACCTGCAAAGCAGAAGTTCTTTCCCCCCCCTTCCAACCAGGTGTAAAAAGAAACAGGAAGGAATCAGAATTCTTGGAAACAAAGGCAAATGGAGATTTGACTATGGAGCTCGGTTTGGAAATAGGTTCCCTATGAAAAAAACCCCTTCTTTTCTATAAACTTGTGTCTGCCATAGGACTGAGTTCACACATGGAGTCCACTGCACAATAAGCCACTGTTGGCTGGGTTCACGCATGGCACAGTTGGCTTTTAGCTGTGTGTCTTTAAGCTGGCTCACAAATCACAGTAGTAGGCAAACAAGCTCAGTGTGTAAACAAAATGTAGCAAGAAGGTCAAAGTCAAATTCAGAGCTGGTTCATCACACACACAGTAGACTTTGTCTTGGAATAAATGTTCCTTGGCAGTGAATCCTGGGAGGAAGGCTTCTGTCTATCTTCATTCTATTCTATGGTGTAACACAAGCTTGGCAACTAGAAGATGGGTGGACTTCAGCTCAAACGGTTGGCCAGCCAGAGAATTCTAGGATTTGGAAGTCCGCACCTTTTCAAGCTACCCGGGTTGAGAAATAATGTTCTAAAGGATTTTCAGTGCCAAACGTATTGAAACTTGTGCCAAAAACTTTAGAAGTTTTTTTTTTAAATTCCATTTATATCCCGCCCTTCTCCGAAGACTCAGGGCGGCTTACAAGCTTAGTAGTAGCCTTCATTCTATGTATATGCCTGCTTATTAGGGCTTTCACACACACACACCCCAAGCGGCATTATTACAAAGTCAGCTTAATTGCCCCCAACAATCTGGGTCCTCATTTTACCTACCTCGGAAGGATGGAAGGCTGAGTTGAGGATTAAGAGGATAGCTCTACACTTCAGCAGGGCTCCTGCTGATTAACGACCACAATAAAGTTACTTGAATTTGAATTCAAACGATCTAGAGTGTTATTGGTATCATTTTGACTCGAATGTTGTTATTTAAACACCAGGGTGTCTACTGGGTGGTCAAAAAAGTTCAGGATGGCCACGCCACTCTGAAACCCCACCCGCTTTTACCCGTATCATGACACCCGTGAAAAGGGGAGGGTCTTCCAGCATCCCTTCTTTTTAACCCCCATCTCCTGCATCTGTATTTAAGCGTTCAGTTTCCTAACACGAACTGGGTTATTGAGACGAAGGGTTTGCTCCAGAGACATGAGCTTTCAAGGGATTCTCTTTTTTCTTAGGAGAAGCAGTACCAATACCTGCAACAAACCCAGAATGACCAGTGCCAAGTCAGCCAGCCAGTGGAACGAGTCCAGGTGGTTCAGCAATGCCAACGCACAACCAACGCCTGTAACTCTACTCCTGTCTGTGTCAACGATGTCGGAAAGAGCAGCATTAATAAAGTCATCATACAGACATGTGAACCGGTAAGCATTTAACCTATCAATACGTGTTTCTCAACTTTGGCCACTTTTTAAGACGTGTGGACATCCACTCCCAGAATTCCTCAGCTAGACAAGCTAGCTGGGGAATTCTAGGAATTGAAGTCCACACGTCTTAAAAGTTGTCTACGGTGAGAAACAGTGTTTTAAGTGGGTGTTTTTTGGTGCAAAAGGACTCAGCTTCTCCAGCTCAGAAGTCTCATGCCTGGAAGAGTCCTCTCAGACGCACAAAGAGCCACTCTTTGCAGATAAAGTGGCTGTCAGTTTACAAGACAATCAGATCAAATCTAATTTCTGAGCCATTTTGCTCAAGTTGCAAAAATGGCCCACACCCAGCCTGGCGGGGAAGGATGCTTGTTGCTCTCAGTTTCTGCACTGAAATTATCTGGGAGTTAAATCAAAAGTGTGCAGTGTTTGCCTCTAGCAAGTAGGCAGCTAATTTTG
Source organism: Vipera ursinii (assembly GCF_947247035.1). Taxonomy (NCBI): domain Eukaryota; kingdom Metazoa; phylum Chordata; class Lepidosauria; order Squamata; family Viperidae; genus Vipera; species Vipera ursinii. Next base: position 10,279,346 of record NC_139525.1, read on the forward strand.
CAGAAGCCTCCACAAGACAATTCATTCCAGGTTCGCCACAAGTTATGAAACAAAATTTAGGTGGGGTGCTTGGGAAAAAGGAGAAGGTTGAATTCTAATTAGGCAAACAGCAGCCACATCTGCTTTGTGGTGCCTTGAGAGGCTGAAGACGCATCGTGGGAAACCAGGAAAAAGCTGTGTTTTTTTCCCCCAAACCCTCCTCCTTTGTGAAGAACAAATCTTAAAAAAAATGCAGAAAGCAGAAATAACATAAATTGCTTTGTGCTGTTTAACTGCAGCGATAAAATTTTTAACTCTATATTAGGCTGCAAAGTACCAAACCTTTTTTTTTCCCCAAAGCACTTGAGTTTTTAAAGCATTTGCCTTTTCTTTTTACATTTCCCCCCCACCCCAAAGTTTAAACTGCTTTATTGAAAAATTAGGTTTGCTTTGCACCATACGCCATTAATCACGGTTTATCAACTCCACCGACTGGCTTGCTAGAACACATTAACTCAAAAGCAGGCAAACCAAGTTACGAATGAAAGCAAATACACGTTTCCCAGGATTATGTTGCAGGATCCAATCTGGGTCATTCACCGGGATCCAAGTTTTTTTTTCTTTTGGATTCGTGCTGGAGCCCCATCCTTGGGGAACTTTCTTTCTCTTGACACATTCTGGTGAGAGATAATTTTCCTGAGGATGGGCTGCACCATGAGTCCAAAAGCTCGGAAGACTAAACCTCTGGTCCTGGTGACCAACCCAGATTGGATCCTGCAAACCAAGTTCCATCTTGGATTGCTGGTGGCAAGAAGAATTTCACTGCTGCAGGACATTCTGCATTTTATTGATTTTATTGTGTAGGAAATAAGGACATTGAAGAAATAATGAATCCAGCTAGAAATATTTGAAAGGCACCCCAAGGGGAGAACGAGTGCAGAAAGTAGGTCAATGCAGTGTGCAGTCAAGAATGGAGGAGAGCTTTAAATCAGCCAGTTGCCTGCTAAGGGTTGAACATTGCTTTCTGGTCAAGGAATGGGCCACTCTAACGGTGTCCTTTATCACCTCTTGTCAGGTGAAGTGCATCCAGGAGACAAACGACCAGCTGGACTGCCGATACTTTGGGGAGCTCCTAGCAGAGCTGCACCGCAAGAGCAACGACCTGCACAGCTGTTTGCTCCAGCATGTTGAGAAGCTGGGCGGAAGGTAGAGGTCCCATCCCCAGCGGTAGCATGCTTGGAATTTGGAGAATGTTTGGCAGCCCTTCTTGGAAAGGAAGCAGAACTGCTTGCCTGAACAGCAGGCTGCAGTTCTGTTTGTTTGCAGCAATCCTGAGAAAGGGGGGTTGATTCAGGTTTCCCGAAGCCCATTCAGTCAATTTCCCTTGAATTCCTCTAACTTAAAACATCCTTGTTCATTTCTGTGAATAGACACATAACTCCAGTCCTCGTATTATGTGTGAGCGTTGTCACAACATTCTTAGTTTTTAGTTACAGATGGTCCTCAATACGGGAAATACTGTCATTTAAGTGATGTGGTTGTAAAATGAAATCTTAGCAATGGCAGTTACAGCAGTCTCCAGTGACCATTGTTAAAAGAGGACCTTGCATGACAGCGGCTTCTGACTTCCTACTGGCTTCCCCATTGATTTTGAGGGAAACTGGCAGGGAAGGTTGCAAGTGGTGATCACGGGACTCTACGATGCCAGGAATCCAGACCAGATGGAGGTCCTGTGACAGCTGGAATTTCGGGGGCTGGTTGTAAATACCACCTGTTTAGCACCCTTGCAATTTGAATGGTCCCTGAACAAGTGTCATTAAACAAAGTCCACCTGTGTATGCTACATACTGATCTCCCAAGTCATGCTGAACCATAACGTGGTCATAGTTTGCACGATAAAACACAGTTGCCTGGGTTTGTGCAACTTACCTAGCCATTAAAAAAGAAGAGTCATCGCTCTTCCAATCCTGAGTACCACCAGTTGGACTGCATTACAGGGATGTACATATTTGTGGATGGGTGTGTTGCATCTAAATATTTGCATATTATCTTCCAGAAGCAAAGTATAGTTTTATTAAAGGTAATTTAGGATATGCTTTTCTCAATTAAGTCAGAATGAAAGACTTACCATAACAACGGTGGTGACAGTTGTAATGTACTTGGTGGATAGAGAAATGACAGTGCTAATATTTTCTTGTGTTTCTCTTACAGAAGATGCGATCTGGAATCCCTAAATGATGTAAGTGCCAAACGGTTCCAAGAACTTATATAAATATCTGAATTTTGTGCATTAATAAGCAAACAGTGACTAGCTGTCTTTAATGTCCAGTCCAATAGGATTTAGATGTGAAGTTGAACCCAATGTTTGATTAATTTGTAATGGCACTCCTAGATAAGATGTATTTTATATCTTGTTTTGTTTCCAATAGACAGAGGATATTGAGAGTTTGATTCCTAAAGGGCTTTCGGAGTCGACAAAACAGCAGTTACGTTACCTTCTGGAGGTAAGGGGTTATGGAGAAATTTGTAGAAATCCGTGGAAATTGTGTTTAATTTCTTGTTGTGAAGCCATTTTTGCCCAGACCCCTACGCACTTAACACACAGTACTGATGCATTTTGCATACTTACTTACTGTCCTTCCTGAGATGGATCCTGTGTTGATGAATAACCACTATATGTCAACCCAAGAGTGACACAGAACAATCTAGTCAGAGTTCAGTTCTTTATCTGCTTACACACAACAGACAGACTCTTGCCAGAGTAAACCATTGTTACTGTCACAGCAATTGGATGGATATTCCCTGGGAGAGTCTATGGAATTGCTGTCTTCACTGTCTTTCTCTGCCTCCGATCCAGTTCTGGGTTGGGCTGCCTCTTGTCTGACCCGCCTCCTTCTTCTTGGGAAAGTACCACTTCACCATCCCTCATGCAATATAATTAGGAAATACACAATAAGTCATATTCATGATAGGAGGCATTAAAAGCCACAAAAGATAAATGAAATAAAATCTCAAAAGTGCTGGAGCAAATCACACGACTCGGTGTTCGGCCTAAAATATTGGAATAGTAGTGTTAGACTTGGTCTAAATGTATCCTGAGCATAAAAGTGATCTGTCTTGCTTCCTATTCCTTGTGGTAGAATGGACACCATTAAGGATAATGATATGATGGGAAACCAATGCATGCGATTTCCCCCCCAGATTTTCACCTAGCCAGTTCTTACCAACAGGACATTGAAGTGATCGAAGATTTGAATTTGCCAGTCTCCAGCTCGTTACATGCTTGAAACTGTGTTGTGATTTGGTATTCAAATCTGTCTCCTCCAAAACCATCCTAAACAATGTTTTGCTGTCCACCTTTCCTAGATGAGAGCAACAGCTGATAAGTCCATGCGGCTTGTCCTTGCCACCTTCAGCAACCTTCGGGAAGAGCTTGTCCATCTGCAGGATGACCTAGGGGTGCGTAGTTTGTTGCTTGGAATGTGTTGAAGTGCGTTGAACAGCCGTCCCTGAACTGGTGTCTTCCAGAATGTGTTAGGACCTGCTGGTTGGAATTTACATTTCAAACATATCTGGGGGAGGCCAAGATAGGGAAAGCGGCACCCAGATGGCACTTGTGATCTAGAGCCAGGATTCATAATGCACTTTCAGATTTTCAAGATCCTCTTCTTGTTTTTGACAGTCCCCTTGATTTTGAGGGACATGCATACAAAATTCTGGGTAGAAATTTCTGATCCTTTCTTGGATGGTGGAAATCAAAGCTGTGTCAGTCACCACTTCTCAAAGATTGTAAAGCAGCTTGCAGTTACTTTTCTCTTGGGACAATTAGAACAATCTTTTGGGACCGAACCATGGTGACTTAGTTGTTATGAACCAGTGTGAATTTGGGCCGTTTTTAATTAGAGATATTTTGCATTGTTTGTAGTTTCATTGGAAACTGGCTGATCCCTTTGTTCGTTTCCCCCACGCTTGTTTTTCAACAGGTTACGGGCTTTTAATCCATTAATTTCTGCCCCTCTTCACACGTTCAAGTGCAGGTTTGAGTTTCAGTGTGTCGCAAAACAAGAAGGGCACATTTCAGCACTGACTTTATGGGTCAGCCATAAACTTCAGCCTTTGGAGATCCAAGCATTCCTTTTTTCCTGGATCACAAATGTGCTTTCTCTTTTGTATAGAAAGAAAGAAAGAAAGAAAGAAAGAAAGAAAGAAAGAAAGAAAGAAAGAAAGAAAGAAAGAAAGAAAGAAAGAAAGAAAGAAAGAAAGAAAGAAGAGAGAAGAAAGAAAGAAAGAGAGAAAGAAAGAGAGAAAGAAAGAGAAAGAGAGAAAGAAAGAAAGAAAAAGGAGGGAGGGAAGGAAGGAAGGAAGGGATATAGCATATAGAACTTTTTTAATATAAGATTTTTTGTAAATTGTGAGGCAAACAGCCAGCCAAATCTGTTTGTAACACAAATAGAATCTTTTTAACAACCTTTCTTTGGACTTCTACAGAAACTGGAAATGGACAAAATGCTGCTTGAGAAAGATCTGTCTTTCAAGGAAGCTCAAGTAAAAGAATATGAGACGCTTTTGGCATCTGTGCGTGAGAATAATCGTCAACAGCAGGTGAGGGGCACACTTTGTGGTAGCAAATGTTGGCTCCCGATTTTAAACTGTCTTGTCTTGTCCAGCGGTCAGTTTTTGTGTTGACCTATCAGTTGATCTAATCCCAAAAAGTTCTATTACCGAAAGAACCTTGTCGGGGGAGAACACCAAATCCTGTGAAAACAGAAAAGGTTGGCGTGGAGAAGGATAGAAAAACACAATCAGCAATTAGCTTAGGCTCGATCAGGGTTAGGCAACCTTGGCTCTTTTATGACTGGTGGACTTCAACTCCCAGAATTCCTGAGCCAGCCTGGCTCAGCTTGGAAACCTCTCCCTTTCCCCTCAGTGTGGCTGGCGCAGGAATTCTGGGAGTTGAAGTCCACAAGTCATAACGCGGCCTAGGCCTAGGCCAGGGGTAGGCAACCTTGGCTCTTTTATGACTCGTGGACTTCAACTCCCAGAATTCCTGAGCCAGCATGGCTCAGCTTGGAAACCTCTCTCTTTCCCCTCAGTGTGGCTTGCTCAGGAATTCTGGGAGTTGAAGTCCACCAGTCATAAAAGAGCCATGGTTGCCTACCCCTGGGCTAGATAAACATTTCCTATTCCTGTTACTAGAGGAGAGGGGGGGAAAAATCTCACATGTTGAATACTGCGATGTTGTACAGAGGTAACCATCATGTCTTGCTTTATAGCTTCAGTGCAGATCTAGATTCTTAGGCAATAACCACAAGGAAAGGTGACTAAGTGTGATGTATGAACAACATGTACAATGCTGGTTATGTGCCATCAGGTTGGCATTGACTCTTAGCAACCACATAGATTTTCTCCAAGGATCTGGCCCTCAGATCTTCCAATGGTGCTGCCATCACTGCTGTAATAGAGTCCTTGCTATTAGTTTTCCTTGCTATTAGTTGTCCATTTTCCTTGCTATTAGTTGTCCACTTCTTCTCTTTCCTAGTGTTCTCCTACTTTGTGTGAAGCGTAGGATAGCCTGAATCAGAACATTGGTGCTTCAAGTGAGAACTCTGGCTTGCCAATAAAGGAGAATATTTGTAGCTCAAAGTTGAAATGAGGGGTCCTTGGTGCTCTCTGAGCTTGGCTGTTTTCTTGCAGCTGTTTCATTACCCAAACTGGATAACATCATCAGTGCTAGTAAGGAATGGGATTGAAAGCAATCCAGTTTGGTAATGAAACATCTGCAAGAAAACTGTCAAGCTCAGAGAGGACCTAGGCACCCTCGACTCTAGGCTGATTTGTTCAATGATCCATTGGATGTCTTGGTTGTTCTTGGAATTCTCAAGAGTTCAAAAGCTTCATTATTCTTCCTAACCTTGCTTATTCAAAGTCCATGTTTGATAGGATGGTTAATCAGAAATATTCCAAGGTGACCAGCACATAGGAACAGTGGCCCAATTGTGAAAATAGACAGATATGCAAATACAACTACATTAAGCTAAGCCTTAAGGAATTAGGTTTTCCCAGCTGGCAAAGTCACTTAAGACTGTTTCTTTTGGGGCTGGGGTGGGTTTGCAGCAAGCTCTCCGTGAATACACTCTGAAGTCTCGTTCCCTGGAAGAACAGCTGCTCTCCCTCCGTCACAACGACAGCGAGCGAGAATTTCGGCTGAAAGACCTGGAATACAGCAAACGAGCCTTGGAGCAGGAAATTCAGAACTTGAGACTCCAGGTAAAGCCTGTCTTTCCTTTGGTCAGTGGTCAGCTGATGCTTGGAATTCCAAGGACTAGCCTTGAAAAGAGAAGGAGGACCACAGTAAAAAAAAAAGTGGGGGTGGTGGTGGTCCGGTGAGCAGACAGCAGCCTTTGCCCTTTGAGGTCAACACTTCCTTTTCTTTCTACATCTCTCTTGGATCCAGAAGCAGAATTGTCATGTGAAAGTAGGTATGGTGGCTCCTCGTTTGCAGTAAGTTGCCCTTTGGAGGCTGGGCTGTGAAAAAGCAAGCTGGGGATGGAAAATACACAAAGATCCGTTTAAGTACATTTAATCTGAATCGTGACTCAATAAATTGGATTTTTTTTTCAAAATATAGATTAGCAAAGATTTTGGACAGTGGCTGTTAGTTAACGGAAACTGCAGTGTGGGAAGGAAGAGAAAGAGAAAGAGAAAGAAGGAAGAAGGTGGAAAGGAAGGAAAGAGAAAGAGAAAGAGGAATGAAAGAAGGAAAGAAAGAGAGAAAAAAGAAAGAGAAAGAAAGAAAGAAAGAAAGAAAGAAAGAAAGAAAGAAAGAAAGAAAGAAAGAAAGAAAGAAAGAAGAAAGAAAGGAACTGTTCCATAGGATAACTCTGTCATTATGTGGAGGTTGCTTTAAAGAACCGTTAGTGGTTTCTTTTAATTGCAGAAACTAAAATGTTTCCTTTGCTCAGACTTCCACCAATCCTCTGGGCCAGACCACCACGGATGAACTGTCCAGCCGCTACGTAGAGATGATCAACCAACTCAGAGAGGATAAAGACCGGGAGATCCGCACTCTGCGGGTAAGTTGGCTTCCTTATCAAACATGCCGTATTGCTGGGCTTTCTTTTAAGCCATTCCTGTTTTGCAGAGGTGGGGCTTCGACAGGACTTGCTGGCCTTGTCTGACCTGGAACCTGGGTTGGGTTGAGATCGTTAAACAGAGGACCACATGGACATCCCCCAAAGTACAGACTAGCCTGGGAGGTTACCATCCATTCCAGAAGAAGACAGTGGCAAAGGGTTTCTAACCCTGTCCCCCTGACAATTGCATAGTGACACCCGTCGGATTCAACTTCACTCAGAGGCACACAGATATAGTCCTTTGACTACCATCTGTTTAGTGATCATTCAAAGTTGTGGCACTGAAATAGGTGACTAATGACCGTCTTTCACATTCACGACCGTTGCAGCATCCCCACGGTCAGGTGCTCAAAATTCAGACGCTTAACAACTGGCTCATGTTTAGGACGGTTGCAGCATCCCAGGAGGGTCCTGGGACCACTTTTTGCGACCTTCTGACGAGCAAAGCCAATGGAGAAGCCAAGGTCACTGAACAGCCCTTGCTTTTATTTTATTTATTTTTATTTTAATTCCATTTATATCCCACCCTTCTCCGAAGACTCAGGGCGGCTTACAAGCTTAGCAGTAGCCTTCATTCTATGTATATGCCTGCTTGTTAGGGCTTTCACACCTCCCCCAAGCGGCATTATTACAAAGTCAGCTTAATTGCCCCCAACAATCTAGGTCCTCATTTTACCTACCTCGGAAGGATGGAAGGCTGAGTCAACCTTGAGCCTGGTGGGATGCAAACCTGCACTAATTGCAGGCAGCTGGTGTTACTTAAGGCAGCTGGTGTTACTTAAGGAGGCATTAGCCCACTGCTCCACCAAGGCTCTTCCAACAACTGCAGTGATTAACTGTGCTGAGAAAGCTTGTCCAACTCCACAAATGTCTCGCTCAGGCAACAGAAATGTTGGGGTCGGTTGTGGTCGCTAAGTCCAGGACTACCCGTATTTAGGTATGGCAAAGCTGCCTCTTGAGCACTGATCCATGTGAGCTTTGTTCTTTTGGTTGTTGTTGCCGTGTAGTGCACCTTGTCCGAATTCCAGAAGGATTTCTCGAGAAAGCAAGGGACTGACACTGACCTGCAGATAAGACTGCAAGACTTGATTCTCAAGCTGGAAGAGAGAGACGCCTGCATCAAACGGCAGGAGGAGGTAAGTAGTGGCGCATGGAGAGTTGAGCAAATTCTTGGCTCAGTCCCTAATCAAGGAGCCCTCAAGGAAGAAACCACACCCTAGCTAAGACTAGCAAGGCAAGCCTCCTTTATATAAAAGCCAGCAAAACGCCACTCCCCTTTGCACGGATGATGTTGCCTAGCTTGGTAATGAAACGTCTACAGGAAAACAAGATCAGGACTCAACCGTCAATCTCAGATTTCTCCTAGCTGTCTGTCTGGGTTCTGGGATGAAGTCCATGAGTAGGATTTCATCCTCGTCACTCTTTAATTTACGTCTCCTTTCCGAGGGACCCATTTTCAGCAAACTTAATCAGTATTGGGAAGGTTCTGAATAGTCTATATGGGATGGTGTCTTTGTGCCTGAAATGGTTGTTTTTTTTAATCTTTTAGGAAATCTTCAGATTGAGGCAAGAAAAATTAGCCATCAATCCATCCCAAGGAATCACAAAGACCATCATCACAAAAAAGTAATGCTATTGCGAGCAACTGATTGTTTCTGTTTGGGAAACCTACAAGTGTATTTGGGGTTTTTTTGGCACTGATCTTTTTGCCCTCATTAGCACCCCAAAAGTCAGCAGACCTAAAAACAAATACAAACTGACACTAGGCCATAACACAACAGCAAAAGATAAAACTTATTGAAAAAAATACACCTAGTGAGAATAAAATATACAGAACATCTTTTTTTTGCAATTAAAAACCACAGTAACCCTAACCCTGTTTAGCTAAGATTCACAATCATATTGCACAGGAGAGATCGCAATAGAAAACATTTCATTGCTTTTATCACAATTAACATTAAATTTGGTCTCTCAAACAGCTGGTGAAAAATCCAAATTAGAGAAGAAAAGACAGGGAAAAAAATCAAGAGGAAAAAAAATAACAGGAATTTTTATGCCACGGGTATCCTCCCATTTCTTTTAAATGTAGATAATTAAAATTATGTTTCATCTGGTATAACTCAACGGGAACAGTCGGATTTTTTAAAAATAGGGTAGCCGGGAATCCTTTGTGTGTGTGTGTATGTTTGACTCGGTCAGTGACAAGTCACTGTATTCTTGGCAAGATTTGGGAAATGGTTTACCATTGCCTGCTCCCTAGGGCTGAGAGTGAGTGACCGGCCCAAAGTTACCCAGCTGGTTTTCATGCCTAAAGTGGGACTAGAACTCACAGTCTCCCAGTTTCTGGCCTGCTGCCTAGACTACTAACCCTAACTGGCTTTCAATCTAGCTGTGGCAATTGTTGCGAGAGACAGATTATAGTCCTGCCCTGCTTTTAAGAGTGGAACAATGGCATCTAAGATCGAATTGAGCACCAGGGTTGATGTTTTGCTTTTCACCGCCAGATACAGGAATCATTACCCCATCCTTGGCCTCTTGTCAGATGACTACAAAGCCACATCACCTGGTGGGGAAACGCAGACCATTGTGATTGAAAAAACGGGAGAATCGTGGAAGGTAACTGCCCCCAACCGAAACATCTCTCACATTCAATTAGACCTGCGGGAGCTTTTAGCATTAGGATTTTAAAAGGTGGGAGGCAGTGGGAGGGCAACCCAATTAAAACCGCAGATAGTTTTTGACTTGCGCCCAGTCTGTGATGGGGCAGCGTGGAAAACGGGACGTCACGCTATTTGAAATTCATAGCCAGGTGAGGCGTTTGCTGCTGCCTCTGTAGCTCCCGTCGCAGAGCTCAGAAGGCAAAAGTGCATTGAACATTTCAAGGGACCAGTTTGAAGAATTCATCCTCTTCGCCTCCTGTGGTTGTATTTCCCGACCGAGAGAAGCCCTCGACTTACAAGCATTCATTTTGTGACCATTCAAAGTTACGACGGTGTGACCTTTTTTCACACGTCCACGGTCATGTGATCTAAATTTGGCCTCCTGGCCAGTGGCTCATATTTATGACAATGGCAGTGTCCCGGTGTCAGGTAGTTCACCTTTTGTGACATTCCTTACTAGCACTTCCCCAAATGCAGCGGGGAAGCTGGATTCTCTGAACACACCTGTGCTTCTAACTTTACAAGGGCAGCGATTCAAGAAAAGTTGTAAAATGGGGGTAAACTCCATGAATAGCTGTCTTGCTTAGTTATGGAAATGTTGAGCTCAGTTGTGGTAATAAGGACTACCTGTATTTGTGCAGAAAATGCTACTAAACATTCGGTTCGCAAACGCCTACAGCCTAAGGCAATGGCAGACGAGCATATTACAGGTTAGCCAGGAAAGCTTAAATTTTTTAGTAATTGCTGTTTGGTCTTGAAGGCCAACTCTTGTGCCTTAGCTGAACAAATCCCAAAGAGTTTGGGATAAATAGTGATTTATCTCTTGACAGATATCCTAGCGAAGAGGTGAAGATGAATAACATGTCCTGTTTCTTTTCCCACAGGAATCGTTTACTTCTGATTAAAGGTCTGCCGGGCGTCTGTCAAGCAGGTCTGCTGAACAAGTTGTGGCTGATCAGATGAGTCTGCGTCAAAATGAATATTGTTGCGTCATTGTTTTGCTTGCCCACCCGCTTCATGTAATGCTGGAAGTTTTGAGATAATTCTGGATCAGTCAGGGTTGGAAGGAATTGTTAAAGCACACGCTACCAAATGCGGCATTTGAACAAGTTCTTCGCACCAGGGGGTTTCAACTTTCAAGCTTAACTGGTCAACTGAAGAAATGTATGAATGTATGGGTCAGGAAGGGATCTGGGCTGGGGAATTCAGAAATCCCGTGTGCTGGCCAAGCTTCTGTCTTCTCCCTTTTTAACTCCAAAGATCTGAGAAACTATATCCAATACCTGCCTGATGCTTCAGTTGAGAGATGCAGAGATCAATAATTACTAAATAAATGTTTTTTTTCTTTATTGGAAACATTCAGTCCATTACCAATATTATATCTAGGAATGCTGCTTCCAGCCACAGCCTGTTAATGAAAGCAGTCGAGAGTTATTTGACAAGTATACTTTTCTTTAACATGTATTTTCTCACTAGCAGTTTTCTGTTCTTTTGGAAGGAGACGGAGTTAGTAACTTTAGTTAAAGTACTTAATTGTTAGTACTTGGGTGTAGGGTTAGTTGTTTTTTTTTTTTTTATATTGTTGTAGTTACTCTGTGATGTGGGTCAAATCTTGAACAGACAAGTTTGGACTGAGCGCGGTAATTTGTTGTTCTATCCTTTGTGGCATGAAGCTAAAATCTAAGATGTGGAGAAGGAGGGATGGAAGGAGAATTGATTAGAAAGCAATTTTGCTAGTGCAGTGGGTTAGGACTTGTATGTTGTTCAGAGAAAATTAGATAATGCTTGTGGACCGTTTTCAGCATGAAGCTGAAAATTGATTTTGAGATTGGAAAATTGTGCTTGTATGAGTGCAGAGACGGATATGATGGTGGATTCACAGCATCACAAGCAAAGTTAGTTGAACTTGCACCGCACTGCCTTCCATCTAGGGCTGGGGAAGGCAGCACCTCCCACTCAGAAAGACAAGGAGAGATGGAGCGTAGATGACACATTTGCAGGAGATGTATCTTAGATTCTGCTGTGCACAGGTGCAGCGTGCTTGCTTATTCTTGCTGGCTTATAGAGTCAAGTAACTGATAAAGGAGACTATTTGTAGCTCAGGGTTGAAATGAGGGTGCCTTGATGTTCTCTGAACTTGCTTGTTTTTGTTGCAGATGTTTCATTACCAAACTAGGGATCACCATCAGGGCTAGAAGGAGTGGGGTGTGTAACTGCATCTTGTACGTAAGCAGAGAACAAACCTCACTCCCTTCTATCCCTGACGATGTTACCTAGTTTGAAACGTCTGCAAGGGGGGAAAAACCAAGCTCGGAGAGTGGACCAAAGAGCCCTCAGCGTCAACTAACTTTATAAATGAAAATACCATAGGACAGGGGTCGGCAACCTCGGCTCTTTTATGACTCGTGGACTTCAACTCCCAGAATTCCTGAGCCAGCATAGCTGGCTCAGGAATTCTGGGAGTTGAAGTCCACGAGTCATAAAAGAGCCGAGGTTGCCGACCCCTGCCATAGGGGATCATAGAAAGGTGTGTAAGACATGGTCTCAAAATTGGCCTTAGATTTGAGGCTGAAGAGCTTGCAGTTACTAGTCAACACAAGGGAGCCATCTTGTTTTGTGGTGCCACACTGATGGTGCAGTTAACATAAAATAAATAAATAAATAAATAAATAAATAAATACTGACGTAACTGTTTAACCTTGCTTCAAGATTGACAGGCATGGGGGCTACAGAACGCAGAACCTCTGTAGAATAGTATGTGGCAGAGGGGGGGGGGAAATATGAAAACTATTCTTTGTTTCCATTTTTGTTGCACAGATCTGCAAAGCCCAGTTAACCCCTAAATATGGAAATAAAAGAAATTCCTACTTCTGGTTTGTACAAGCTACGTTAGACTTTTAGGCAAAGGGAATTGGTAAATAGCTGGGAGGCTGCATTCTTTATACTGTAGTCTCTCAAGACAAAAGATTCCTCAGGAACAAGCTTATTCTAAACAATTATTGAATCTTTACAATTACTGATGGCTTTTAGATGCATGAGTCAGCTTTTAATGTCACTCCATTTCCTGTTTTGACAAGAGGTTTATGTCATCTGTCATCTTTTGACCTGAAAAACATTTGCCTTTTGTTCAATGTTCTTTAAACATACACACACACACACACACACCCAGATTTGAAATGCAAAATAATAATAAATAATAATAGTAACAATTAACACAGATAAATCTAAAACTTCAGTCCACTGTTTGAAGGTCACGTTTCTGTGCCTAGAAATAATTCCGATTGAGATTTAAAATTTCAAGTCGGGTCAAGCTCCAAGATGCATTTTTAGCGATAGCTTTGAGGAAATGGAAAATGAACTCTGGGCCTCTGTTAATATTGTGAGTCCAAAGGAATATGGAGAATGTGGTTCAGTTATTACAATTATAAACACCCAGAGTTGCTCTGGATAACGAAGTGAGTGGCATAAAAATTTAATAAATAAAACAACTCAAATCAGCTCTCATATGGACCGTTTATTCTTAGGCACTTAAATCTATTTAAGCATCAGCTCACAATGGTGACATACTGTACATATACTGTACATACATATATATATATATATGTTTTGAGTAGCCGTAACTCTTGTAGGGCCCATTTAAAGAGAAATGGATAGACAAGCCTCAGTGTAACAGAAAATTCTTATTTGATAGGACTTGGAATTTATCATATTTTCTGACTTGTCAGAGTAAATGTGTTGAGAGTATCTCTCTCTGGATTCCTTGATCTATAGTACTGCTGAAAGTTGAACAGTGAACCAAGTACAGGTAGTGCTCAACTTACGACAACTGAGCCCAAAATTTCTGTTGCTAAGCGAGACAACTTAAGTGAGTCTTGCCCTCGTTTTACAACCTTTCTTGCCAGTTGATAAGCGAATCACTGCAGTCAAATTGGTGACCCGGGTGTTAAGCGAATCTGGCGTCTCCGTTGACTTTGCTTGTTAGAAGGTTGCAAAAGGGGATCACGTGACCCCGGGACGCTGCGACCGTCATAAATGTGTCAAGCATCCGAATGTAAATCATGTGACCATGAGGATGCTGCAGTGGTCACACACGTGAAAAAAAAAGGCTGTAAGTCAAACTTCTTTCAGGGTCACTGTAACTTTGAATGGTCGCTAAAAGAATTGTCGTTAAGTCGAGGACTAGCTGTACACGCAAAAGGGCAAAGTTGAATTTGAAATGGGTGAAAGTTAAGTTGAGCACATTTGGCTGTTCTCAACATAAACCTTCAACCATTTCTCAATAGCCCAGAGAAGGGAAATGTTAAGGTTTAAAATGTTTTAAATTAAGAGCCGTTTTCAGTTATAAAATTCCCGCAAGTTTTCTTCTCAAGCTCTTGTTTTGTGGCTACGGTGATGCTTTATCCCTTCTTCTTCCACCGGGTGAAGATATTTTTGGAACTGACATGGACAGTCTTGAATAAATCTGTGATAATATACAAGAATACCACTCACTCTCTTGGTTAAATAAAAAAATGTGTTTCTAAGCTTGATGGTTCAGATCTTGTTTCTTTAGGCTGCTGCTATGTAAATAAAACTGGACATTAACTGTTCATCTTATGCACACAGGTGTCCTTGTAAATTTCCAAAATAAGTACATAAGTGAGTAGAATAGCCTGTTGTTTTTTTTTAAAAAAAGCACAAAACCATTTTCTATTTAAAACATGACATGCTTTTAGAGGTGTGATTTCAAATTTTCATTGACTCTTTAACTTTTTAGCTGTTGTCAAACATTTTAATTAGAACTACACAACCTGGCATATGTAAAATTTGATGGCCCTTTTTGAAGATCTACAGTCCACATTTCATAGCTGAGCTATATACAAATCACTTATAAGAGCTTAAGCGTTAAATGTTTTGGTCAAATGTATGTGACGAGCTGCACAATTCTTGGTAATGCATCCTGTGAACTAACAGCAATTTAATAAACCAGATTTAGTTTCAAGACGGTCTCTTTCCTCAGTCTGTGTGTTTGCGGTTTGTGTGTGGAGTGGGTGCTTGTGTGTGTGCATAATAAACATGGGAAGGGAAATCAAGTCATTCGGGAATTTCCAGTGTGTGAAGAGTGCTGGAAAAACCATAAATTTTACAAATCCCAAAGCATATTTTAGGTTATCTATCATGCTTAAGTGACAATTTAAACTTGAACTGCCAAATCGGCTTCAATCAAATGTCCTTTTATGTTTTGTGACAAAATCAAGTTTCCCAATTTTGCACGTGATCTGCCAGATGGGCCTCATGATTAGAATATTTGGCATTCTGTATCCCACCCTCCACTCCAGCGCTAGCAAAAACCATGCAAGATTTAATGGTACCACATCTCACAGGAATCAAATCTGTTAAAATGCAACCATGGAACGGAATTCTCTTATCAAACAAGTCCTAAAAGAGAGATGTTGAAAAATCGTCTTTATTGTCAGGTCAGAATAAAGGCAGTACTTGACGTACAGTTAGTGACCTTCAAAGTTACAACGGCACTGAAAAAAATATGACTCCACTGTTTTCCCACACTTATGACCGCCTTGGCCAGGTGATCAAAATCCAGATGCTTGGCAACTGATTCATATTTATGATGGTTGCAGTGTCCTGGGGTCATGTGACCTTTTGCAACCTTCTGACAAAGTCGGTGGGGAAGCCAGACTCACTTTAACATTTGTGTTACTAGCTTAACAATTGCGATGATTCACTTAACAACAGTGGCAAGAAAAGTTGTAAAAAGGAGCTAAAAAAAATCACTTAACAAATGTTTCACTTAGCATCATAACTTTGGGGCTCAATTGGGGTATGAAGTCAAGGACTTCCTGCATGGAAACATCCTGAATTTTAAAATACACGTCAAACGCTTGGATTTTTTTTCTAATAGACCTTTGTACTGGTGATTTTTAGCCTTTTTAAAATAAACATCACCCTTGCAACTTTTTTAATTACTGCAGTTGTAAGAAATAATTGTTTCATGATACTGAAGCTAAATGAACTTTTTGCATTGGGAAGAAACTTGAAGACGGGTTTTTCTTGTGTAATAATCACGGCAAGAAATTTTTAAGTACATAAATTAGGAATGTATGTCACTTGGCTGGCAGCAGAAAGGAATATAAAGGTTGTTGAGTTTGGAGTGCAAGAGATGCATTTTATTGTATGCTCATTACAATGAGTAACACATTTTAAAATAATAATCCCACGTAACAGTGACAATCTTATTTTACAGCGTGTACATCATTTTTACAGCCACATAAAACACAAGGAGTTTCCTATGGTTTCCCAAAGTTAACTTTCCGAAGGTTGGAAATATATATATATAAAAAAATTATTCTCAAGGAACTGATTCTCATCTGGTGCAAAAACAAAGTATGAACATTATCTGAAACACAAAACCACAATATAGTAGCATGAATGAATTAAAGTTACAATTTATCATGTGAACAGCTGTGTGCAAACATGAAGCAACTTAAAAACGTAAGGTTTTCTTTAAAAAAAATGACACATGTATAACATTTATGAAGGTTTTTTTTTAAATTATTAAATAGCCCTAGACCAGCTTGTTATATTAAGCGGCATTTTTGCAGCATGCTAACACAAAGCATTGTTTAAAGGGATGCGTATTTCAAATGTATACACTGTAAACTGAAAATCCATGTCTGCCCCCTCGTGGCAGCTGTTTGGGTTAAATACTGCATACATAATTTCCATACAGATTGAGAATGCAAGTTTATAGTATGGTATATGTTTTGTATGAATTCTTTAAAAGGTGCAATTTTTGTTTCTATACTGATTTTTTTTTAAAAAAATAAAAGATTAATAGCAAGTCAGGGCGATGGATTCTGACCTGCCAGAAACACTGCTTTTGAAAGATTCTCTAGGATTTTCCAACGGCTGGCGTCTTTCTACCTTGATACTCTCTCTTAAGGACAGTTGTGAAGTTACAAGAAAAAAAAACAAAAAACAGTGCCCCATAACTGCATCTATCATTTTTTTTCTTCTTTTTTTAAAAAATATTGATCAAAAGCTACTTGTCATAGTAATATGTGTCGTATTAAACATTCGACTGTAGTTTCGGATAAAAAGGGAAATTATGTACATACATGTCTCGGTCCCTAGCACCAAACTTTTGATCTCGGAGAACATAATGCTGTATTTTCAACACAATATCCTGTAGTAAAAAATAGGTTAGCAGCTCTGAAAGAAAACTTTGGAAATTGCTCGTTCAACAAAGGGAGAAGAAAACGAGATTTACCTATGAAATGTAACGTTTGCTTTAAAATGAAGAAAAAAAAGGACAGATTTTAAAATTTGATCCACTTGTTGAATACTATGTCCCAGCACAATTTTCTTTGGGAAAAAAAATGTAAGGACTACATGACTGACTTCTACCTAGCTTCACTGTTCGAAACTGCATACGGTACATTTGTTCTAGCCAAAACACTTTGAAAGAACTTCTGTCCTGTTCTGGTTTTCCTTAAGTGGCGTTATTGATATAAAGAGCTACGGGAATGGACTTCATATTTCTTTAGCTTAATAATGTGTAACGCTTTATTATAACAGAAGACATTCAAGGTCTCTTTCTGCACCTTCTCAAACATTCATCTCTCCGCGTTTATAGTGCTCGTTAGGTTCCTATCAGCAACAATCATAGGGCTACGAGATACCCAGTCAACCCTAATACTTCTCTTTAAGACTCTTTTAATCTAGGGGGTCTTCAAACCTGGCCCTTGGATGACTTGGGGACTTCAACTCCCAGAGTTCCTCAGCCAGCGTGGCTGGCTGAGGAACTCTGGGAGTTGAAGTCCCCAAGTCATCCAAGGGCCAGGTTTGAAGACCCGCCCCCCCCTGCTTTAATACAAAGAATGCAAAGTTATGATTTAAGATCAAGCTTTGAAACCAGGAGAAACAGTTCGTGAGAGTTTCCTTCCCCTAACACACTGTCTTCTGCAGCGGCCGGACTACATGAGGGCCTCTTTGTGATGCCTCATGATATGTTGGTTTTTCTCCGAAGGCCTCCGGAAGCCCTTTTTACAATACTCGCACCTGTGAGGGTAGTCTTTCGTGTGTATGGATATGACGTGCCTCTTGAAGCCCGAGGCGTCCGTCGTGCTGTATTCGCAATACTGACACTGGTAGACTTTCCGCCCGCTGTGGGTCTTCATGTGCTTCTTCAGCTCCAGCTGCTGGCGGAATCCCCTCTTGCAACGCTTGCACTTAAAAGGCAGGTCCTTGGTGTGAACGGAGAGGATGTGACCGCTGAGTACAAAAGGGTCGGAAGTCTTAAAATCGCAGTGCCGACACTGGTGGATCTTTTTCCCTTTGTGGGTCTCGCTGTGCTTTTTGAGCTCCGAGGGCCGGTGGAAACCTTTCTCGCAGACCTCGCACTTGTGAGGGAAGTCCTTCGTGTGAACGGAGATGATGTGCCGCTTGAGGTCACTGGAGTTGGTGCTCTTGTGATCGCAATGCGGGCACTGGTGGGTCTTGTGGCCCTGAAAGAGTTCAGTGTGCTGCTGCAGCTCCTTCTCGTCGGGGAAGGCCTGCGGGCAGTGTTCGCATTTGAAGGGCAGGTCAGTCCCGTGCTTGGTTTTGATGTGCGTCTTCAGGTTGGACTGATCCGCGCAGCGGAAGACGCAGTGCTGGCACTGGTAAGGCTTCTCCCCCGTGTGGGTCCGCATGTGTTTTTTCAGCTCCGAAGGGTGGCGGAAGCCTTTCCCGCACTCGACACAAACGTGGGGGAAGTTCTTGCTGTGAACTGCCAGCAGGTGCCTGTTCAGCAGGCCCTGCTCAGCGGTTTCGTAGTCACAATATTTGCACTTGTGCACTTTAGGTTCTTTATCCCGTAAGATGAGTTTGTTGGAACTCAACGGGCTGGCTTCTCGGTAGCGCCTGGTGTACTCAGTGAATTCGTGCGCCTTGTCGCCTTTGTTGATCAGCTTATGGCTTTCCAGGTGGTTGTGGAAGCTGACCTTTTTGTTCGTTGTGAAGTCACAGTCAGTGCACTGGTATTTCTTCTTAATCATGTGATCTGGGTGGTTCTTCATATGCCTTTTCAAGAATCCCCTGGACTTAAATTTCTTCCCACATATGTGACATGGGTAGACAGTTAAGGGCTGTCCATCAGGACCTATTATAACAGCTGGGTCAAATAAACATGACAAAAATTACGCGACAGTTACCCCGAAGTTATACAGAATGCAATATCAACACGAAAGCAAGCAAATCTTTCAACAGCTAACAATGCAAACCAACACACTGCTCAGAACTACTCAGAGGTAAATATGCTGTAGGGTTAAATGAGACTTTACTTCCAGGAAAAATATGTATTAGGCTGCAAAAAGTGATGATCAAAATCCTTGTTAAAATTGACAATACTCTTAAGAGTAGTCATTTTAAATTACATATTGCAAATGTACCTAGGAGCTCATTCCACTAAACAATTCAGCATATTCCCAGTTTTAAACATCTGTCTAAGGCAGGGGTAGGCAACCTTGGCTCTTTTATGACTCATGGACTTCAACTCCCAGAATTCCATGAGTCATAAAAGAACCGAGGTTGCCTACCCCTGGTCTAAGGCAACCTATTTTGCCATTTTGAAACAACACTTTTGTTTGGCCAATAAAATTGATAAAAAAGAGAAAAATGTGACCTGTAAACAAAGCACACGTGTTAATTAAAAGGTTATATCCTGAAAGAGATGGACAGGGAGTCTCACAATGTGAAAACTTGCTTTTACCCAAAGCAAGTGGTGGTAGGTTACACCACCTAGTTTCAAAACTTGCTGGGAAGAAGATAGTAGGAAGCGATTAAGAGACTGTACAAAAAGTACTCATTGTTTGCAAAAAAAAACCCACCCCAAAAAACAAAAAACCACCCAGACAGACGTTAACTAGGTTAAAAACTACATTTAATTAGATAATAACTTTTTAGAAGGTTGTTTCACCTGTTTGCCATTGGCGTGCTTCACCTCTTCTCCTTTTCTTGGTCTTCTGCTTAAGCAATCTGTTCGTATTAATGCTGTCACAGATTTGGAGATACTGAGTTGTGTTACCATTCTTGTTTTCTAATCTTGCATCTAAGTTTGTTCCTGGAATGAACGATAACATCAGTATATTGCAAACAAGAGCTTTAGAATACCTGATTTACAAAACTAAAGCTGAAAGCATTTATAGAGCTTTTGATGTGTGAAAGGATTCTATTTTATGATGCTAGAACCTCAGAATCACTTCAAACTTCTCTTTAACGCCTCATATAGAAAGCAATAGTTTATTACTGTTTATATTTGCATTGTGTTTCAGAGTTTTCTCAGATGAAGGAAAACAAGTAGTTTACTTGAGCCTTGGTGGAGCAGTGGGCTAATGCCTCCTTAAGTAACACCAGCTGCCTGCAATTAGTGCAGGTTCGCATCCCACCAGGCTCAAGGTTGACTCAGCCTTCCATCCTTCCGAGGTAGGTAAAATGAGGACCCAGATTGTTGGGGGCAATTAAGCTGACTTTGTAATAATGCCGCTTGGGAGGTGTGTGAAAGCCCTAATAAGCAGGCATATACATAGAATGAAGGCTACTGCTAAGCTTGTAAGCCGCCCTGAGTCTTCGGAGAAGGGCGGGATATAAATGGAATTAAAATTAAAAAAAATACTCATTGCTCTCATATTTATTACCCGATATAGTGGCACCCATGGTTCCAACTCGTTAGCTATATTCAAGTAGCGTCTCCATGTATTAATATTCTTTTCCCCCTTTTCAAATTTAATTATGAATTATTCTAAAAAAAACCATAAGACTGCTCTATGTTACATTGCAGAGGGAGCAATATTTACACTAAGCATGGAACATTTTTTCATCTTCTCACCTGGTGTTTGACAGTCTTCATATTTCCTAGGAAGTCTTCTATCATCCCCTAGAGAAATAAGCAGTTTAGTGATTTAATTTACAAACAGTAGATATGTGCAACATCTATCGTTTGGGGAACAGAACATTAGAAAGAACTTCATTATATTCTGTTTCTCTTCTGGAGCATGTTCCCCCCAGCTAATGTTTGGGGGGGGGGAACTAGAAGTGATTTCTGGTGCTCTGGATGGAGGCCGACCCCCAAATTGGCCCTGTTTTAATGAGAACATCATGAGCCACTCCAGAAGACAGTTCAGAAGACTGTCCTCGCAAAGGCTGACCAGGTCTCTTTGATCCAGAAGAAAAACAATAGGTTTTGCACACAGCCAACAAACAGTTTGTGCACTGCTACTGTAAAATGGTTGAAAGAAGAAAAAAAAAGGATGAGTACTTAATTGCCAAAACTTTCACTGTAAGGATTCCAAAGAGTGCCAAGCATAATCAAAACGCAATCATATATCTTATAGATAATAACAAGGTTTGCTGTCTGTTGCTTCCAAGAAAAAAAAACGACAAATACTCTTTGGTGTCCAAGAACCCATTTTATGCTATGAATATAATTATTATCGGGCAGACGAAACAGCAACAATTGGCCTTCAGATATTCTATTTATGCTATCATGAAAAATACTTGTTATGTAAACAGAGGTCAGTGCATGAACTAAACAAACCTGCCTAGCAACCACCAGCCTCTCTTTCGTAAAGCATGTACACACAGGTACACAAATAAACAAGCAGTATCATGGACTCTGACAGGGCTCCCAGGATATCTGACAATACTTTTTGATTATTTAATAGGCAATATTCTGCATTCCAAACCTCTTTACTTATATAACCCTGTAATTGTAGCAAATAAAGTCAATTGCTTTTATTATTTGACCTGAAAAGAAAAGAAAAAAGGAAATCCCAGGATTCAAAAGAAATAGGGGAATTAATCGCTTTCTGAAGTTATATTTAGAAAACGTAAATATGCATAACAAAATGTGTAGTTTGAACAAAATCAGAGTGCCTTGTTTTTTAACACCAAGTAGTAAATGCGGGACGCGGTGGCTCTGTGGGTTAGGACACTGAGCTTGTCAATCAGATGGTCGGCTGTTTGGCGGGTCGAATCCCGAGTGCCGCGTAACAGAGTGAGCGCCTGTTACTCATCCCAGCTTCTGCCAACCTAGCAGTTCGAAAGCACGTAAAAATGCAAGTAGAAAAATAGGGACCACTACGGTGGGAAGGTAACAGCGTTCCGTGCGCCTTTGGCGTCTAGTCATGCCGGCCACATGACCACAGAGACATCCTCGGACAAGCGCTGGCTCTTCAGCTTTGAAACGGAGATGAGCACCGGCCCCTAGAGTTGGAAACGACTAGCACGCGTGTGCGGGGTAACCTTTACCTTTATCTTTAGTAAGCCGGAAGATGTCATTTCAGAAATCTTCTCGGTCACCAAAGATCAAGTTTGACTTGAAGGAGACTTGACTTCAGGTAGAAAGGGATGGGGGGAAGAAGAGAAAAAAACCCTCCTTGACATGAGCAAGTCTATAGAAGTAGTGACTGCAGTGAGGAGAAGGGACTGAGTTAAAGAAAAAGGAGCTTCTTACCATAAGCAGCAGCCCAGGCAACTGGAACAAAAGTTTTATTCACACCAGAGTCTTCAAGCTGTGCATCGGGAAGTGAGGAGGCTTCCTCTTCGCCAACTATTACCTCCATGTAAACTTCATCTGCTATTTCAGCACAGCCTAGAATTGATGTGAAAAGGAAGCTAAGTTAATTAATTCTCTTTATGTAACTAATTTATCCTTGCTCAATTAACATCCACTAAACCCACTATCTGGATTTGTATGGAATAAATCATAATACAAAATTGTTCTGAATCAACTTCTTCCCTATTATTAAGGCTTCTGCTGTACGCATATTAACTTTGGGGGGGGGAAGGGGGAAACCCCACAAAAAATACTTTTAAACAAATCTGCTTAAAATTACACTGTGCTTTTATATTGCAGAGAAGCTAAGCATAATTCCTAAGTAGAAAAGCACCTTAATAAAGCGATTTTTAATTCACTCACAATCATATAATTAAATTATGCATTTCAAAAATATTATTTTTATAGCACTTAATATATTCAAAGCAGTTCATTATCAACATTTACATTTTCAATACTGTAATGTAAGCCAATAATTCGGCTATTGGCTAGCTTATCTATCTAGTAGGTACATGGCTAAAGCAGAATCTGTAATCGAAACAATCGTAAGGTTTAGATATTTAATTTTAAAAATCGGTTGTAATTTTTAAAGGAAATGAAAGTTACAAAGACAACTCTTTTAGATATCTTGGGAATTGTGTTATGTTGTTATCTTGCTTCTCACTGGCTTCAACGTATTTTAAATACTGAACAGGTAAGTAAAAGATTATTATTATTATTATTATTATATGCAAACTCTTGTCAGTAATTATTGATATTTAGACATTAACACAGCTTTATGTAAATTAGAAAAGCAAAAAAAAAACAGTGAATACAGACAATTGGGGAAGCATTCATAAAAGTATTGTCACTGGAACTACATACTTAGCTTCAGACATTTCGCAAAATGTATCTGGTATTGTCACAGTTTCGTGTAAATATCAAGAAATATATTATGTTTTGCCATTCACACATGCAAAGCAGATCAAAGTCAGCAACGAGGCAACATAATAGTAGACCACAATTTTGCCAAAATGGATTTTGCAATTGCTTGGATTAAAGCTTCTGTAAAAGTGTACATAAACCCTTTCTACAATGCAAAATTTGTGACCCGAGTAATTACAGAGGTGGGAAAGATTGAGTAAATCTGTATACTTGTTAATCTTCTGTAACTTAGAATAATCATTTAGTAAGAGATCTTCTAGAAATTACAAAATTATTTACTTAATGATACAAACAAAAGTTGTCCTTACTAATATCTTCATCCTCTTGGGAGGAATCTTTAACAGCCATATAAACCATCTTTTCTCGCTGAACTCTGCCAACACTTCCTTGCTCTAGAACTCCAGCTACAGAGTGTCCATTGTGAAAGTCACTCTCTGTTACAATCTCCGTTCCCCCTTGAATAGAAAAAATAATATTCACATGGTAGAATTTTAACAGGAACAGTAAAAGTTTGCTATTTTTTCTTCTGTGTTTGGGGTATAACAGAAGTCAACCCAGTTTTAGGGACAGCAGATAATACAACGGGATGGCCTTAATCTGTAAGCAGTATGACAAATTTAAACACGTGGCAGGAAGAAAAAAAATAAAGATAGCCATTCAAGGCTTGGGAAGACTGTAAGACTCTAGAGCAGGGGTCTTCACACCTGGCTCTTTTATGACTTGTGGACTTCAACTCCCAGAATTCCTCGGCCAGCATGCCTAGCTGAGGAATTCTGGGAGTTGAAGTCCACAGGGCATAAAAGGGCCAAGTTTGAAGACCCCTGATTTAGTGTCTGCCTACTTTAAACTGGTTTGATGGAAACTTTAATTAAACTAGAATCATTACAAAGAAAGATTTAGTCTGTGAAAATTGGCAGACAGATTCTATTTAATATTTATGGACTGATTCATAAACCTAAGTTTAAGATACATACCTATTTCAACATCATCCTCAGCTTCGGCTTTAAATATGTAAACTTTAATAACTTCAGAACCAAACCCATCATCTTTAGATACGTCACCGTGTGAAACCTCAGTGCTGATTTTTAAGGGGGTGTTTCCAATGTGGTCTAATTTTTCCCCAACATCATCCACTAAAAAATTAAAAAATAAATGAGAACTGCAGTTAAGTCTGAAGTAGAATGTGAAGCAAAGCAATATGTTCTGAGAATCTTAGCTCACTTATGCAAATACCATCTTGGCTGCATTAGAGGCTGGCATGCACACCAATCTCTCTGTACTTGTTTAATTTCTGAAGATTGTATATGGTATAAATATATCCACTGTAATTTGGTAATATATTATTTTAGTAAACCAAAATGATTTACTTCACCATCGGAAAGAATCAGCAAGTGTGCTGTAGAAATATATAATTAATATCATAATGTCTGATTAAGCAATTAAATAAGGCAAGGGTATTTTGCATTTAATTGGCCTTTTTTGCATTTTAGAACACATACGAAGTGAGGAATACCCATATTATCATTTTTGTTTTTTGTTTTTTTAAAAAAGGAAATTCATCTTGGTTTGATCTTAGAAAGACCTTCAAAATTTCCAATAAAGCGTTAGCATTTATTCACACAGACATTGCTTCCTTTCCATAAGAAGGTACTCTACAAGATGAAATTATGACTGATGCAGAATAGTGAAACCGTGAGTGAATTAATGACAGGTATATTTTCATGGGGGTAGGGAGGGCGAGGGGGGGGGGAATCAGAAATTATTTACCCAATCTCTTCAACATTTCTTGCTTGCATGAAAATCCTTCCCTTAATCAGAGTTAGGTTTATACCACACTAATTTTAATTTATGGACAGAGAATTTTGGAGTTCTTTCTCAAGCAAAGCATGTTAACCAATTCCCAATATGATCTCTTTGTTTTAAAATGATCCAGAAATAAAAATGAAGGTACCGAATGAACTGCTGGGAGGGGGAGAAGAATAGGTTGATATTGGAGAAAAGAAGCACGCATTGGGCCTGCTCTTCACTTTTGGACTGCTTTAGACTGTTCCATGATTACAGTCAACAACAGAGTTTCTTTTTAGCACTATTAACCGTACCACAAGACACACACCCCCATCCCACCTTGCGTTATCTTAAGCAAATTTAGTATAATTTACTTTGCTGGAAGCTGGAAAGGAATTGTTTACGATTGCGCTTCCAGGCAATAGTCAACTAGATGCTCATCTGCTTCTCAGATGTCATAGTTCTTTCATGGAAGCAAGCAAAAATCATTTGTATAAAATTTGCTTTTATACAAAGTTTACACAAATGTAACAGTGCATCTTTCCTTTATATGTGTGCCCATATGGCCTGTGCTAGATGTCATTTAATGATACCTGCTAAAACTGCTGCAGTTTTGGGTGTCACTGATGAACTTGTATTTCAGAAGGCTGTGAACTGGTCAGAACAATGCTGGAGCTACTGAAAACAGAACTAAATAGAAATAAAAGAAGCTAATCACTTAACTTTTTAAAAAGTTTTTTTTAATCAGTATCGCTACTGTTAACCATTACAAAACTATGCTTATATGACTGAACTCAGCGTTGCTGGTGTTTATTAATGAATTTTAGGGGGGGAGGGAAGCAAATAAAATTCAAGTCATTGGGCCCATGCAACCTACATATCTGAATTTATAAAAAGTTATCTCACAGAGGCCAACAAATCTTCCTTCCTTCCTATCGGTTTGGTTGCAGGCTGAGGTTGTAGGGAGATGCTAGACTGGTCGATTTATATACAGATAACAAATATGTTATTTTAACAGGAGAGCTAATTGACAAATAGGAGCAGTGATTGCTTTTGGGATGTGTTGGTATAGGCCAGGGGTAGGCAACCTCGGCTCTTTTATGGACTGAACCAGCTTCGCTGGTTATCTTAAGCAAATTTAGTATAATTTACTTTGCTGGAAGCTGGAAAGGAATTGTTTACGATTGCGCTTCCAGGCAATAGTCAGCTAGATGCTCATCTGCTTCTCAGATGTTATAGTTCTTTCATGGAAGCAAGCAAAAATCATGTGTATAAAATTTGCTTTTATACAAAGTTTACACAAATGTAACAGTGCATCTTTGCTTTATGTGTGCCCATATGGCCTGTGCTAGATGTCATTTAATGATACCTGCTAAAACTGCTTCGCTGGTTCAGGAATTCTGGGAGTTGAAGTCCATGAGTCATAAAAGAGCCGAGGTTGCCTACCCCTGGTATAGGCAGACAGATGTAAGGGTTTATGTTGCTAGCACAGAGAAGCAGATTTTTCAAATACTTCTCTATCTCTGAAAGCTTGGTGTAGTTTTTCTGAGGCTCTCGCTGACACGTGTGTGTGTGTGTGTGTGTGTGTGTGTGTGTGTGTGTGTGTTTTGTGTGTGTGTGTATGTACACATATTCAGAAGAGTGGGAGGTAGACATCACAAAGTTTCAAGCAGTTCCTTGTGAATTGCCCATTTAAGAATATTTAAGAATGGATTGCTACAAAGCACTCTTTTTATGGAGTAACTTCTTGCCTTTGAAATGTTACATTTTTCTTTATTTTCCTTTAAAAATAAGAGTGCAGAGAAACAGTTAGAAATTTGCAACAATTCTATGCAACATTAAATAGAAATGTGCAAATGCTGCTGGCCTAATAACAAGGATTCCAGACCAAACAGTGAAGCATTTACTAGATTCATGAAGATGTAGTAAAAAGAAATATGAAAGAGAAATAATACACATAAACCCTATGATGGTAATGGAAGTGATTTGTCTATTGTATTGTGGTAGTTTCCTTCTTCCAGGGTTTCAAGCTGGTTTTTTAATATTTGAATAATAATAAACTAAGTGTGCAAATTCATAATCACTGCTTTAATTCCATTCATAAAAATAACAGAGAACAAGGCTCTTTTTAAGATTTGTAAGATATGCCAATGACTGTAAAAACACTAAAATGAAGTCCTCAGGGTCTTTTATTTACCATATTAATTAAACTGAAAAGAATGGGGGAAATTAACATTGCAACTCTATCTGAATTCTCACTTGCCATTATTTTGACAAGTTAAGATCCATACACTACCCGTTTCAAATTCTGGCTTATTAGAAGGTATAATCCTTAGGTTAATAAAGACCCTAACAATTTCCAACTAAAATAAAAACTGCAGCTATAACATACAATAGTATAAACTGCAGCACTTAATACATGAACAAAATCTTACCTTCTAAAATACATTTTTCCAAAACATATTGGTTAAATATCATTAATGTCATGCCCAAACGGCAGCAGCAGAAATATTGCAATGGATAATATTAACACTTCAAATTTTCAGGTGCATCTTGCACTGAACAATACTTGCTAAATAAAATTTTTTAACACTGAAAGGTCTCAATATAACAGGAACATAACACTGGAATGTTGGAAAAATATATTGGAATATATGGTATAGTACTGGGGGAAAAGCTGCAAATAAAAATGATTACAAATCATTAGAAACATATTGCATGTGTTAATAATGCTTTAGCATATGAATACTGTAATGCACTCTATCTCTATCTTGATATCTATTAAATGTTAACTACATATTTTATTTTTATTTATTATTAACATTTATGCACCATTTATTCAAGGGACTCCAGAATTTAAATGCATGCAAACTAGACTGTTGTACCCGCAAGTCATACATTAATGCATTTTCCCATCTTGATTTAACAAAACTTTCTGTTAAAGAAAAAACAAAAGGCATTTTATAGACTTCAACATAATAATTGTGAACCTATAGGACAAGTTAAAAAATATATTTAACTCCACATTCATTCTTACCAAAGATTTCAAGTGATAATTCCCGAATATTATTTTCTGATCATGCATAAACTTGAACAAAGAGGGAAAAAATACCCAATTATTTCCTTAGATTATTAACGTTCTATTATTATGGTTACCAAGGCAATCGTAAGGAACATTTTTCTGCAGAAATAGGAAGGGATATCCATCGACAAAGAAAAATTATAAGGAAGTCTTAACACCTCTAACTTACCTTTCTTAGCTGTTTCCAGGTATGAGATGTTCAGATTCACTGTGGATTGCCAGCTCCCAATTCATGTGATGTCTCAGCATGCACAATGCTGGTGCTATCACACCCACCATAAAACCATGAGATACATGCCAAAATTTACAGCTGTGCAATTTATTTATTTTTTTAAAAAAATCTGACTTTCCTAACTGTTTTCTCAGAAGGGAACAGAATAGGATTTTACTTATAGTTGTAGCAGACTGTGCAATGCTGTATTGCAGGGGTGAGTAACTTTTGGCCAACATGTCAAATGTAGTCCAACCGTTCCTTTTATGGCCCATTTCTGAGCTGAGTGTATGTGGCCATCAGCCGCACTGTAACTCTGTGCCCTGGACTGGTAGCAAAATACTCCACCACCTTGCCCGACTAACATGATTGAAGGCAGTGGGATCCAATGGGGTGCATGCAAGAGGGGAAATGGCTCATTGCCAAGGAAAAATTGCCCACCCCTGCTATACTGTACTGTAACAGATTCTTAAAGGGAGGGGGCAGTGGAATATTACCTTATCCCTAAAGGACAGCTCCAGGGTGGCTCTGTAGTGGGTATAGGATCACCAGCATGTGCATGCAGTATCATCCTATGGCTCAAAAGCTAGCAATCCACTGTGGGTGTTTGAACATCACAAACCTGAAAAAGAAAAAAAAGAAAAACAAAGGAGGGCGTTTTATGTTTTGTGTGACTTTCCCCCCCCTCCAAAATACTAAATCTCCATTTTTCCTGAATTCTTGCCATTGGTCACTATAAACGCTAGCTCATAAAACTGTGAAATGGCAGCGCTGGGAAGGATGAGTTTTGAAAACACAGTCTTTTAAACGTGGACCTTTATTTTCAAATAGGTTGATTTTATTTGGAAAACTACTTTGTTTCCTTCAAAACCAATCAGATTTGTCAGGATGCGATTGTACAGAACTTTCACTGTTTCATGGGTGTGAAGAATGTGATGCCCTTACCATGAACTTTTGTGACTGAAGTACAAAGAAATCTTCATCAGTATGACAAATTTAACTATTTTACAATGCTTCACTTTTGGGAGAAAAGTAATTTCTATGAAAAATGCAAAATAGCTATTTCTATAAAATACTAAACAATTAAATGTGTATTGTTAATAAGACTGCACTTAAGCACAAATATTTTGTGGAATATTCCTCAAATTTGTCACAATTTTCATTCTTTTAATACAGAAATACTTTCGTTTGTAGATCGTATTTAACCCTAAAACGGTTAAGCAATAATATAGAAATAAATTCCATGTTGATTTTAACCACGGTAGAGATTTGATGGACCTCATCTTTCTTTCCTTTTGGCCTCCATAACCTTCTTCTTCCCCTTTTAGCATGAAACATATTTAGTTATTTTAATGTCAACCACAGTTACTTTTATTGCCAACTTTCAACCATACTTTTTGTTGTTGTAATACTACAAGCTTAACCTGCTTGTAAACTATAGAGTTAGGGATTGAAAAAGAGCAATTCAAGTCGAAGCTGATACAAACTATCAGTCGGACAAGCTATACCCATTTTTCTCAGCTGAGACAGCAAGCTTACAACTTTTAAACCCTAAATGTTTCCAATTTCCTTCACTAGGTAGTTTTTGTTCCCTTATTTTTATTTATTTTAATTCCATTTATATCCCGCCCTTCTCCGAAGACTCAGGGCGGCTTACAAGCTTAGCAGTAGCCTTCATTCTATGTATATGCCTGCTTATTAGGGCTTTCGCCCCCCCCCCCCCAAGCGGCATTATTACAAAGTCAGCTTAATTGCCCCCAACAATCTGGGTCCTCATTTTACCTACCTCGGAAGGATGGAAGGCTGAGTCAACCTTGAGCCTGGTGGGACTCGAACCTGCACTAATTGCAGGCAGCTGGTGTTACTTAAGGAGGCGTCAGCCCACTGCTCCACCAAGGCTCTTTACAAGGTCGCTCTTAATATGAAACAACCAGACACAGTACTTCTCCACAGTTATATCTCTCATTGTTAAGTCACTTCTAGTCTGAGTAGATAATGTTATATATACCTTTACTTCACTTACAAGATATCATTAGATAGTCTTCAGATGTGCTCTTGCTATCATCATCATCATCCTCGGTCTTGATGGTAACGGTGGATCCAGGAACAGTGCCGGCTGCCTGAATCACGGTTTCGGTATCTGAATTTGTCACAAGCACTTCTTCGGATACCATCGTGGGGGAATCGGGTCCCGATACCGAATCTTGTACCACATGTTCCAAGTGTCCATCGGGACCAGTGACAAGATCAGCCACAAAAACTTGATCAGGTGCTCTAACAGTTTCGGTGATCAAATCGGAAGTCAAAACGTGATCGCTGGCATCCAATGCTTCTTCAATAGCAACATCTGCTTCCAGTACAGATTCAGGAACAATCACTCCTTCGGTCACAACGTCCGTTTCAGTTATGATATCAGGTCCTTGGACAACTTCAGCTGCCAAGCCATGATCAAGGGTGATCCCATCATCTGTGACAACGTCTGAAACCAGCACAGCTTCAGGAACTGACACCACAATGTGATCCCCATCAATGTGAGCGGTACCAGCCATTCCAGCCACTATGAAACAACAACGAATGAGGAAGCATATTAACACTTGTTTTCAGGTTAAAAAAACTAACATATTCCTAAGGGGGTAATGAAATACCCTACAGGTAATCCTCAGCTTGCAACAGTTTGTTTAATGACTGTTTGGAGCTACAACAGCACTGAAAAAAGGGCTTTAGGACTGTTTGCAGCATCACCATGGTCAAGTGATTTACATCTGGATGCTTGACAAGTGATTCGTATTTATGACGCTGGCAGTATCCCGGAGTCATGTGA
The DNA here is from genome assembly GCF_947247035.1 of Vipera ursinii. Classification (NCBI taxonomy): domain Eukaryota; kingdom Metazoa; phylum Chordata; class Lepidosauria; order Squamata; family Viperidae; genus Vipera; species Vipera ursinii. The sequence continues at coordinate 10,310,533 of NC_139525.1, forward strand.
TCACTTTTTGCGACCTCCTGACAAGCGGTCAGTAGGCGAAGCCAGATTCATGCGACAACCTTGCTATTAACTTTAACAACTGCAGCGATTAGCAAATGTGGCAAGAAAAGTTGTAAAATGGAGGGCAAAACTCATTTAACAAATTTCTCACTTAGCAACACAAATTTTGGGCTCAATTGTGGTCGTAAGTCGAGGACTACCTGTACACCTATCTGAAACGGTCCCCAGCTCTTCCAGATATTTATCATCAGTGTAATAACAGAATTCTGCAGCTGGGATGGAAATATTACATAACTGTTGGGACTCAGTGACTCTACTAGGAAACACCAGGTCTGCAGGATAGACTGACAATTTTAAATATTTGTGTTAGCCGTCTTCTAGTGCCAAGTGTATTCGAATTCACCTGATTTCAGAAGTTAAATACAGTGGTATCATTTAAAATAAGTATTTGGTCAGCTTATTATCAAATTCAGAGGAAGGATTTCTTTAGTGGGCACTATACACTCGCCAAACCAAAATGTGGTTTTCTTTGTAACTGACTGAAGCATACAGCTAACCAGAGTGGGACAATGGAGAGGCAACAGGAAGTCAGCCCCATGAGCCTGTCCCCAAATAAACGAAATTCATATCCCCGTACCAATTTTGGCACCCATGCTGCAGATTATTCATTTACAAATACAATGCATCTGATAAGCAAATACTTTAGCTAGTAATAATTTTGTGTGAGTATAGTATGGTTTTTACCAAAATCCTGCATAATCATAGTGTGAGGCATTTTGGATTCCTGTGTCTGCAAACCAAGACTTCCACCACCTGGATCCATAATCATTGAGGCTCATTCACAAACTGAAAAGGGAATTATATAGAAATTACTGTTTGTACTACTACCACATGAAATGTCTTATTAAATTGTCTTGTTCTGTGCAAATGTAATGTAAACACATTGAAGGAATGTTATGTTCTCCATACTTAGCAAAAGTCTAAATCAGAAGTGAAAATTAGCAGAACAATTAAAGGATATCACAGTAGATCCAGCTGCTATTTAAATTGAAATTGAAATTAGGCAGTTTATTCAAGATATGTACTAATATGTTGTGAAATGATTTATATTTAAATCCTAAAAATAAAGGGGCTTACTTCCAGCTAAGCGAACATAAGATTGAAGCCTAGAGCAATTGACATTTCTGTACATGTTAAATGATTCTTATATAATAACTGTTATTCACATTGAAAATTTAACCCAAAATTCTGTTGTTTTTTTTCCAGAACAGTCAATGATCTCTTTTTGATTACTGGCATATATAGGGATTTACTTCCTGGGTCAGTGCCAAACTTGCTCTATATGTCTAGGTAAACAGAGTGGTACTAGATAACCCATGATTCATTGGGTCATCATTTCAGAGAAACCTCCTTACCTAAAGGAAGTATTCTGGTGGGTAATAAAGCTGTGGGAGCAAGAGCTATTTCCAACTTCCTACTGGCTTCCCCATTGACTTCCGTTCTAGGAAGCCAACAGGAAATGTTGGAAGTGATGATTACATGACCATAGCTAATCACAACAGCATAGTGGCATGGTAGCACTGAAGCGGCCACAACTTTGCCAAGTTTAATCCCACCGGAGTCATACTTCCTGAATTTGAACAGATTCTGTAAATTAGCCCATTTGAGGCATGTTAATTCAAAAAAATGTTGCCCTATGATGTACTATTTCACCCAATTTATGATTACAAAATATCAAACACACACGAGTTTTCACAGTTTATAATATAGAAAGACAAGTCGTTATATAATTTAAATCCTTAAGATAAGTTTGCAATATTCTCATTTACAGCTGTGATCATCCAAAAAACCTGGTAATATATATTAGCATGCTTGAATAAAGCCAATTTCTAAGAAACAGTCTTGAAGAAAAAGGGCAGCACACATCTCACTACAATCAATTCAAGCTTTTCTTCATTAATTTCTATTCACCTTTATTATTTTTACAAATAACTCAAGGCAGTGACCATATCCAACACACATTCCTCTTCCTATTTTCCCACAACTCTGTAAGGTGATTTGGGCTGTGTGTGTTTCTGGCCCAAGGTCACCCAGCCAGCTTTCACGGCTAAGGAAGGACTAGAACGCACTGTCTCCCAGTTTCTGGTGCCTTAAACAACAGACCAGGGGTCTTCAAACTTGGCCCTTTTATGACTTATGGACTTCAACTCTCAGAATTCTTCAGCCATCCTTTCTTACCGACAAAGCTCTGAAACTATGGTGGTAGATCAGGGGTCCCCAACCTTGGCAACTTTAAGACTCTCAGAATTCTGGGAGTTGAAGTCCACAAATCATGAAAGGGCCAAGTTTAAAGACCCCTGCATTAGACCAAATCTTATCCAAGATGTAAAACTTTGATATATACACATGGATTTACATGAACAGCATTAAGCTGTAATATATAATACATCTGTTTATATTCTATCTTGCAGTACGTACTAATTTCTTCCCAAATCTTCCAAGGCATGTTTATGGTTAACTGCAAAACTGTGGACTGTTAGTTAAGTTACTCTAGGATAGCACAGCAGAGCACAGCATTGCACCAAAGGAGTGAAATTTTGGAGGACTGGATTGATATCAGTTCAAAGCAAGAATTCTTGAAATGTTTTCTTTGGAACAAAAATGCACACGGACTTATTTTAGTCTAGATCTTGACTGAACATGCATAAAAAATTCAATTAGGAATATAGATTTGCAAATAATATTCACAGTCAAAACAGGCAAAATTTCTCCGTACAAGAACGTATTAAAATTTTATAATGGACGTACTTTACTGAAAGGCGAGAAAAGTTTCTATAAAGTATATGGACTGCATAACTGGGTGAGACAGCATCCCCATAGTTAGAGCTCTGAATTTTCAAGAGGACTATTGCATCTGTGACTATTTTCTGACTCTTCTCACTGTAGAATTTTTTAAAATGGGGGTAACTAGGTAAGGCTGCCGCCTATTGGCCACTAAGTCGGGTCTGGTCATCATGGAATTGCCATACAGGTCCTCTTTGCCCATTCCTGATAAAACAGCACTGCACCCTAAACCAGGGATAAGCAACCTCGGCTCTTTTATGACTCATGGATTTCAACTCCCAGAATTCCTGAGCCAGCTGGCTCAGGAATTCTGGGAGTTGAAGTATGTGAGTCATAAAAGAGCCGAGGTTGCCTACCCCTGCCGTAAACCATTGCCCCAAATTTTTTAATCAAGAAAGTGTAAATACTCCCAAAAACATCCTGAAAAATAAGTGGAACAATTTAGCCTGAGATACCTCTACCTGTCAATTAGGATTAATTCCCCTGGCTTGGAGGATCCCAAAGGTGCTTTTTCCAAAAGCCAACCAGACTTTCTTGGGTTTCTTTTTTTTTTCCTTTGAAAAAATGTTTCACTTCTCATCCAAGAAGCTTCTTCAGTTCTAACTGAAGAACTGGAGTTAAAACCAAAGAAGCTTGTTGGATGAGAAGCGAAAGGGAGAGAGAGAAAAATCCCACCCCCCAAGAAAGTCCGGTTGCTTTTAGAAAAAGCACTTTTGGGACAACCGTGACCTGGATGATGGAGAGCCACCAGAGTCATTCCCCTGGAGGGAAAGCGGAACCAAGGAACCAGCCTTCCTTGCAACTACCATCCTGACTCGATGCTTCGCCCCTTCCAAGCAGCCGCCTTCCTAGAGAAAAGGAGGACTAGGTGGGGACACGATAGCAGCATTCCAGTATTCGAGAGGTTGAGGGTCAACTTGTTTACCGAAGCAACAAAAGACAATGGATGGAAAGAGAAGCAACCTCGAACTAAAGAGAAACTTTCCTGACAGTTAGAACAACCAACCAGTGGAACGGCTTGCCTCCAGACATTGTGGATGCTCCACCACTGGACGTTTCTAAGAGACCAGACAGCCACTCGTCTCAAATTCTATAGTCTCAATTCTATAGTCGTCTCCTGCTTGAGCAGGGAGTGGGGCTAGAACAGACGTCCACAACCTTTGGGGCATCAGGGACCGGTTCCATGGAGAGAGAGGTTTTTGTTTTTTTTTGCAGACCGGAGTGTGTGGTTTTGTGTGTTGCCTGCATCTTGCGGGTGGGGCTTTGCTTCTTTGCACGGACCGCTTGCTGGCATGCCGCGGTCCAGTACTGGTCCACAGGCCGTGTGTGTCTGTGTGTGGGGTTGGGGACCCCTGGTCTAAAAGGTAAAGGTAAAGGTTCCCCCGCACATGCGTGCTAGTCGTTTCCGACTCTAGGGGTCGGTGCTCATCTCCGTTTCAAAGCTGATGAGCCAGCGCTTGTCCGAGGACATGTGGCCGGCATGACTAGACGCCAAAGGCGCACGGAGCACTGTTACCTTCCCACCATAGTGGTCCCTATTTTTCTACTTGCATTTTTTATGTGCTTTCGAACTGCTAGGTTGGCAGAATCTGGGACGAGTAACAGGCGCTCACTCTGTTACGCGGCACTCGGGATTCAACCCGCCAAACTGCCAACCTCCTGATCGACAAGCTCAGCGTCCTAACCCACTGAGCTACCGCGTCCCCTGGTTTAGAAGACCTCTAAGGTCCCTCCCAGCTCTATTCTGATTGACTGCTTGAAGACAGAGCAGACGAGGAGGGATGCAGACGAGGCCCGGAGAAGCCTTAAGCCAGGGGTCTTCAAACTTGGCCCTTTTATGACTTGTGGACTTCAACTCCCAGAATTCCTCAGCCAGCAAAGCTGGCTGAGGAATTCTGGGAGTTGAAGTCCACAAGTCATAAAAGGGCCAAGTTTGAAGACCCCTGCCTTAAGCCATGCAAGGGTTTCAACGGTGTGTCCCCATCCAGGAAGCGACTGAACAGCCAGCCAACTGCGGCTTGGGGGGGGGCGGGAGGGAAGTGCCCTCCCCCCGGGGAGAAGGCTCACTGCAAGCCCGCATCGGTGGAGGGTGGAGGGGAAAGACCAGACGAGCCGTCTGGCTGCGATCTGTATTTTTTTTGGGGGGGTAGGGGTTGGGGAAGAGGAGGGAGGAAACGGGCTGGGCTGGCCATACAAAGAGCATTCGGGACCGCGCCTGCGTCATGCGGCCCCCTCCCTCCACCCCCCCCCTTGCGCGCGCCAAGCTCTCTCTCTCTCTCTCACGCAGCCGGCGAGCGCGCGCGCGCGCGAGAGAGAGAGCCGTCGGGCGCGCGCCCCCGCCCCCCTTCCTCCTCCTCCTCCTCTTCCTCTGGCTTCCAATCAGCGCCCGCGATGAGCAAACAAAAAAGCGGCGCTTTGCAGCCCGAGCCGGGCAAAAGGGGTGGGGTTGTACCCATCCTTCCCCGGGGCGGTGGTGGCGGCGCGGCCGAGGGAGGAGGGCAAGGGAGCCAGGAAGGGAAGCGGCGCGCGGGGGCCGGAGCCAGACGGGCGCTCCCCGGGAAGCGGCGCCGGCGTCGGCTTCCCTCCCGCTCCCGGGCGGCGGCTGCGGCGGCGCTGCGGGAAGGCCCGGGCGGGTTTACACCCCGCCGCCTGTCTGGGGGAGGGGGACGGGGGGCGGCGCAAAAAGGGCCGAGGGGCTTTTCTGCAGCCGGGAGAGGCGAGGCGGGGCGGCGGCGGCGGGGAAGGCGCCGGCGATGGTTGGTTGGGGAGGGGGGGGGAGGAATGGCTGCGGCCGGGGGCGGCCGCCATTTTAGGCGCCGCCATTTTCTGGCCCGCTCTGAAGCCGGGGCTGGCTGAGGCGGCGGCGGCGGCGCCCCGAAGCCCGCCGGAGGCTGCCGGGGACCCGAGCGACGACCGGGCTGAGGTAAAAAAGGATCCGGCTCTCGGAAGAGGAGAAAAGGAGCCGGCCGCGAATGAAGCCCGGAGTAGGCCTCGGGTCGCGGCCCGGGCCGTGGCCTAAGCGGCCTGGCGACCGTCCCTCCCGCCGTCGCCGCGCCTCTCCGTTTTTCTGAGGCGCTTCCTTCGCTGCCTCGCCCGGCCGCGACCGGCGGCCGGCCGCCCCCATTCCCCCCACCTCCTCACCTTCGCCGGGCGGGCTCGGGCCCGAGCGGGGGTGGAGGCCGGAGGACGCTCGGCCGCCTCGGCTGCCAGTTTTCCGGGCCTGGCATTCGAGGTCCGCCAGATCCGAGGCCTGCACCAATCAGAGGCTCGGGCTAGGAAACGGCAGGCGGGCGGGAGCGCGCGCGGCCTTCTCCCTCGCCCGCGCGCGCTCCCTCTCCCCCCCTCCCTGTCCCCCCCCCTGCGCCGTCCTCGCGAACAGCCGCCGCCGAAACACGTCACTCAGGCGCTTTCTTTCCCCCCCCTCCGTTTTCTTTGAGGGAGCATGCGCGCCGAGGCCAGTGAAGCTCGGCGGCGCCCGCATCTTTCCCTGAGTCGGAGGGAGGGGCGAAGGGGGGTAGAAAGGAGAGCGGGCGAACAAAAGCCACCCGGCGGGAGGAAAAGGAGCGGGAGGGCGCCGCACGAGAAACAAAAACAAGCGGGCGATTCTGCGGGTACCGTCTCACGCCAAGACCATCCATGGAGGCGGGAGGGGAGACTTCAGAAATGCGCAGAAAAAAATGTTGCAAAGCTTTCCCCCCCCCCTTTATGTATAAATTTTTTTTATAAAGGAAGCGGCCTCAGTCCAACTTTGAAATTAGCCTTTTTTTCTTCTTCTAGCAAGGTCTGAGCTCGGCTGGATTTCTGTATTCTAGCAATGCAATCACAATAAAGGGACAGTTCTGAGCGCAAGCCTAACGGGTTTGGCTTGGTTTCTTTTGCAAGCATAAAACTCACGACGGCCAACATTGCAAACGGACCTTTAAAAAAAGAAGCTTCATCCGTTAAGCCACAAATAAGATTTGCAATCTTGGGCTAAGTGCATTTGTAAGATGAAAGGAGAGTGGGCCACATTTTCTAATATTCCCACTTTTACATTCGAAGTCTCAGGAAAGGGTAAGAAAAAAGCACTGTAGGAGCAAACAACAAGCTCCTTCCTTGCTCAGGTCTATTTACCTAAAATGCTTCGCCCATTTGTCTTTCTGCATTCCAAATTTATGAAGAGCAGGAAGCATCAAAAAGACTCGGGAGTTTTTGACACTGCTGCAAAAGAAAGCTGATAACAGTGAAAGGCATACTGGGTTCCTGAAACTTTGTTGTTAGGCTCTTTGCCATTTTTAGACATGGAGGAACTCCAAAAGAGCTATTGTTTGTGTGGTGGGCAATATCAATATTTACCCTACCAAAAATTAAAACGATACTCCACAAAGCACAATTGAAGAGGTTTTATTGTGGCAATGCAAAAAAAAGCCCCTTTTAAGATTAGGATGGGGTGTGCTGCCCCCCAGTTCAGTATCTTTTCATCTAGCGGTCATCCTTAGGATACAAATTGAAATGTGGGACTGCAAAATGAATATTGAAATATTGTGGAGTTATCATGTACCCTGACATCAACCTGAGCGGAACTGCCAAAGACTAGTTTGAGGACTACAACTCTTGAGGGGTAAAGAGTAAACAGACAAAAGTATTTATCTTATAGTTTATTACACCGTAAGGCGCTACTTAAGTTTTCTGAAGTTCCTTCTAGTTATATGGATACTGTGGACGGACAAATCTGGAAGGCATGTTAGTAACCAGATCATTCATTGGCTGGGAACTGTTCTCCCCATAGTCGGGAAGAGGAAACGTTGATGCCTTAGGTTTCTGTAAAGGAAAATTAAGATTAAGTCATTTAAGATTGTTTTCTCAACTATGCAGTCCTCAGGACAGGACATTTGACTTATTTCTCACAATTGAAAAGTCCACAAAAGAAAGCAGAGAAAAAGGGCACATCAACCATCTCCAGTTGAGTATGTTAAAGCATAGTAAGGTAAAGGTAAAGGTTCCCCCGCACGTACGCGCTAGTCGTTTCCGACTCTAGGGGCTGGTGCTCATCTCCGTTTCAAAGCCGAAGAGCCAGCGCTTGTCTGAGGACGTCTCCGTGGTCCTGTGGCCGACATGACTAGATGCCAAAGGCGCACAGAACGCTGTTACCTTCCCACCGCAGTGGTCCCTATTTTTCTACTTGCATTTTTACGTGCTTTCGAACTGCTAGGTTGGCAGAAGCTGGGACGAGTAACAGACGCTCACTCTGTTACGCAGCACTCGGGATTCGACCCACCAAACTGCCGACCTTCTGGTCGACAAGCTCAGCGTCCTAACCCACTGAGCCACCGCATCCCTTCTTAAAGCAAAGTAGACCTACTTTATCCAGGCTACAAACATCTGAACAATTGCTAACTACCATCAAAACTAATTATTTTATACTATCCTGTAGTTTTCTGCAGACTTTTGTAGCTCAGTACCGGTAAGCCTAAAGCCTAAATATGCAGAGGGAACTGACTTTCAGCAGGGTATTTCCTGGACACTGGCATTAGAACAGCCCCTGAAAATTTGGGCTTTAGAGCCTGATAAATACACAAATAAGAGACCAATAAACTTGGTATGAAACCTGGTTTCTTCTTTAGAGTAATGGTGGGACTTAAGAAAGATTGAAATCCTCTGATTCATTAAATGTTGGTATTTTAGTTGGGCCATGTTACATTCTAGAAGGCATGACATAATGGAACATTCTCTCTCTCTCCCTTCCCCCTCCCTCCCCAACATCCATTTGTATCCTCTTCAATGTAAATATTGGATACAATCCCTTTAAATCAAGTTACCCGTGTTTTGCAGAAAGGCTGATGATGGGAACCCTTTTCCATTTAACTATAAGCAATGCTTTGGCTTATCCCAGTTGATGGCAACCTTGTCCAGTCCAACCCAGTTGGAATTTGACACCTGGGGTCAAATCATGTTACAGTTGGCTAAAATCTTATATGTTTTTGGCAATCTCTACCCAGGTGACAAGAGTTTGAACTGGGCAGCCATAGAAACGTTCCAAACAAACAAATTCCCTGTTCTTGCCTGAATCCTTACAAGATTCTGGTTATTATTTATATTATTACTAGAGATTATACCTTCAGTTTTTAACCCAACGTCCTTCCACAGAGTGCTCATGGGCCACATGCAAAAGCCATTAAATTTCTATGCTGAGGTTTTAGAAACACCTGGTGTTTGGTTCAGTCTGTCTCTCTGCCTATTGCTTTTTCTCATTTGATAGTCTAACTTTTTAATTTTTTTTATTTTTAATTCCATTTATATCCCGCCCTTCTCCGAAGACTCAGGGCGGCTTACAAGCTTAGCAGTAGCCTTCATCCTATGTACCTGTATATGCCTGCTTATTAGGGCTTTCCCCCCCCCCCCAAGCGGCATTATTACAAAGTCAGCTTAATTGCCCCCAACAATCTGGGTCCTCATTTTACCTACCTCGGAAGGATGGAAGGCTGAGTCAACCTTGAGCCTGGTGGGACTCGAACCTGCACTAACGGCAGGCAGCTGGTGTTACTTAAGGAGGCATTAGCCCACTGCTCCACCAAGGCTCTCAATGGGAACAGGTTGGGAGTATTGCTTAAGTACAGGTGTCTTTTGGGAACTGTCTGAATGATTGAGGTGTCTAGACAAGATCTTGTAGAACCAACGGGATCCAGAAAACCATGGGCAACATTCCATTTGCAGAAGGATGAACATTATTTCCTTCCTACAAAAGCTCTCAAATCCTATGACAAGGATTTTCAATTTCCTTCCTACAAGCAAAGGTGACTTCCACTGATATAAAGAACCCTCTGAAAAATGGCATTTTTATGTATAGCCAAAATTTGGACATACCAAAAGTTGCCTCATAGGCAGAGCTTCAAATGGGTTTTGTTGATCATAATCTGCAGTTGGGATCTCATTCATCCAGTGGTTACCCTGACCAGCCTGGGCAGATGGGACGGTTGGAAGAGGTCTCTGGGGTGAGTAGCTGTCATGAGAAAATCGGAACATACCATAAAAACATTCTGCAGTCCTGCAAATGCAGCCGAAGAGTTGTATTCCTGCAACATGTTAAGCTAAATGTAAACAAGACCACATTATGGCTGAATTTACCGTATTGGCCAGGAAATGAAAGCAGACACACAAACAAATAGTTTGCCACTGTCACTAATTTCCTCTGCTTATTTGAAGAAAACAAAAGCTGTTTCCGCATATTCCATGTGTAGCCATCACAATGTGGAAGTTACTGTAAGGCTGAATTCCAATAAATATTTTTCTTTCAAGTGACTTTCAAGCAAATTACTGTAGATGGAATCGAGTCAGAGAGTAATGTGAAATAGCCTCTTTCTGGGCGTGGGCTGGCTGTGTGTATGTGTGTCTAAAACTATATAGTGTGTTTATGCTAACACACACACCATCCGGATTAAGTCGAGTGGATGGTATATACATAGTAAAGGTGAAGGTTCCCCCGCACATGCGTGCTAGTCGTTTCCGACTCTAGGGGCCGGTGCTCATCTCCGTTTCAAAGCCGAAGAGCCAGCGTTTGTCCGAGGACGTCTCCGTGGTCATGTGGCCGGCATGACTAGACGCCAAAGGCGCACGGAACGCTGTTACCTTCCCACCATAGTGGTCCCTATTTTTCTACTTGCATTTTTACGTGCTTTCGAACTGCTAGGTTGGCAGAAGCTGGGACAAGTAACAGGCGCTCACTCTGTTACGCGGCGCTCGGGATTCGACCCGCCAAACAGCCGACCTTCCGATCGACAAGCTCAGCGTCCTAACCCACTGAGCCACCGCGTCCCTACGGTATATACATACATACATACAATCAGAACTGAGCCTAAAATTTCTGTCGCTGAGTGAGACAGTTGTTAAGTTAATTTTGCCCCCTTTTACGACCTTTCTTGCCACAATTGTTCAATGAATCACTGCAATTCTTTTAAGTTAGTAACTCGGTTGCTAAGTGAATCTGGCTTCCCCGCTGGCTTTGCTTGTCAGAAGGTCATGAAAGGCGGTCACGTGACACCCCCCACCCCCCCCCAGACTCTGGGATCGTCAGTCGCCAAGCATCGGAGTTTTGATCACGTGACCATAAAGAAGCTGCAACAGTCGTAAGTGTGAAAAATGGCCGTAAGTCACTTTTCCCGGTGCTGTTGTAACTCTGAGCGGTCACTCAACAAACTCTCAAGGACTTAACAAGAGTTTTGTTTAGTGACCGTTCAAAGTTTACACACGTTCGATTTACGTTCACTGAAATAAATGCTTAAAAATTCGTTAGGACTACACGAGCTTTGCTTTTTGAGCGTGAAAGAAAGTTTAACAACCTGGATTCAAGCCCTGTGATAAAAAAAAACAAAAACAAATCTTTTATCCCAGGAGGTCATACCTCGGTCTTTCAGGAAAGGGGATCTCCTGTGGGTTTTGGACCAAAGGCCTAGGAAAGGCCAACGTTTGTTGAGGCTGGGCATCCTGTGTGAGAAAAATCAGAAGTGGGAAATAAGCAGATTGCTTGGATTTTGATCGTTGTTTTCAATAGGAAAACAAGGACATTCCAAGGTGCAATGTTTCTGAAAATGAAACGGGTCCAGAATTATGTTGATGGGGGAAAAATAAAACTGGGGAGAAAAAAAAAACAAACAACGACCATGCCTCTATCATTATGGGATCAAAACCGGACACTGCCCCTTAGGCTGCCTTCTAAAAGGTTGCAAAGCATTGTTCTTATTGCACAGATAGTATCATCATATTTTCTTTTTATTTATTTATTTATTTATTTACATTTTTATTTATTTATTTATTTATTTATTTATTTATTTATTTATTTATTTATTTATTTATTTACATTTATATACCGCCCTTTCCCGAAGGACTCAGGGCGGTTTACAGGGTGATTAAAAAACCGAAATACAAAAGTTAAAAACAAATTTAAAAAGAAAAAATTATATAATAATAATTAATAATTATAATTAATAATAATAATAATAATTAATTTTCCATATGAGCCATACTTTCTTCCTCTGTTCCTCTCTTTTTAAGGAACGCATCGTCGTTTTTTTTTTCTTTCATAGGCCAGGATGAGATAGACTGGGGTGCAAAGGGGTTGCCATTACTTTAGAGATTTTACATACACACTGAACATAAATTTACGCCATCTTTTTCACATCATTCTGGGAGTGTCAGTTACAGGAATTAATCGCATTTTGTACATTGGAGATCTGGTATCAATTTCCATTGGAAAGCAAACAGGATGTTTTGGGGGGGAAAAAATGATGCAGGATATGTCTCAAAATAACAATCCACTATTTTTTGTAGAAGCAAAACAACCCTTTCAAAACATCTTAAATTAAAACAAAATTAAACATAATAAAGAAAACAAAGCCACAATAACAACAATGACATAAATTTAAAATATATTTGTTTACCAGCTGTCTTTGGGGTTGAAGTCTGGGTGGGATGACCGGGATTGAGATCCTTGGTTGCTTTACTTGACTTCTGCAAATGCATCAAAATATCAGATTGTTTTTAAAAAAAGAAATATTAAATGTAAATGTAGCGTACTCCAGATGAGGAGAAAAACTCTGCCTAAGCTAATTTATTTTGTTCAGTCATGTCCAGTTCTTGGAGATTGCCTGGACTTGTCCCTGAAGCTTTCTTGGGAAGATTTTTCATAAGTTTGTCCACATTTCCTTCCTAGAGCTAAGAGATAGTGACTGGCCCAGGGTCATCCCACTGGCTTTGCGCCTAAAGTGGAACTAGAACTCACATCCTGGTTTCTAGCCTGATGCCTCCCCCGCTAAACTGTGGCTGGGATCATAGACCATTAAAAATGGATGCTCAGCCTATTGTAGGGTGAACAAACCATAATTAGACAAACGATGGCTTAGTACCGGTGTGTTACATGAACACTACCTCTGTGCTGCTTCCAAGTTCTCTCTCTGTTGAGATGTTTGGCACTTTTTTTGTTTAGTGTTATCTATAAATTCATTGGTCAGGGGAGGGATTTGTTGGAAATACATCCTACCTTAATTAGAACAGGTCTTCTCTCTGCCCAAAATCAACTCACCTGCTTTTTTTCGACCGGCTTCTACAGTAGCCAATCCACTGCATTAAGGTGAAGACAAGCACAGACAATGTTACCGCGGGAACCGTGATCACCAAAATCAAGTCCAGGGTGCTCCAAAGATAGTTACATTTGGGCCCTATGTACCAATAATCTTTCCATTTGTTTCGGTAGGAGGGACACCTTAAAGACAGAAACGGGGGAGACCCAAATTGAGAAGTTTTGAACCACTTTCCCTGCAAAGCATGACGTTGGGTGCTAATCCACCCAACAACGTTAGGGCTGGATGGCAGAATCGAGGGCTTCCTTGCGTTCTGGAGGAACATCTGCAAGTTATCGGCCTCAAACATTCGGATCAGGTTTGCTCATCAACAAAGGTTCAGTGGACTTTAACTAAGATGATGCAAGAGCTTGAGGACATGCCTGCAAGGACAGGCAGACTAAATTTTGGATGTCAGATTAAGAAATAAAAAAAAGACTTAGGAGAGAGACGATCAAGTAGATAAAGAGAAGCTACAGAGAAGATAGTCAAGAACTCTTTCCCATACTATGGAAACTAGGCCAGAAATAACCAATACAAGTTATGGATGGATGGATGGATGGATGGGTGGGTGGAGAGAGAGAGAGAGAGAGAGAGAGAGAGAGAGAGAGAGAGAGAGAGAGAGAGAGAGAGAGAGAGAGAGCGCTACCTAGATTAAAAAGTTCATAGTGGAGGTTGTCCCTCTGGAGGTTATAAATTCTCCATCTCTGGAGGCTTTTAAGAAGAGACTTTGCAAATACAGCCCTCCTGCCCAGTTCTCAAAACAAGGAAGCAAACTTACTTACTTGCAATAAGGCACTTTATCTTTGCAACCACAGGTAATCCCTTCAGGGCAAAAGCCGATTGTATCACCTACACAGTTATCGAAGTCTGCAACATGGGTGCAATCAGCTGGAAAACAAGACAAGTTTCCCTTCAACCACTGTGTATCACATTAGTCATCACTGGACTTCCAAGAGCAAATTTCTCTGCCTACGTGGATCTCTCACCAGATTTGTGCATTGTGTTAACCATGATACAGTTTTGTTGGTTTGCATGCGATACAATCTGTCAGCTGAGCTATTGCCCATCATAAGCCAGAGTTATGGCTTAGCAAAGCATGAGAACGGAGCTTTATTCATTTAATAGCATAGCAAGCCATGTTTAGCAGATTTTTTTTTTAAAAAAACATCTTTTTTTCTATTATAAGGAATATTGGACTAGATGGGCTTTTACATGTCAGAACAGCCAAACAAAGCTTACTCAACTACAGTTAAAACAAGCTATGGCTTACTACAACATGTGAACCTGCCCCCTTTCTATTATATGAGAAGAAATAAAAACCTGCTTATTTACTCTCCCCCCCCCCCATTTTATCTTCTCTTTTCCCAAATCACTAGCAAGTTACTTTTTCCTGTTCGGGGAAAAAAAGGATTGGATTGTGTTTTGTGTGATTAATAGCTGACCATAAGACTCGATAAGGGCGTTCATTTAATTTTAAGTTCTTCCATGACAAGCAATAATAATTCACTCCTATAGCTATGCTTCTACCCCAGATTGCCAGTGGGTGACAATAGTCTCTTTCTGGGAATATCTAAACTCAGCATTGTAAACATTTTAACTGTCTTTATCTACATTCCCATGATTGTAGGACCATAACATGTTTTTGGTTCCTCTCAGCCAAAAGACAGAAGTTGCTTCCCACAGAGGAAGAACTCAACTTTTTTTTTAGTTAATCAAGAAATTTCTATTCCCCTCTTCTTTCTCAGCCATATTTGGACTTTCAGTCTCAAGTAGAGGATCGTGGAGAATTTATAATTGATTTTAAACTGGTCCCCCACATCTGTGTGAGAACAAAGTTATGATAGAAGATAATCAGAATTTTGCGTGACACAATCTTTCATCTTTTGTCTTCTTTCACACTGCATGCTGGCTATTAAATTAAACCCTTTTTAAGTTCACACAATCATCATTACTGGACTAGCTTTGCTAGCTCCAGAGGAACTAACCAGGTTTAGCATTTTAAGTCTTTAACTGCACTAGGTAAATATATTGTGGAGGCCCATCCCTTGGGGTCTGTGCTCTTTTGTTTCCAACAGATGCATATAAGATTGCGGATTTTAATCTTAGCCCTTACTACATCCACTTCTTTTAAAAAGTCAAGTTCCAAAGGATTCCACTTGATTCTGATATCTGGAGCATTGAGTTAACTAGAAGTCAGCTAACAAAGATCCCAAAGGTTTTTCTTACGATTTGCGGCTTGTGTGGTCAGACAAGTGATGGTTAACAGCAGAAGTAGGAGCAGATGAAGGCTGGATGCAAACATCATGGAATTCCTTCGAAAAAGAGAGATTTGATCCTTTTCCAGCTTTCTGAAGTTTCCATTCCAATCTGAATAATTTTGATTTACATCAGACCAAAGGCCATGGATTTTGAACTTGCTTTACAGCATCACTTCTGGTTTTTAATTAACTTTTCTAAAGAGAAGTCTTCTTGGATTGGTTTTAAGCCTAATATTTATGTAAATAAATGACTAGAAATGGGATCATAGCGTTTCCTAAATATATTACATATAGATTATGATAATGTCCATGAAAAGCAGATTACCAGAGTATCTTGGCAAGTGGTGATATATAGGGCACATTAAGGACAGAAATTGGTGGATTACGGTATCTTGCTTTTGTTTTTCTCCTTTTCTGTGACACATCCTCAACCATCAGGAAACAATACTCTACAGGCGGTCCTTGACTTACAACCATCACTAAACCCAAAGGTTCTGTTGCTAAGTAAGACGTTTATTAAGTGAGTTTGCCTCCATTTTGCAACTTTCCTTGCCACAGTTGCTTAAGTGAATCACTTAAGATGATCAGGGGACTGAGGGCTAAAACATATAAGGAACGGTTGCTGGAATTGGGTATGTCTAGTAGTCTAATGAAGAGAAGGACAAGGGGAGACATGATAGCAGTCTTCCAATATCTCAGGGGCTGCCCCAAAGAAGAGGGAGTCAAGCTATTCTCCAAAGCATCTGAAGGCAGGACAAGAAGCAATGGATGGAAACTAATCAAGGAGAGAAGCAACCTAGAACTAAGGAGAAACTTCCTGACAGTTGGATCAATTAACCAGAGGAACAACCTGCCTCCAGAAGCGGTGAATGCTCCAACACTGGAAGTTTTTAAGAAGAGACTGGCCAGCCATTTGCCTGAAATGGTGTAGGGTTTCCTGCGTGAGCAGTGAGTTGGACTAGAAGACTTTCCAACTCTTTTATTCTGTTAAATTAAGTTCCAAATGGCCCTCTCTATACAGAAGATAAAATCCCAAACTGAAATTATAAACTATCCCACCAAGGCTGAAGGATTTAACAAAAATGGCACATATCAAACATTTATATATATAATGTGTGTGTGTGTGTGTGTGTGTGTTTGTGTGTGTGTGTATAAAAATCCCTTTTATTGTTTCTCCTGACCGATGTTCTTGAGGAAATGAATTCATTGTGGACTGAATGCAACTATTTAGCAATTTAGATAAGGATCTTTTTAAAACAAGTGTGTCAGCAGAATGATTATTGATCCTAAGTATGAAGTGTTTCCTTCTCTGTAAGGGCAATGTTCTGAAGGTTCGCTTATTAAAAACAGAGTCACATGGCACTTGAAAGAAGTTTTTTAATATCTATTAGACAAATCCAACACATCTTCAATCTCTGTGGCCTTCAAGTTCTCTTCCAATGCTCCTTTTGACTTTCCGACTCTCACCTGGAATCCCCCTACCTATTCAAAAGCTATGCCACCTGACTTGTTTTATCTAGAGCTCATCACGCAAATGAGGACTGGAAAATACCCTGAATAAAAGCAGCAGTTCAATTATGCTATATGATTTCGTTTCCTAAAGTCTTATCTTTTGGTACAATGTCCAAAGCTGGCCATGATGGTGACTCATCCATGGAAATGTTGGTGGGAAGTGACTTTGACAACCACGTTTTGTGATGCATGGATTTGACAGACTCTTTGAATGAAGACAATTTATGGATTTGTTTGTCCCTGCCTTACTAGCGTCAGACTTCCACTTATTATACATACCCAAACTGTGTCTTATGCTGTCTTATAAATCAGGGATAAATGCAAGATTATTATTAGAGTTCCTTTTTCTCCAGCATTGAGTGAAGACATATTCCAACATGTAGGTGGTTTTACTGAGCATTTTTCTTATCCTCCTTGTTGGGGACATCCATCTACCCGCGTACTTCTTGGAAGAAGAGAGGGGGGGGGAAACCCCTAACAAGCCCATTCATAAATTTCCATTTGAGATTTGAAAGATTGAGAAGTAGAATTGGAGTGGGCCTACCGTGAGATCATCCCTCGCCCCTTCACCTTGCCTTGATCATTGTTTATAGGGAAGGAGATGAGCAGAGATGGGATATTGTGATGCCGGTCCCATTGTGACTCTTTGCATGACCAGAGCCTAGTTGGGTGAGAAGTGAAGCACAAGCTGGGATGAAAACTAGCCTGAAACAGAGGCCACACCATTCCAATCCTCACCTTTGTAAAAAGACAGGAGAAAAGAGAACGTGGGGAAGGGTGGTGGGGGAAAGGAGGAAGACTGCCCTTTTAAAACTTCCTCTTCCTCTTCCTTTTTTCTTTCTTCCTTTTTTTTTTGCCTTGTCCAACCCTCACTCTCTGAGATGGTGAATGTAGGAGCCCCAGCAGAGGCTCAGCAGCGCTTAGGCCCCTTTGCGGGAAGCGAACTGCCACTCTGCTGCTTCAAACTCTCACTATGGAAGGCAACTGCAGCTCCATGAATCGCTTCCGGGTGCGACCAGCCGAGCCGCGGGACTGTCCTCATATCATGCGACTCATTAGAGTAAGAGGAGAACAGAGGAGAGATGGGCTTGCAGGGGGGGGGTGTCTAGCCAGCAGTGGGATTCAAATAGGGGAACAACCGGTTCTCTGTGTGGATGCCACTTCCGGAAGTCTGTTCTGGGCTTGGGCAACAAAAAAATTAGCTACCGGTTCTGCTGAAGTGGTGCGAACCGGCTGAATCCCACCACTGGGTCTAGCCTGGGGTCCCCAACCTATGGTCTGTGGCCCGGGACCAGGCTGTGGACTCTTGGCCAGTGGGCTGCGGAATTAGCTGGCTGGTGCACGCACGCGTGGGCACATATTTTTCCCCCACTCGTGCTAGCACCTGCGGCCCTGTTTGCGCACGTGCGTGGCCACGAATGGGAATGCTAGCGCAAAGTGGTTGTCCACAGCCTGTTTGTGCATGCGCTGTTAGCCTGGACAGTTTGTGCGGTCCGTTTGCACATGCACGAACGGGCCGCTAGCTGCCATGGAGGGTGCGTGGCCATTCGTGCATGTGCATGGCACCAGTGCATGCCATATGCACAAATGGGGCTGCTAGTGCCGTACCATGTGTGTGCGCACACACAAATTTTGAAGCTGCTCTCCTTTGCTCCAGTCCTCAAGCCTGGAATGTTTGGAGACCTCTGCTTTAGCCTATAAACTATTAAGAAGTCCGAACAAATAACATATATATATATATATATATATATATATATATATATATATATATATATATATATATATATATATATATATATATATATATATATATATATATATATATATATATATATATATATATATATATATATATATATTTATCCCAGTGACATTCTGGTTTCTTCCCTTGGCAGGAGCTGGCTGCTTATGAAAACATGCCTGAAGCAGTAAAAATAACAGAAACAGGTAAAAAAGAGAGTTTTACATGTAGCCCTCGACTTACAGCGTTTCACTTTTAAGAAGAGACTGGACAGCCACTTGTCTAAATGTACAGGGTCTCCTGTTTGAGCAGGGGGTTGGACTAGAAGACCTCCGAGGTCCCTTCCAGCTCTATTCTGATTGCTTGATTGTTTAGTGACCATTCAAAGTCGCAACGGCAGCTGAAAAAAAGGGACTCTGACCGTTTTTCACACTTACGACCATTGCAGCATCCCCAAGGTCGTGTGATCAAAATTCAGACGCTTAGCAACCATTTCATATTTATGACAGTTGCAGTGTAACGGGGTCACGCGATCCCCTTTTGTGATTTTCTGACTAGCAAAGTCAATGGGGAAGCCAAATTCACTTGACAATCAAACTTAACAACTGCAGTGTCAACACGTTCTTGCTTTGACAACAGATGGAAAGGTAGCCATTTTCTCTATTGTTTGTAGAATTAGTTGCTGCTGGGAGGGTGGAATAGGGATGAGAGTCCAGCTAGTCATAACAATAATAACTCAGCCGTGGGAACCCAAGGACATTGGCATCTAGTCATGCCGGCCACATGACCACGGAGACGTCCTCGGACAAGCGCTGGCTCTTCGGCTTTGAAATGGAGATGAGCACCGGCCCCTAGAGTCGGAAACGACTAGCACGCATGTGCGGGGGAACCTTTACCTTTACCTATCTATCTGTCCTCTGTGTAATCTATATCATCTATCATCCTTCTCTCTGTCTCATCTATCATTTCTATTTCTATCCTATCTATATCTAATTATCTTCTTCCTCCTATTTCTATCATCTTTCTCTGCCTCTTTCTTTCCTCCCCACCCCACCCCCCTCCTGGCTATGGAGCTGACCTTATCTCCAGACCTACCTTTGATGGCCCAGCGGGGATCCTCTTTTTTGTGATTTTCATTTACCGTAGTATTTTTCTCCCTTCAGTGGCTTGAATATTTTTCAGATTTACTTCGAGATGGTTTTGGAACTCGTCCCTTCTTCCAGTGTTTAGTAGCAGAGGTATCATCAGAAAATGTAATGCTAGGTAAGCCAAAAAGTTTTCGTTTTACGTTTTTGAAATGAGTCTTAACTACCGTATCTTTGCAGGATGGAAAGTACCTATTGATGGCTTTAGTTTAGAGTATTCCAGAAATTCAACAGTCTTCTCCTCCACTGGACGTTTTTAAGAAGAGACTGGACAGCCATTTGCCTGAAATGGTATAGGGTTTCCTGCCTGAGCAGGGGGTTGGACTAGATGACCTCCAGGCTCTCTTCCAACTCTGTTATTCCTTGCCTTACTCCAAAAACGTAACTAAGGAGGAACAAGGGTATAAGAGACTTTAAAAAATGGGTTAAACAAAAAGATCACTTCTCCACAGGCTCAAGACACGTTTTACTTCAAAGTCACAATCTCGCCTACAGCCGTAAGAATCTTTTGCATGTAAGATTTACCGTGCAACTTGGCATTCCTAACAAAATTCAGACTCAGATCACCATTGCCTGGATTTCTTAGGCACCTAAAAGTAATATTTATAGCAATGGGGGGAAATCACCAAATTTTGCCTAAAATCATGAAGGGTCCCTTGGGAGATGGCTGGTCTCACAAGGGCTTTGGTGAACTTATTTATTACATTTTTATGCCACCCATTTCCCCACCCCACCCCACCCAATAAGGCAAACTTTCTACCGTATTTTTAATAGCTGGGTGTAATTATCTGGTTTTGAGTCCCCAATAGAAAACGCCCTTTTAATGTTAACCCATTTATTTTTCTATTAAGAACCTCTTTGATCAGCCCAGAAGTAGAACGGCTGTATTTTACTTCTGCCTACCTTCTTCTGCTTAATTTTCTCAACGGCCTGAAGGATAAAAAGGCAGGGAAAAAAATCAATTGAACTTTTAGAGGTGCTCACGCTATGCAGAGGTTCATTCTGACATCTTCCTGCTGCTTCTGAGCCCCAGGTGAACAGAGAGTCAAAGGCAATTAGTGATTAAGTGAAAGGAGCTTTCGTACCCACAAATCCGTTATTCCCACCGAGTGCGTGAAGGTCCTTCTGCAAGTCTAAATGGAACCCGCGTTCCTAACATTTTTGAACAATGTCGTCTTGCAGACCCAGTGAGGATGATGAAGGACTAAAGGACTGTTAGAAAGGTGTAACTTTTCCTCTCCGTCAATAATAATAATAATGATAATAATAATAATAATAAACTAAAATAATAATAATAATAATAATAATAATAATAATAATAACAACAATAACAACAACGTTGGAAGGGACCTTGGAGATCATCTAGTCCAACCCCCTGCTCAGGCAGGAAACCCTATAGCATTTCAGACAAATGGCTGTCCAGTCTCTTCTTAAAAACCTCCAGTGTTGGAGCATTCACAGCTTCTGGAGGCAGGTTGTTCCACTGGTTAGTTGTTCTCACTGTCAGGAAGTTTCTCCTTAGTTCCAGGTTGCTTCTCTCCTTGACTAGTTTCCATCCGTTGCTTCTTGTCCTGCCTTCAGGCGCTTTGGAGAATAGCTTGACTCCCTCTTCTTTGGGGCAGCCCCTAAAATTGGAACAATTTTCCCCCAATAAATGTTGCCCTAATGAAAAGCAGATCATACAAAGATTCTTTTCGCCCTTTCTTTCTGAGATAATTACATTCTTTTCAGTTGTAAACTCCTCCGGATAGAAGAGCAGTGCTGAAATAATCAATAGAGGAACTCAACCTCACCGTGCAGCAAGGCATTAAACATCCCGTTCTCCAGCACTGCTTTTTTAAAAAAACCGTGCAGGTGTGTATGTGTTTTGGGTGCGTGCTTATTTGAAAAGAGATCTCCAGTGGAATGTTTGATAGCTCCTGAGAATGGAGGACGAGCGTTAAAAAGAAAATATTTTAATCCAGAGCACTGAGAAAGCGTAAGGAGACTCACGGCAATCTTACACAGCAATCTTGACTGACCACCATTCATTTCGTGCGTGTTTGAAGTTACAACACTGGAAAAGTTAACTTATGGCCATTTTTCAGTTACGACCACTGCAGCATCCTCAGGGTCATGTGATCAAAATCCAGATGTTTGGCAACTGGTTCAGTATTTATGACGGTTGGGGTGTCCCGGGGTTACGCGGTCACATTTTGTGACCGGCGCACAAGCCAAGTCAACGGGGAAGCCATTTAACAATCGTGTTACTAAACCACCGTGTTACTCGCCGAACCCCTGCTGATTCACTTAACAACTGTGGCAGGAAAGGTCACCAAACGGGACAAAATTCACTCAACCACGGAAATTTGGGCCTCAATTGTGCTTATGCTAGATATGCAATAGTGGCGAATATCTGTAGCTCGGGTGTAGGACGAGGGTGAAGTTTCGTCCTCTGAGCTTGTGGGCTTGTATCCGAAGCGCTTCGTTACGTCTTCAGGTGACATCATCAGCTGAGTCTTACCATTTTCATTTTGGGTACACAATTCCTTAAAGCAGACATGTCAAACACAAGGCCCGGGGGCCGGATCCGGCCCGCAAAGTGGTTTCATGCGGCCCGCGAAGCCATCCTGGAAACAGTGAGGGAACGGCCCCCACTGCCTTGGCCCTGGCCCAGAGACCCTCCTCCTGCCAGAGACCCTCAGATCTGTCCCACTGCTGCCCGGGCCCCCATAGGCACCCTTGATGCAAACGATGTCGAGCTGACCACGCCCACCCCATAGGCCATAAGCACTCTAGCCACGCCCACCCAGTAGGCCACGCCCACCCAGGCCACACCCACCCAACCCCCTGAGGGCAACCGCAATGCTGATGCGGCCCTCAGTGAAATTGAGTTTGACACCCCTGCCTTAAAGTGATGCTTCTTCTTTTTCCCCCCCCACCACAGATGCAGGTATTGTAGCTTTTGCTATGTATTACTTTACGTACGACCCTTGGATTGGCAAGCTGTTATACTTAGAAGATTTCTATGTTATGGAACAATATAGAGGTAACTTAACTACCCTGTTTCCTTGTTGCCCATTTCTAATACAGCCAGAAAAAGAGCCTTGGTGGCGCAGTGGGCTAATGCCTCCTTAAGTAACATCAGCTGCCTGCAATTAGTGCAGGTTCGCATCCCACCAGGCTCAAGGTTGACTCAGCCTTCCATCCTTCCCAGGTAGGTAAAATGAGGACCCAGATTGTTGGGGGCAATTAAGCTGACTTTGTAATAATGCCGCTTGGGGGGGCGAAAGCCCTAATAAGCAGGCATATACATAGAATGAAGGCTATTGCTAAGCTTGTAAGCCGCCCTGAGTCTTCGGAGAAGGGCGGGATATAAATGGAATTAAAATAAATATAAAAATAAATAAAAAAGGAAGAACCACCAAGGTGGAATTAGGACCTTGTGGCAGGACTGGAGAATAGCCAGGTTTTCATTGATATTCACGTCCCCACCTGGTGTTTATTATAGCCAGAATTCTCTGGATAGTAGTATTTAGGTGGTCCTTGACTTACAACAGTTGGTTTAGTGACCATTCAAAGTTACAATGCACTGGAAAGAAAAGGACTTATGACTGTTTTTCACACTTACAACCGTTGCAGCATCCTCCCCCGGTCAGATGCTTGGCAGCTGACTCATGTTTACGACGGTTGCCATATCACAGAGTCACGTGATCCCCTTTTGTAACCTCCTGACAAGCAAGGTCAATGGGGAAGCCTGATTCACTTCACAATCGTTTTTATTAAAAATAATAATAATAATAATGCAGCGGTTGGCCAGAAAAGCTTGTAAAATGGGGCAAAACTCACTTAACAAATGTCTCACTTAGCAACAGACCTTTGGAGCTCAACTGCAGTCATAGGCTGAGGATTACCTGTACAGTATATAAAATAGGACGCCTGGCACTCCGTTTTGAGACACGCCGTAATTGAGACAGGATCCCAGAAGACAGAAAGAAGGAGAGAAGAACTAGGAGACCATCTTGCTCTGCCTCTCTGCTTTATTTTGAAAGTTAGACTAGAATAGAGCTTGATTGTCCTCACTGTCAAGGAAGTTTCTCCTTAATTCCAGATTCCAACCATTGTTTCTCGTTCTTCCCTCTGGTGCTTTATTTGGATTTATTTATTATTTTTACAAATAGCGTGGCAAACATACCCAACGCCACCTACTTCCTTCTCCCCACCCCCCGAAAGCCATCACCCTGTGAGGTGGGTCAGGCTGAGAATGAGGGACTAGCCCCAAATCACCCAGCTGGCTTTCATGGCTAAGGAAAGACTTGAACTGACAGCCTCTTGCTTTTTAACCTGGTTGCTGGATTAAACTGCCCCTCTGCTGGGGGGGTTGGGGATTAATAACTTCCAAGTGACCTATCAGAATTGCAGAGGTAGCGATATTCCAGGAAATTGGGCTGCTTGCATCCAATAAACTAACTTCCTGAGTTGTATCTGGGGTTATGGGTTCCGAGCATATTGTACAATCCGAGTTCTTCTCGATTTTGTGAATCCCAGAATGTGTTACTACCCAATACAGCAGGGTTTCTCAACCTCAGCAGCTTGATAGGCCTACCTATCTTCAAGCTGAGGAACATGGCAATATAAGTTTGTTGTGTAAATGCAGCTGCCCCAATGGTGGATTGGTGCCACCCTGATAGATGCAGCCAGTTATATTTTTTTCTTTCTTTCAAAAGATCTGAAACAAAAACCACAGCTAAATACTGTTTTATAGAGGTTGGTAGGATAAAGCCTTTGCTTACTGTACATATAATTCTATGGGTTAGAACAAAATAATGGAAAATTTCCAGTTCAGACAACTGAGTTTCTTAACTGTGTTTTGGCAGGCTGGGGAATTGGATCGGAACTTTTAAAAAATTTAAGTCAGGTAAGTTACCCTTTAACCCTTTTATATTTTACATGTTACGGTCATCATTTTCATTCGAAAACTCTTAATTATTGCCAAAGAGCTAGCAGAAAAGTAAAAAAAAAAAAAAAAGAGCTACAGCAACCTTTCCAAAATGGATTTCTTCTACCCGAGTTGGTGGCTAAAATTTCCATCACTCCTCAATCCTAATGGCCATTTCTAGGATAGGACATTAAATTTAGAGGACCATCAGTGGCTGCGTTCTTTAAAGCCACAAAAGAAAGGGTCCACGGAATCAGGGCTGTTTGTTGGATCGAAAAAGTCAAGATGACAATGGAGTCCACCATCTTAAATTTCTTGACCTCTTTCATAAGTTGAGTTTATTTGCAACCGGCAGCTAAAAACTGCTTTTGAATTCTTAAGACTGCAAAGGGAAGGTTTCATAGCTGAAGGTGCCTTTACAATTTAGAATTTTCTACGTGCAATGTTGCTACTGTCAGAGAGGGGAAAAAAGTGGTTCAGTTGTACCTACAGGTGCAGGCATGAAAATGCAGTAATTTTTATACATACAAAGGTTCAAAAAAATGTTAACAAAAATGTTGAATGACTTGATCTCCTTCTAGTCAAGCTGTGTTGTCCAGATAGCTTAGAGCAGAGCTCCTCAACCTGGGCAACTTTCAGACTTGTGGATTTCAACTCCCAGCTTTGCTGGCTGAGGAATTCTGGGAGTTGAAGTCCACAAGTCTTAAAAGTTGCCCAGGTTGAGGCTTAGAGCAATGATTTCTCCACCCTGACAACATGTACTGCCTGGAGAATTCTGGGAATTGGAAGTCCATGCGTCTTAAAAGTTGCTAAGGTTGAGAAACACTGCTTAGAGCACTAGAATTCAAGAACAGTTCAGTGGTATAGAACGTGTACCTCCAGCTTTGTACAAATATTTCTGCATGCTGATAACAATTCTGCATGCAGTGACTGTTGTAAAGAAAGCAGCTAAGTTCTAACTTTCGTTACCTTAACAATTTAACCAATAGGATAAATTGACATTTTAAAATAAGCCATATTGTCGACATTTGAGGGGTAGTGCAGGGGTCCTCAACCCCTTGGCTGCAACCCACTACCGGGCTGAGGGCTATTTGGAATTTGGGTGGCTGGTCGGAGCGCACGTGTGCAGCTCAACTTGTGCAAGTAGCGGGCTGGCGGGCACCCGTGTGTGTGCACACCAGCCTCCCGCTCGTGCAAGTCAAGCTACTTGTGCGTGCACCGGCCTACCACTCGCACAAGGGCTGCATGCCTGCATGTGCACGTGGCCCAGTTCCCCTTTGCCCTGCCCCAGCTGGACTGCCAAGCGGTAAAGGTCGGGGACCGCTGATGTGGTGGATTCTGCCAAATTGCACTGCAAACATTTTCACCGGGGGTCTTCAAACGTGGCCCTTTCATGACTTGTGGACTTCAACTCTCAGAATTCCTCAGCCTGGCTGAGAAATTCTGGGAGTTGAAGTCCACAAGTCATGAAAGGGCCAATTTTGAAGGCCCCCCCAATTTTTCACATTTGCGCTCAAATGCAAACCCTCTGCGCTTCCGCTTGAACAGATTGCTCTCGATTGCAACTGTAGCTGCATGCGCTTTCTTGTCGTCGTTTGGAATAAGCCGTCCATCGAGTACTACATGAGGCACGGGGCATCCGATCTGTCCACCGAAGAAGGATGGCACCTTTTCCGATTCGATAAAGAGCACCTAGTCCGAATGGCAGCCGGACAATAGCGAGGAAGTCTCCTTCTGAGAGTGGCGTTCCATCGGCTCCTCAGCCGCCAGGAAATCTCTAGCGACAATTGAGGCTCTAAAGCAGGCAAATACTAGCCACGAGAAATTAAAAAGAAGCTTGCCTGTTTTATGACTGGCGGCAGTAGCTCGAGATGTGATTGGATTCTGGTGTTTTCCCATTGGCAAGCTGTGCTGGGTAGGACGTGAAATCCCCCAAATGTTTGGTTAATAAGTACGCACTTCGGCACATTAGGTGGGCTCTCTTGGTTGTTCAGGGCTACTTAACCAAAGTCGGAAGTAGATCGACGTCTGCGCTTGAAACCAGAATTCGTAGTCAAGGTTTCTCCAGGTTAGAGATGTTGGCTCTCTCTAAAGCCTCACAGTATCAAATGAAAAGCCATGTGTGAATTGGAGGTGGAGTGGAAAGGCACAAGAGTGTTTCCCTGTTTGTCTAGCTTAACCTGTCAGGTCAACACAACCGCCCTCATTAAGACATCCCATGGATTGTTAAAACGGTTAGATCAGGGGTAGGCAACCTTGGCTCTTTTATGACTCGTGGACTTCCAACTCCCAGAATTCCTGAGCCAGCATTAGGTGGTCTCTGTTGGCTGTTCAGCATGGTTAGCTCAGGAATTCTGGGAGTTGAAGTCCACGAGTCATAAAAGAGCCGAGGTTGCCTACCCCTGGGTTAGATTGTTTGAACAAGTGGAAGCAGCACATATATTCTGATCAGAAAACCTCAGGATTTCTTCCAAGGAGGAAAAAAAAATGGAACTCTTCAGTATTTGAGGGAGGAGGTGGGGTGGTGGTGGTCCAATTCATGCCCACAAGATGCTATGCCAAACGAACTGGAACCTTCGCAACTTCGGCTGTTACTACACTTCTGCAATGATGCTTTTACAGCACGAGTGTCCAACCTTGGCAACTTTTTAAGATGGGTGGACTTGAACTCCCAGAGTTCACGCTGGTTGGGGAATTCTGGGAGTTCAAGTCCACATCTCTTAAAAGTTGCCAAGGTTGGAGACCCATTTTAGAGTGCAGCTGTCTAGACAATCAAGTGAGATTTTAGAAAAAAATCCACGTTTTCTCTGCTAGATCCCCTAAGCCGAGTCAATTTTGGATCCAATTAAGGTGGTCATTTAATATTAAGTGTATTTTTTACTCCCCCTCCCCATGTTTTAGACCCTTTCTCTGTTTTGCTCTCAATGTTTAGTCTAGATTTTAAAGGCCAGCCTCTCTTGTACTATATATAAGTCTTCAAACTAATTGAAAGCAACTTGTCTGATCATCACTGTATAGTCATCCAAGCATCACCCTGCATGAAGACATTGTTGGGGAAAGGTATGTCCGTGGTTGCATAGCGAATAGAGAACTAAGATAGGATCCAATCTTGGTCAGTCACTGGGACCAGAGGTTTACGCTTCTCTCTCACCAGAATGACCAACTTGTTCTGGTGAGAGAGACGTTCCCTTGAGGATAGGTTCAAGCACGAGTCAAAAGTTCCGAAGACTAAACCTCTGGACCCAGACCGGATCCTGCAACGTTATCCTGGAACATGTACATTTGCCATCATTCATGAGAACCAAAATATTTGGGGAGTCTGCTCCTCCTCGGAAATGGGAGATTGATTAGCAATCAATCCTACTTAATAAATACTAGTTCCAGGAGCTCAACATAGTGGACGTCACACCTCTAGACAGCCTAACAGCCTACTCTGTAAAGGATGTGCAATAATATATGCATGGGAAACCTAGCGCCGTTGTTTACACTCATTAAAGCCAGGCAAACAAAACTACATTGTTTATATTTTATGGACTGAAAATGGCACAATCAATTCTACAGACTTCAACATCCTTCTGGTCCTCAGACAGCAAAACCTTTTGAATAGCCCATGGATTAGAAAGAAGCGCAAAGCAAAATGTGATTTAAATACGCTACGTTATTATCGGAAGCTTTTTGAATAGAAGCAACACGGTATCCTGTCCTATTTACGTTATTCACTAATTTGGCAACGCGGATCTCTTGAGAAGCTTCTCGCTTTTTTTTTACACCCAGAGACCAATTACACTTTCAACCGGTTGAAAATCCGAAGTGGCACTAATGAGTAGGAAAAAAAAAAATTAAGGATTGGATGAGAAAATTGGCAAGAGAAGAAGAGTCAGGATGCTACCTGGCTGCGTATCACCGTGCAGACCTGTGAGCAAATTGCATAGGGCTTCCGCCTGTTTTTTAAAGTCCCATGAGGAAAACTGGAGGGCATTAACTTCTCTTACTGTACAGATCTGCATCTTCTGGGCTGGCCTGCCCGTAGTCCATGAGGCTCGCGTCTGCTTTAAACGTGGGCGCCTTCAATACCTCTGCCAAATAGACACCAGGAGGTTAGGATAGGCATCTCTGGAAAGAGGGGGAGGGCTGCTAAGGTTTATTATTTATTTATTTCCAGGTAAATCCTCCATTCACGACCATTTGAAGTTTACAATGGCACTGAATAAAGGGTCTTATGACTGGTCCTCACACTTATGACCATCATAGCCATCTCCACAATCATGGGATCAACGTTCAAAATGGGTGGCAACCATCCTGTCTTTATACGAATGGCCGCAGCATCCTGATCACCATCTGCGACTTTCCCATCTGGCTTCTCACAAGCAAAGTCAATGGGAGAAGCCAGATTTGCTTACCCGATCTGTGATTCCCTGAACAAATGCAGGGATTCGCTTAACAACCGAAGGGGATCATGGCTCACTTAATAAACACGGCAGGGAAATTCTGGTCCCAGCTGTGTCCATAACTCGAGGGCGACCTGTGTTCGTTCATTCATTCCCTTCGATTTGTACTGGTTGACAGACACCATTTTAATTTCTCACAACGTCTCACCTCTTCTGGGGAAGAGTGTGATACAGCCTGTGCTAATCAGTTGTTTTCCAAAGGTGTTTTAACAACTTCCCCCACCCAAAAACCATGTGGAAAAATCATCCAGTTTGGGAATTACAGATCCAGAGTTGGGAAAGCCTGTGTTGGCAGCTAGGACTTCTCACCTGTTCTGACGTTTGGCACCTTCATTGCACCCATCAAAGCCTCGTAATCTTTCTGCGTGTCTGACCTCTCTCTCTGGGCTGGTTCCTCTGAGGTTTCTGCCTTGTCCTCCGGTTCTACGGAGCCCTCCTGAGCTTTTGGGAGGCTATGACTGACTGGTGATGCTTCCTGTACTTGAAAAAAGAGACATCATTATGGAATATCCAGAAGGATACACTGGCTGGGCAGTCTCTTCTAATTAAACAGTGTGACTCCCCCCCCCCCAAAAGGGAGTGATTTTAATAAAAGCATTGGCCAAAATATTTCTGCTTTATCTTTAGCACAGAATCCTTATCAGAAGTCATTAAGTGCCAGTAAGAAAAAGATTTGGGCCAGATTTTGTTTTATTTTTTTTGTACTGTATGTATGTATTGTTGACCTGGATTTAGGGGACAGTATCAATTGTGAATACGTACAGATGTCCCCGCTCTCTCTGGCCACTTGCAGAACCATGAATGCAAGGTCATAAAAGGACAGCAAAGGAAACAGCCAATATCCTAACCCACCTGGGAAAAATATGGTGTGTTAGGGAAACACCTAAACCACCCAAAAGGGAACATATGGTGTCCTGGGGGAACACCCAAAAGGGCACATTTTTAGCTACTTCTGCTTGTTTCCTTCCCATCTACAGTGTGCCAGGCTTAAAGGGCGAAGTCTTTTATGCGTGCCAGCTTTGCTGGGTGAATTGCTTACATCATCAAAGAAGGTATAAAAATAAGGCTTTCGGATCATATGTTAAAACAATTAGAATACGTGTAAAGTAAAAACTATGGATATGTGTAAGAAAGTTATTTTCTATGTGATGGGACAGGTTAAAACTTGTCTCTCAATTTACAAATAGACAGCATATATGAAGGGGAAAAGAGAGGAAATGTTTACGGTAGCAATTTGAAATCTGTACTAATGATATCTGTATGAAACTGAATTACCACTACCCGGCCACCACATTGCTCTTCAAATATGTGAATGTAATATCAGAAAATCAATAAAATTTGTTTTTAAAAAAATAAAAATGCTTTCCTGATATTTGGGCCTTTTTCTCTTTTTTTAGAGAAGCCCGTCTTTGTTCGGCTGAATAAAAATGTAAAGCTTGGAGGCGACTTCTAGTTTCCTGTATTTTTTGTCAAGCAAAACCTCAGAACCTGCACAGCAGTATGTGTGTGTGTGTTTGTGTGTGTATGTGCGTGTATACATACAACCAAGCAAACCACCAAATTCAGAAGCATCCAAGGACTCCATGTATAGATAACTCACCTTAAATTCCACCTTAGGGCCTCTTTATAATGGGCAATGTAGAGATGCAGTAGATTTTATCATTTAATCCGATGCAGAATGTTGGCATCTTAAAGCGTCACCAAAACGTTTGCTATTTAAAATGCTTTTTGGAAAAGGATGTACCTGAGTATCTTTCTCCTGTGTAACTGGAACTTCTGTGGAAGGTTTTTTGGTCCAGAGTGATCCGACAACCGTATACATTTTATGGCTTGCGGCATAAACTTTGCTACCTGTTACCTGGTTTAACGTGAAATAGGTTATTTGACTGAGTAACAGACACAAGGTGGTGATCTTACTTTTTTTTTTAAATGAATAGGATAATTCAGAGAATGGAAGTAAAAAAACCAAACAAACCCTTAATTCTGAATAACAATCTTTTTGGAAATTTGTAACCCGGAGTTTTAAAAATATCAACTAGCAGCAACATTCTTAAAGTGAAAGAAAAAGTTAATTTATTTTTTTTTAAAAAGCACCTAAGTAGGAAGCTTAAAGGGACGCGGTGGCTCAGTGGGTTAGGATGCTGAGCTTGTCGATCAAAAGGTCGGCAGTTTGGCAGGTCGAATCCCGAGTGCCGCGTAACAGAGTGAGCGCCTGTTACTCGTCCCAGCTTCTGCCAACCTAGCAGTTCGAAAGCACGTAAAAATGCAAGTAGAAAAATAGGGACCACTCCGGTAGGAAGGTAACAGCGTTCTGTGCGCCTTTGGCGTCTAGTCATGCCGGCCACAGGACCACGGAGACGTCCTCGCACAAGCGCTGGCTCTTCGGCTTTGAAACGGAGATGAGCACCGGCCCCTAGAGTCGGAAACGACTAGCACGCATGTGCGGAGGAACCTTTACCTTTACCTTAGGAAGCTTAAAAGCAGCTTACCTTTGCAACAATCACCGACTGTACTGGATAGCAAAGAGATATACCTAGTGAGCCCAGGCAGACGGGATAAGCAATTTTCTTGAATCTAGATCCTGCGAGAAACAAGTCGCAAGTGAGAATAAGGAGCACCACTAACTGGAACATGACATTTCAACACTTCCGTTCTCATAAATCACTTATGTCATTACATAATTGTTCTGCTTTCCTAGAGTACATTGAACCAAGCATTGGCCAAGTTGCCTAGATTTGCACATTCAGGCTCAACCACCCAAAACGAACCCAAGTCAACACTTCTTGAGAATGGAGCGTATTCGATATGCTCAACATTCAGTAGATGTGCAGTGCTTAGGATACGGAAATGGTGAAATGGTGTTTTCGAAGCGTGGCGTTGTACCTGTTAACATTTGCTGGCAGCCCTTTAAAGCAGCTGCCTCTTTTCTTTTTGTCCACAGCTGCAGCTTCAAAAGCTGCAGGTCAAAAGATTGAGCCTGGAGCAAGGCCTCCCCACAGCATAGTCAACAAAACCAAGAAGCAGCCACGACGGCGAGACCCATTTTATATGCCCAGCACACCTAGGGCACAGCTGCCACCACACTTTCGCAGTTGCCATCTTCACTTTTTCTAACCACACCCCTGCTAAAGCTGACCTGTAGGTTAAGAATGAATTGAACACAGCAACAGAGATCACTGTAATAAATAAGTACATTTCCCACCCTCTTTCTTATCCTCTGGAGTGGTTTCCTTCCCCATCATCTTACCTTTCCTGGCCAGGACTATTCCAGTCAGTCCTGAAACTGTGATCACTCCAACTTTGGGGAGAAATTCTGGAGGTGGATTCTTCAGGTAAACGTACGCATCTTAAAAACAAGCAAAAACAATCATGGTTAGCTCTTGCTGGATTATCCCACCTCTTTTATCTCAATTTGTTAATTTTCATGGCCGGAGGTTGTTGTGGTTACGCAGGAAGGGCCTTGGGAAACAAGAGCAAGAGGACTGAATAACGGTCAGATAAGAGGCAGCTAAGCCCACAAAAGGAACATGGGCAGGGCAAGCAGCTCAGAAGGGACCCTCCCAACTTCCTTGCGGCATAAAGGAGGCTGGCTGGAGAAAATTGTACTTTCAGGCTTGCAGGAGCCTGTTAAGGTATCCTTACATTAAATTTAAAGTAGCATAGTTCTTGGCTTGCAACCGTTCGTTCCGTGACTGTTCGAAGTTAAATCACCCCTGAAAAAAGTGACTTGCCACTGCTTTTCGCACGACCGTTGCAGCATCCCTGGGATCACGTGATCAAAATCGGGGCACTTGGCCACTGGCATGCAATTTATGACGGTCGCAGCATCCTTGAGGTCGCCACGTTGATCCCCTTTTGCGACCTTCAGACAAGCAAAGTCCATGGGGAAGGCCGATTCACCTAACAACCGGGTTACCAACTTAGCTGCGGTGATTCACTTAACAACTTGTGGCAAGAAAGGTCGTAAAACGGGGCAAAACTCACTCAACAAATGTCTCGTTCAGCAGCAGAAACTTTGGGCTCAACTGTGGTCATAAGCCGAGGACTACCTATACTTGGGGGCAGGCCTCTTGTCTCGGCTACCTTGCAAGGCTGGCAGAAGTACAGACAAAGCACAGGAAGGTGCGAAGTGCTCTGTTACACACCCACCTTTCCCAAACTGTAGTGAAGCAGTGACTCCATTTTTGACGAAGAGGTAAGCATCCTGTGCAAATAAACAAAAGATCCATTGTTTAAATAATAATAATAATAATAATAATAATAATAATAATAATAATAATAATAACAACAACAACAACAACAACAACAACCCCACTGACAAATGCGAAGGCAGTTTCGCAGAAGGAAGAGATGGCTGAGAAAAAATACTCGTTTTTTATGCAGTATGTAAAGCTATCCCAATGGAAGTGATTTGTACTTGGAAAGCGATGCACACATGAGAATGACAAAGGGATGAGAGACAGTCTTCACATAAGGCTGATCTTCTATATTTGGGCCCCTCGGTTTGAGGCAAGTGGCAGCTTTTGTGGAATGACGTCGGCACACACAAACACAAATCGCTGCTCTCCCTTGTCGTCCCACAGGTATCCATGGACAGGATGGGGTAGAGCAGAGGTCCGCAACCTTTTGGGCACCAGGGACCGGTTCTGTGGAGAGAGGTTTTTCTGTGGAACGAAGAGTGCGTGATTTTGTGTGCTGCCTGCATCACACGGATGGGGCTTTGCTTTGTTTGTGTGGACTGGTTGCTGGCATGCCGTGGCCTGGTACCGGTCCATGGACCGGGGGTTGGGGACCCCTGGGGTAGACAATGTCACTTAATGCAGATGGTTTGAGATCACAGTTCTCTGAATTTCCAGCGCACAGAGTCAAAAGATTTTTATGAAATCAAAAAACAAGCAGCCAAAAAAAATGCCTGGTAAGAATCTTCCCTATTGTCTTGGACATCAGAAGGCATATGCAGTATTCGTGGTACCTATTTATTAGATTTATTCACGCCACAATCCAAGCTGTCAGCAAATTAACCATACGGTAGTGAACAATATACACACATTCTCTCTCTTTCTCTCTCTGATCTCCATGCATTTGCAGGACAATTTGAGTTTTCATTATAGCTTGCAAGGTTTTATTTATGTAGCATATGAACATGATACATAGACAAACCATCCATGTAATTATATGCAAAACTTCTACAGGGCGACAGCAGTGGCCTCACAACTGGATGTCCAATTCCATATGGAGCTGTGATTTACATCAAGGATGATATCGAGAGCTGTAATGCCCTTCCTCCAATTATTAAGTCAAGTACCAATCAGAATGTCTTCTCTCTATCCACAGAGCTACAGTTTGCAAGGTAAGAAACTTATAACATAATTTTGGGTTCACCCCACCAGATGTCATTGCCCAACAAGCTCAGGATTATCACGATAATTAAGAGGACAAAAGGATAGGCGTGGGGGACACCGCCCCCCCGAAATGACTTATTTGAGAATGTCTCCGCTCCCAAGGGAGAAACATCTTAAGTGCAAAAACCCAACAAGCTTGTTGTGACTGAGAGATATTTGGTCCGCATCTCCTGGCTGGTTTGATTCCCAACGTGTTTGCCCCCCCCCGCCCCCACTCTCATCTTCAAGAGGATTGTGACTGTGTCTTCTGAAATGTATTATTCCTGTTCCCAAATCAAGAAACTTGCTTGCGCTCTCACCTTGCAACCCTTTACGTAACCGCTTGTCGTCTTTCTTACAGATGAAATCCTGGTCTGCAGCTGGCCGGGCTTTTCGTCGACGTACCGTGATTCCAGAGGTGGGGCATTGTAAATGGGAAGCTGCAAAAAAAAAGAAAAAAAAAAGGAGGGGGAGATGGTGACCCTAGGCTTGCCTGGGGAAAAGAAAAGCAATCCTCCCCTCCATTATCTTATCAGTGGTGTTTCTCTGCTCCCACTCAACAAACATTGGCCGTCAGGTTATTGACTAGAATGAACGGGAGTGGTGCTCCACCATTCAGTGGCCATAGATGTTGCAATCCAATGGCTCAAAGGAGTGCTCACATCTGCCTCTTGTCAAGGACGAAGAATGAGGATCACACCTTACGTTCCCGTTAAGCTGATTTATTGCTGATGTCCATGCACAAGAGTCTAGTCAAGCACTAAAGGGTCAGCACTAAATAGATAAAAGAGTCAGTGGGATTCAAGAGGGACTGGACTTGGATTGCTGGCGGGAACGTAATGACTCTAGGCTGATTCCTCTCTTGACTCCGCCTCTCCTCCTATACTATCTACTCAGTCATTGATCATCATAAGATGATCAAAGGACTGGAGAGTAAAACATACGAAGGACGGCTGCGGGACGTGGGGTTGGCTAGTCTAAAGAAAAGAAGAAATAGGGGAGACATGATAGCAGTGTTCTAGTATTTGAGGGGCTGCTGCAAGGCAGAGCGGGAGAGGTTGTTCACCAAAGCACCAGAGGGAAGGATGAGAAACAA
This sequence comes from Vipera ursinii, assembly GCF_947247035.1. Classification (NCBI taxonomy): domain Eukaryota; kingdom Metazoa; phylum Chordata; class Lepidosauria; order Squamata; family Viperidae; genus Vipera; species Vipera ursinii. The sequence goes on from NC_139525.1 coordinate 10,345,970, forward strand.
TGGTTGGAAACTGATCAAAGACAGAAGCAACCTGGAATTAAGGAGAAACTTCCTGACATTGAGGACAATCAACCAGTGGAAGAGCTTGCCACCAGAAATCACTGGAGATTTTTAAGAAGAGACTAGATAGTCACCTGTCTGAGACGGTATAGGTTCTCCTGCTTGAGTAGGGTGAGTAGGGGGCTGGACTAGAAGACATCCAGGGTCTATTCTATTCTATTCTATTCTATTCTATTCTATTCTATTCTATTCTATTCTATTCTATTCTATTCTATTCTATCCTATCTTTAACTCTAACTCCTATCCTATCCTATCCTATCCTATCCTACCCTATCCTAACTCTAACTCTATTCTATTTTCTTCCATATCTCCATGCTTCCCAAAGGAATCCGCTGTTTTCATCCCTCCCCACCACTAGCCTGAGAATAGGGAATGTCAATCATTGGCCCATCCTGATCTGCTACAGGTTCTGGAGTTAACAAAAGTCCATCAAGTCCACAAAATGAAATTACTAGCAAGCCATCCCTCTCCCCCCCCCCTCACATTCTTTCTTTACATTTTGTGTTTTTCTCTGATTTCATGAGAAATTTAAAAAAATCCTGAATGGTTGAGCTGCAAAGCCATCAAGGCATGATTCTTCCAAGAAGGCCCTTAAAACCCTGGAGTTAGGAACTGGCACGAGGAGGGAATTCCCCCAAAGGAGAAAAAGTATAGGCATGACTATACTTTAGGATTGTTATAGGATTGCTCTAAACAGGAGTGAAATCCTTGTATGAAAGTAACTTGTCTTTTGTCTAGATGTCTGGAGCTTGCCTCCCAGAATTCTCAGCAATAGCCATTGCTGGGTGGGGAATGCTGGGAGCTAAGTCCACAGCAGAGAATAAGATAGGATTAAATCATGTTTTCTTTGCTCATACACCATGACAACCCAACCCAACCCAACCCAAAACAGCTGGCTTGGTTTTACCTTCCTGAATAGGTAGAAATATTACATATTCACTTTTGGTGATCTTGTGTTCAACTCACAAGACGTCATTGCAAGACGCTTGTTACTTGTTAACTACTTTTACTCGTTAATTACTTTTCTCTTAGGGACTATATAATGAACCACGATGCGTATTTATTGGCCGTACGGCAAAATAAATAATGATGCACAATCTTTTTATTTTAACCCAATTCAAAGTTCCCATACTATGATACAAGACTGTTTAACTGAAATATAACCTTCAGAAGAAAAGCTTCCTTGCAGAAGCAGAAGCCCGCAATGATCTTACGAATCTTACCTGATGTACTTTAATCCGGCGGGATTTCTGTTCTCCTTCGGCTGCGGCAAGTGCATGGGTGGAAGTCCATGCTAAAACTGTAGGAAGGGCTGCCCATTTGGTGACCTGCTGTCACAAGCAAGTCAAGATAAATCAAGGAACAAGGTCAGTATCTCCAGGAAAGCAGCTTCTGTGCTTCAACATTCATTCTAAAATCAAGAAAACTGTTGTACCCACATCTCTGAGCTAGGAATGCTGGTTTATCCATGATTCATCATGAACCGGCCAGGGAGTTGACTCTTGTGTTGCTCCTCTGTGTCATATATGTGGGTATATGCATAATTCTGTATTTATCTATGTATGTATGCATATATGTATGTATGTTTGTTATATTTATATAGTGTACTTTGAAGGTGGTGACCCTTTCAGAACTGTATGCCAGTGGTCCTCAACCCCTGGGCTGTGGACCAGTACCGGGCCACGGCATGCCAGCAACTGGTCCGCACAAACAAGGAAAGCCCCATCCGCAAGATGCGGGCAGCACACCAAACCACGCTTCCTCCAGTCCGTGGAAAAACCTCTCTCCACAGAACCAGTCCCTGGTGCCCAAAAAGATTGGGGACCTTTCCTGTATTGCAATGAAATTTCATTTTAATGTATGTTGATTAGTGTACATTCAAAGTGACAATAAAGTTATTATTCTATTCTATTCTATTCTTTAAAAATCCGACTCTGTTCTCAATAAAGATTCTATTCTATTCTAATTCTATTCTTTAAAAATCCGACTCTGTTCTCAATAAAGATTATTCTATTCTATTCTATTCTATTCTATTCTATTCTTTAAAAATCCGACTCTGTTCTCAATAGAATCTATTCTATTCTACACTGTCTCTGCTCTATTCTATTCTATATTCTATTCTATTCTATTCTATTCTATTCTATTTTATTCTATTCTAATTCTATTCTATTCTTTAAAAATCCAACTGTTCTCAATAAAGATTCTATTCTATTCTATTCTACTCTATTCTATTCTATTCTACACTGTCTCTGCTCTATTCTATTCTATTCTATTCTATTCTATTCTAATTCTATTCTATTCTTTAAAAATCCGACTCTGTTCTCAATAAAGATTCTATTCTATTCTATTCTATTCTATTCTATTCTATTCTATTCTATTCTATTCTATTCTATTCTATTCTATTCTACAGTCTCTGCTCTATTCTATTCTATTCTATTCTATTCTATTCTATTCTATACTGTCTGCTCTATTCTATTCTATTCTATTCTATTCTATTCTATTCTATTCTATTCTATTCTATTCTATTCTATTCTATTCTATTCTAGGCAAACTGGGGAGTTTAAAAAAACAAAAGGCAAACCACAAATGTAAAATAGCATGGGAGGATTGGATAGATGCTGGGATGATCAGCTGTGAAAAAGTTTTAAGAAAGTGGCGGGGGGGGGGGGGGGGGAAAGCTAGAGGAAGGATAGGAAGGACCGTACTTTGGATTTAAGGTGGAGGTCTCTTTTCTAGACTGGAGAAAGTTGACAATAAAAGAAGGCTTTATTTACTCGCTAGACTTGCATCCTGCTTTCCTACATGAGGTTAAGCAGGCATGCCTGATGGCCTTTAATTCTCTCTTCCCCAATCCTCCAGTGAGGTAGGTTGAAGTGGGACACCAACTAGTCCACAATCATCCAGGGGGTTTCTAAATTCAAGTTCTGGATCTCTTCAGGACCAGTCCAGCATCTTAACCACAACGCGGCACTGCTTTTCAGTGGGCATCTCCCTCCATTTGCACTGTATAGTTGCTCCACATATTTCCCTTCCTTCTGTGGAGGAACTCAAGACCTGCTTTGGACATAGAAATTGCATACAGAAGGCAAGATTCAACTTTACGTTTTTAGCAACAGCTCACGGGGAATAAGAAGAGGGGTCACAGGAACTAGTCTATCCAGGTTTTCTTCTCCACCTTTGCCAGGCAGAACTTCCTAAATAGTGCTTACAAAAGCGATGTGTCAAGCCCAAGTATCAAAAGGCAATCTATACATTACAATTTTAATGAGGGGATGGGGCCTTTATTTTCACCCAATCAATCAGAATAGAGTCGGAAGGGACCTTGGAGGTCTTCTAGTCCAACCTCCTGCTCAAGCAGGAGACCCTATACCATTTGAGACAAAGTAGCTGTCCACTTTCTTCTTCAAAGCCTCCAGTGATGGAGCACCCACAACTTCTGGAGGCCAGTTGTTCCACTGGTTAATTGTTCTCACCGTCAGGAAATTTCTCCTAAATTCTAGGTTGGGTCTCTCCTTGATCAGTTTCCATCCATTGTTTCTTGCCTTGCCTTCAGGCGTCTTGGAGAATAGATTGTCCCCCTCTTCTTTGTGTCAGCCCCTAATGCCTCCTTAAGTAACACCAGCTGCCTGCAGTTAGTGCAGGTTCGCATCCCACCAGGCTCAAGGTTGACTCAGCCTTCCAGGTAGGTAAAATGAGGACCCAGATTGTTGGGGGCAATAAGCTGACTTTGTAATAATGCCGCTTGGGGGTGTGTGAAAGCCCTAATAAGCAGGCATATACATAGAATGAAGGCTACTGCTAAGCTTGTAAGCCGCCCTGAGTCTTCGGAGAAGGGCGGGATATAAATGGAATTTTTTAAAAAAAATATTGAAACACTGCTATTGTGTTACCTCTAGTCCCGTGGTGACAAACCTATGGCACATGTGCCGCAGGTGGCACGCAGAGCCCTCTCTGTGGGCACGCGTGCCGTCGACCCAGCCCTAAGCCTTCAGCTGGGTTTTATAAAACCTTTTCGCTTTAGGCCTCCGCTGCCGTGTGCCAAAAAAAAAAAAAAAAGGTTCAATCAATCTATCAATTTCAACTTCTCGTGGGAAAAAAGATCATGCAAAGTTGAAAATTGATTGATTTAACTTTTTAGTCCCACCCAGTCTGCCGTTACCACCGCAGCCATGCCCACCCAACGGGCCACGCCCACCCGGCACCCGACGATACGTAACTGGGTTTTGGGTTGCAGTTTGGGCACTCCGTCTCTAAAAGGTTCGCCATCATTGCTCTAGTCCTTCTTTTTGCTAGACTAGCCATACTCCGTTCCTGCAAATATCCTTCATGTTTAATCCGCTTTAATGGCAAAGTTACTTTGGAAGGGGGAGGGACTCATTAGAAACAAGACTGGAAATTTCAACACTGATTTTTTTTTTTACTTTCTCATTTGTTCATACATTTTCAATCTTATTTACACGGCTAGGAACTGCAGCACGATGGCTGGATTTGGCTCAGTCCACAAATGACACTAATTGCTTTGGGATGTCTGCTGAAAGGAACTAGGCAGTGACAAAACAAAATGCTCCTATAATACATTTCACTGCCCAGCAATTATTTTGAAGCAATTATCTTAATATTGACTGATGTAAAAAAAAAACACAACAACCACCCAATTCTGTTAAAATCACAAGACTCAGCCAGCGTGTCTGAGGAGGGAGCATATATTAGGACAGGATAAAAACCGAGATTATTTAATTACCTCTAACTGTCTCTCACTCAGATTAAACTAAGTTGATTAAATAATGCTCCTCGGTTATCAATACAATTCAGGGACAACAAACAGAGGTTTTGCAAGCTGCAAAGGGTAAGACGTACACTTCCAAGCTTGAAATCATGCTATACGTTAGACAGGGAAGTCAAAAACCTCTCTGAAAAGTATCACTGAAAAACCACTTTCTTGGGCTGATTTAAGAAAATAGCAAGGGTATCTAAGCTAGAACAGAACAGCAGAGTTGGAAGGGACCTTGGAGGTCATCTAGTCCAACCCCCTGCTCAAGCAGGAGACCCTATACCATTTCAGACAAGTGGTTGTCCAGTCTCCTTTTAAAAGCTCGAAAGAAAAAGCCTGACTTGTAGACTTCATTTGTCGTGGGCCAGTCCATAACATGACCACTGGTAAATGCATATCATATGCTGCCTGTTTATAAAAAGCCCTCATCACCCCTATATTTATGGCAAGATAGTTTTGTGAGTTTGTCCTTTCATATTCTCTCGCCAACCTCAATGCAATAACTGGTGCTTACTGGTGTTTACAGATATTCAGCATTTTAATTTTCTAAAAATGCCATGTGTTCCATAAGCATTCTCAGAAAACAAAATTACACTCAAAGCTAATGCCTAGCTTTGGAACAGACTTTTATTTTTGATCAAAATAATCTAATTATTTTATCTACTTAATTATCTAAGTAATTATTAACAACCTGCCTCCAGAAGCGGTGAATGCTCCAACACTGGAAGTTTTTAAGAAGAGATTGTACAGTCATTTGTCTGAAATGGGATAGGGTCTCCTGCCTGAGCAGTGGGTTGGACTAGATCACCTCCAAGGTCCCTTCCACCTCCACCACCACCATGATTATTAAACATGAACCTCAGTCAACTGAACATTCAAATTGACTGGCACTAATGATTGACATGGGTTGCTGCCAGGATCCTAGATATCAACCAGGTACCTCCTTAACATAATAATAACAATAATAATAATAATAATAATAATAATAATAATAATAATAATAATAATAATAATAATAATAATATATTTTGCTCTGTTTAGTTCTATAGAGTTCACAGTACTTGTAACAAGCACTGGGAATAATACACATTTAAAGAAGCCTCTTCTTCTTTTTTTTGGTCACTGCTGGCATGAGACCAATTGATTAATGAAGAGGATGCATCTTTTGCCAGAAAAAAATTGTACACCTGAAATATACATGATGTCCTGTCAGACCTAAGCAGAAGCTGAAAAAACTAGTATTTAAATAAATAATCTGGTCAACTGCATGCCTGAGAAAAGATTCAAAGGAAAATACCCAGAAGATTCAAAACACAGGATGGCATTTTGAAAACACCTTATCACTGAAAATAGGAATTTGTGGGAGTATTGATTCAAGAATGCCCAACACTAATTTTCTGAGTTTTAAAACAAATTACAGAACAGGGCTTTAGTTTGACACATTGGTTATAACCTTTCCCTTGATGAGTAGCAACCACTGTCTTCTACGTAATAAAGTATGAATTGATCCCTCAGCTCCAGGCTTGTCAAAACAGATACAGAACTAGAGAAAAGCTGCAGAAATAAATATCCTAGAATGACAAGGTGGTATAGATATTCGGGGATTGTGTGTTATATCGTGATACTGGTTGTGAGAGGCCACATCACGCCTTTGAACTCGGAAGAGTCCACACTGAATTGTACATTTTATACTACAGTCATACGGTTTCATCTTACATTCTACCCAAAATATCTGATACAGGTGATCCACAAAACAGACTGTAATCTAAATTTTAAAAGCAATCCCCCCCCTCCAAATCTGGTGCCTACTACAGTAGTCCCTTCACTATCTGGGCTATACCGAATATATTGGAGAAAATGAAGATATTACAAAAGCTGTTGGTTTTTGTTGAAAGGGGATGATATGAACACGGATGTGAATGCTTGAGCAGCAAATTCCACACTTGGATTTTTTTTAAAAAAATGCTCACTATACACAATTTTGCACACTAGCTGGGGAATTCTGGGAGCTGAAGTTACACACTTTAAGATAAAGTGGCCAAGGTTGGAAAAAAAAAACCCGGTGTAAGGGGTTTCCAGCATCAATGTGATTTTGCTAGCCTCACAACGTTCCCCAACCTGGTGTCTGCCAGCCATGCTCCACTACAACTCCCATGGTCAACAGGATCAGGTTGGGGAAGATGGGATGCATGATCAGATGGGTGAAGGATGCAGAGTGTGGTTCTTCTTAGGGTGAGGTGGATGGCCAGAGAATCTCAAAAACATCCCAAGGATGTCGGGTTACACCTGGGGGCAGCATCAGTGGGATTTCACAACGGAAGGGCATTCTGCACATGCTCCGCCGCCCAGCATCTTCAGGAATGCCCCCAAAGTCCACCTTTCCACACTGATAAGGAGAGGGACGAACAAGGATTAGCAATGGGAAGGGATGCAAAAGAACAAGCTTTGCCCATCCTTCCTCATTCTTTGCCCTGCAAGTCTTATTTCTTTCACATCCCCACAGTCTCCTCCGAGCAAGGCTGTAGTAGGGAATAGGATAAATCACTCTGCACACGCTCAGGAGTCCACTCGCCTTTGCCACCCTCCTCCCCCTTTGAGCCTCTTTTGCAGGACAAAGTTCCAATGTTGTGGCTGGCGGGAGACAAGAGCAAAGATCAGAAAGGAGCCTTGCTGGTTGACACTCAAAAAGAGACCCCGCAGGAAATGGGAATTCTGCACATGCTCAGGCAACCTCTGCAGCCCCAGAGCCACTCTTTTCAGTGGAAAAGCAGGAAAGGGCCCCCCTGTCGGTGGGAGGCCCCGTCGTGGATCCCGAAACGAAGGAAGGAAGGGGGAAAAAAGGGGGTTCCAGCAGCCTCGAAAGTCGCCGTAATAGGAGACCGGAGAGGCGCAACGCAGCCACTCACCTTGGCCGCCATTTTGGCTCCACCGCTTCGCGAGGGAGGCGCCCAACCTGGAAGAGGGCGGAGCGGTACGAAAGCTGACCAAGGATTGGTGGAGCGGAGAAGTGGCGTCAGAGTGACGTCACCCGGTGGTTTCCCTTACCGGAACCTTAGCCGCGGAGGTTCCCGCGCGGGACTACAGCTCCCATGATCCCCCAAGAGTATGGTTCAACTACTGTGGGGAGGAAAAGAAACGAGAAGGGAGTTTATGGGGTTCTCCGAGGATGGACGCTCTTCTTTACGTTGGAGGTCTAAAACAGTGTTTTTTTTCCAGACTTGGCAACTTTCAGAGGCCTGGACTCCAATTCCCAGAATTCCCTAGCCACCACTGGCTGGGGAATTCTGAGAGTTGGAGTCCACGCCTCTGAAAGTTGTCAAGATTAAGATGTACGGGGCCAAAATAAAGTTCCAATCCGTGGTATTTGGGGTGAGAAGGAATAGGGGTTTCTTGGTTTCTTAGCCTTGTTAGACTACAGCTCCCATCATGCTTTTCCAAGTAACGAATGCTGTAGTCCAGTGTTTCTTTCAATGTGGTCCCAGGTTTGGGGGCGGGAGAGAGGAGGGGGTTTCAGGGGTCCATGAAATCATCACTGTTTGGCTGCATATTGAAAATATTGGCAAAAAAAGTAAAGCAACGGCAGTCTTCTCACAATTATCTGTATCCAGTAAAAAAAAAAGGTTTTGTTCACGAAAAATATTTTATTTAGGGAAATATTCCCCAAACGTATCAATGTTAATTTTTAATAGGGGAAATACAGAATAGTCATTCTAATCCAGGGGTCTTCAAACTTGGCCCTTTTATGACTTGTGCAAAGCTGGCTGAGGAATTCTGGGAGTTGAAGTCCACAAGTCATAAAAGGGCCAAGTTTGAAGACCCCTGTTCTAATCCATGCTACGATAGAGCAAAAAGCTTAAGAATCACTGCCGTAGTCGTGCATCTGGGGATCTAAACTAAAACTAAAACTACGTGACGGGCAGAAATCCAACAGGGGCAGAACTTGAGCTGCTTTAGTGATGTAAAGAAAGAAGGAATGGTTTGGAAGAGGAAAAAGATTTGCCAGTGTGTACAGATAGTGCAGACTTACAACAGTTCATTTCAAAGTTACAACGGCACCAAAGAAGGAGACTTATGACCAGTTTTCACACTTATTACCCTTGCCGCATCCCCATGGTCACATGATCAAAATTCAGATGCTTGACAATTGACTCATACTTATGACGGTTGCAGTGTCGCAAGGTCACGTATTCCCTTTTGTGACCTGACAAGCAAGAGTCAGTGGGGAACACAGATTCAGTTAACAACAGTTTGACTAATTTAACAACTGCAGTGATTCACTTAACCACTGTGGCCAGAAAGGTCGTAAAATGGGGCAAAACTCACTTAACAAATGTTTCATTTAGCAGCATCCATTTTGGGCTCAATTGTGGTCATAAGTCAAGCACTTCCTGTACTCACCTGTTCTCTAAAAAACACACTTCAAATTGCCCCATTTCAGAAAGTTAATGCAGATTGACAGGGTTTGTTAATCTTATTAAAGACAAGCACACATTAAAGAAGAAAGCATCCACATGCCCCACTCTGAATGGCGTGATTCAGTTAACAACCGCAATGATTCGCTTTACAACCGTGGCAAAAAAGCGCTTGTAAAACTGGGCACGGCTCACTGAACAATCGCCTTGCTTAACAATAGAAATATATATTTATTTATCCATTTGTGAAATAAAGTAAGAATACATTTAAGCAAACAATATATGTATTTTAGATATGACAACTACTATATAAGGAAATAGGGCAAATTTGGGTGACCCGAAAACTAAGTATTATGGATACTAAAGGTTAATTTAGAGCACTGTAATTTAAATTAGGTAAAATTTAAAAACAGGTCCTGGGTAAGTATAAGTAAAAATATATTGATAATTGTCTCAACTGACCGTGTTATAACTAGAAATGTATTAATTTGATTGTGATAATGTAATTCAGGGAATTGGAGAGGGAATTTTTGCTGATGTAACCTGAGATGTGCACAAAAACATTTTGTTATTGGATTTTTGATTACCCAATCACCACGTTGCTTCATAAATATTTGGATGTAAAATTGGAAAATTAATAAAACTTGTTTTTTTTAAAAGAAGAATGGAAATTCTGACTTCTTTGTGAGTGCGAGTCAAGGAGTAGCCGTAAATGGTTTAGCATCTGTATTATTTTAATGTTCCTTTTATATTTCTGAATCATTCTGAGCGGAGATAAAAAGCTCGTCTACCTTCCAGCAACTGATGAAGCTAAAATGCAGGCAGTATATATGTTGGTCTCTTAAATTTTCTTGGCTGGGCTTCTTCTAGGTCAGGGGTAGGCAACCTCGGCTCTTTTATGACTCGTGGACTTCAACTCCCAGAATTCCTGAGCCAGCCAAGCTGGCTCAGGAATTCTGGGAGTTGAAGTCCACGAGTCATAAAAGAGCCGAGGTTGCCTACCTCTGTTCTAGGTGGTCTTACCTGGGACCTGAGTTTTCTGCAGGATGTGTGAACAAAGATGGGACGGCAGGTGCTATGGTGCAGGTGATGCTCGTCTGGGTTTGATGTACGTTGCATGTCTGGGGACAAGGCCACCCTAGAGTCACGCTCTTATTTTTCAGTTGGCATATATATATACATGATAGCCAGAAGGGTTCATCCGCAGTCATTTAACACAGGAACTAAAATTATAAGCATAAATCTTCAAGAGGCCTAGGTAAAACAGGTAGCCTCAACTGGCAGCCGTTCATTTAGCGTCCACTGTGAAAAAAAAAAAAGACCTACAGCTGGTTCTGCCGTTAATGACCATCACAGTGTCTCCATGGTCGTGTGATCAAAATCCGGGCAATCGGCGTGTACAGGTAGTGCTCAACCTATGACCACAATTGAGCCCCAAATTTCCGTTGTTAAGGGAGACATTTGTTAAGTGAGCTTTGCTCCATTTCACGATCTTTCAGGCCATGACTGTCAAACCAAGGTTGATGATTTAGGTTGGTAAGTGAATCGGGTTTCCCCCTTGAGTTTGTTTGACAGAAGGTCATAAAAGGGGATCACGTGACCACTCTGGGACTCTGCGACCGTCGTAAGTACGAACCAGTTGCCAAGCATCTGAATGTTGATCACCTGATCGTGAGGATGCTGCAAAAGTCGCAACTGTGAAAAACGGTCCTAAGTCCCTTTTTTGTCAGTGACGTTGTAACTTTGAACGGTCAGTAAGTGAACTGTTGTAAGTGGAGGACTACTTGTAAGTCGAGGACTATTGCAAAGTCTCAGGTCATGTGCTTGCTATTTACAACCTTCCCAGCTGGCTTCGGACAAGCAAAGTCAATGGGGCAAGCTCGGTTCACTTAATGACTGTATGATTCACTTAACAACCGCAATGATTTGCTTGGCAAAACAGGTTGTAAAATTGGGCGTGACTCCCCTAATAACTGCCTTGTTTAGCGACAGAAATTCTGGGTCCTGGTTCTGATCTTAAGTTGAGGACTGCCTACCATGCTTGACCAATGGGTTGTAGGAACGAAGCTTCCGTTTCCTTCTTCAAGGATCATCCAGTGCTAAGGAAGGAAGGAAGGAAGGAATGCAGAGAATTCCGTTTATTGAAGTCCAATGTACAACTGAAGTTTTACAACTTTTCCCAAAACTTTCAATTTAGGAAGAATAAATGTCCTTTTTCAATAATATACAGTCTCTATATATATTTTTTTAAATAAGTTAATATCTTTGAAAAAAGAGCAATATGTTCCTTTTATAATGTTGCAGTGCAACTTACAACTTACACGTCTGTGCAATGTACCATGAGGTATATGCCCAGTGAAAAACACACAGTGAATTTTATTTCCATTCATAAATTCTCATGGTCCATTCATAAATTCTCATGGTCCATTCATAAATTCTCATTGTAGACACACAAAAAGTTTAACATTAATCTGTGGTAGAAAAAAAAAAGAAATGCAGCCAAGTACACACTAAAAAAATTATCTTTCCCCCCTAAAAACAAAACAAAACAAAACAAAACGGAAGGAACATTCATTGCTTCTACAAATTGGTGATTGCTTCTTGACATAGAGCGAGGATAATTAAAAAAAGATCTTTGTGAACTTGGGAAATGTAACCAAACACAGAACAATCTGAATTATCCAGAGGTTGAAATTTAATTTTGGTAGTCCGATACTGCAATCCCATAGACGCTCACCTATGGAACACAAGCTCCCATTGACACCAATGGGGATGGGCTTTAAGATAGACAAAGGATGGTTTACGCTGTCCCCATTTTCAGTGGAGCGGTGAACAGAGCAGATGTTTTCAAACAACAAGGCAACGTGAAAGGTGTAATGGGGTTGGGCTGATTTTTCCCTGGTTTATAACTGTCCCCTTTTTTCAATTCTGTTTCAGAACTTTTGAAGGAAAACAGAGGAGGGCTGAAGTCAAGGTCACCATTACGGATGTCCCTTCCCTGAACGCTTTCCTTCGGTTCTTCCATTTCATGAGAAAAACGACATCCAGTGGGGAAAACCTGGAACTAAGGAGAAACTTCCTGACAGTGAGAACAATTAACCAGTGGAACAACCTGCCTCCAGAAGCGGTGAATGCTCCAACACTGGAAGTTTTTAAGAAGAGACTGGCCAGCCTTTTGTCTGAAACGGTATAGGGTTTCCTGCCTGAGCAGGGGGTTGGACTAGATGACCTCCAAGGTCCCTTCCAACTTTATTATTATTGTTATTGTTATTAAAACAAAATTCTCTCTACGAATAACATATTTACCCGTGACAAAAGACTTAGAAATAAACAGACATATCCTAAAGTGGGATTAATAACAGTGCAGCCTCAGGTTCAGAAGACATTGGTTCTCCATATATTTTTTTTCTTTTAAAATACAAGGCGCTCAGGAAGGTTAAATTGTTGTTTGAAAACAGTCCAAGGGGAGGTTGGCTAGCCTTAAAGCCTCCTATTGCTACGGAAATTGTAAGAATGTTCATTATTTACAAAAGAAAGACCGTGGAGCTCTCTGAGCACAGCCAGAAAGAGACATTAGCATTAGCCAAACATGTCTGCCTCAAAGACATTTATCTGGTCTTTGACTGGCAGGAAATCAGTTATTATTTTTAGAGAGGCTTGAAGGTGGTGGGGAAAAAACATGCATTGTTTTCCTTTTTTTTTTCATTCTGTGGTTTGGAAAATGTTAAATGTCATACGTACTGTGTATACCCAAGGAAGACAACCTTACATTTAATACAACCCACGTTTGAACCAAAACTGCTCTTCTTCCATTACCACACAGTTCAATTTTTTAAAAAAAACATTTTGAATAATTGGCAGAGTGGAGACTCTATTCTTGAACGTACTGTTAAATAAAAATTCCTTTCCCTTATCTTGTCTCTTGCAAGCCTAATTCCTTACTTTTGGCTTCAATTAAGCCATGGTTTGCTGGGACATCCAAGCTAAGAAGAAGCAATGGTTTGAGACAGCCTTCTAAATAGGGCCAAACTGTGATTTGTAAGTCATTTAGAAGGATGGCTCAAGCCACGGTTGGACAAGTTGTCTATCAAAGTTAAAGCAGAGAATTATGTCCCTAACCACAGTTTAGAGGTCTAGGAAAATATGGCCATCAAAACATGGCCACACGTTGTATAGCCAGGTGGCACCGTAATGACTGAAGATATTGTAAGAATATTGGTGGTATATAAGTCCAGACTGATGTAGAAGCTTATAGCCTCAACTTTTATCTTGGTCTCAAGATGACAAATTGGTATAGAAACCCAAGTGAAAGCATGTCGCTCTCTCTCTCTCTTACCACCTTCAACTTTGTTTAAAATGCTGATGTCTGTCTCCTGAAACCTTTTTTTAAAAAAAACTACATCTTGCGAACCAGGCATTTAGTACCAGCTTGTGGCTACTTCAACCCCTGAACGAACTAAAAAGAATATAAGACGACAGCCTATGTCAAAGCTCGTATGCAAGTAAAGTGCGGGCCGTAGTACAATGGTGTCATACATTTTTTTCATACATTTAAGCATTATATTGTTTAAAAAACTCTCTATTTGTAAACAAAAAAAAATCGTATTGATTTGCTATTGAATAAATCAGACGAGGTTAGCTATGCACCAGCAAGGAATGGTGTTACGAAGCAAGTGTCCTTGTAATAACACAGCTTCAGTGTCAAATGTGGAAGGACACTTAATGTCAGTGCCAACAGGAAGGCGGTGCACACTTTGCCAATGAAGCCTGAAGAAGGATGCTGCTGCTTTAAGGAGTCCCTGGGACTTTTAAAGCAGTGGTATCTTTGTTCGGGCAGACATGGAACTTTGAAAAAAAGTTGGGCTCTGTTCATGAGCAGAACAGCAGAGAGATGCTGGGCTTTTAATTTATTTAATTTATTTAGATTTATATACCGCCCTTTCCCGAAGGACTTTTGAGAGATACAAACCAATTCTTTCTAGACCTTGTGGAAGCCTGCACAGTTCTAGCAAAGAGATCCCTTGTCAGTTTCTGCTCCTCTTCTTAACAACTTTCAAGTCACACTTTCGGGACAGATGGGTTCCATTGCCATGGCTTCTTCCCCCAAAAAACAGATTAACAGGTTTGTTTCTTGTTCTAAGCAACTGAGTGATTGGTTTCGTTGGGCTTCACATGTTGCAAGAAACCAGCAATTTGTTCTTATCAACCATGGATCATAGCTTAAGGCTTTCTTCACTACTGGTCTGTACTCCACCCATTCTTAATAGCGTAGAAAGTGACCCAAGCATGAGCATTTACGCTCCTATTGTAGATAGCTCACTGACTCAAAGTAGTGGGTTCCAAAGCCTAACACATTTATTCACCTTAAGACTATCCTTGGAAAAGTTTGGAATATTAAATGCTACTTTAATGCTGGTATAGCTAAGGATGACTCATATCAAGGTCCTTACTTCTGAACGGAGGATAAGATGAATGCAGTGGAGATACAGTTAAAAAAAAAACACCCAACGAGGATCTTAGGTGTAAGGAGGCAACAGCCTTAATGTATTGTGCAAATCCAGCCATGTATAGTGTGGATTTATGGTTTTGTATGATGAGCAAATCCAATCATGGAATAATCAACGTTTTCACAAAACTAACTTTCTCAGGATTCTTTGGAAGAAGATTTTGACCGTTGGAATCCAATGCAGCATGATTTGTATTTGAGTGCAGATGTCCCTAGTTAAACTGCTTCCGCTTTCTTTGCCTGAGAATACATAGAATTGTGTCAATCAGAGAGTTCCTTCTTTGTTTCTAGCTGATGGGACAAAACACACACACACACGAGCAAATTTGATCTTTGTTCTCTACCACTCACTAGCATTGCACACACAACGTTGGACCTGAATGGATTCACACGAGGTGAATGCCTATTTCAGGTTTCCATTTCTTAAAAAAAAAAAAAGCAATTGTCACTTTTGTCTTGACACTTAAGTGAATCTGAACCACTTCAGGAGTATCCTACTGGAAGATCATTAAGGATGGAAGTTAAATAAGCGTTTAAGAACGTTCAGAAAGAACTGGAAGCATTCAGTTCAGCTTCTAGCAGACTCTCCTTCCTTGCCCATTTAGGAGTTTAGGAGGGAGAGGATGAAAGAAACAAGATGTATAACAAGATGTATAACATTGGCATTTAACGCCTGAGAAACTATCAAGAATGTATAAAGGAGTTTGCTTGGAAATGCAGCTGCAAAGAAGGTACTTTCTATCATCAGGTTTGATGGATAAAGAACTTGAAAGTAGATTTGGAACTTTCTTATTCTACATGTTAACAGCGGCGAGAATCTTATATGTACAAAGATGGAAAGACACGCTCATTTCCACAACAGAAGAGTGGAAGGTGATGGAATTAATGGAGATGGCAAAATGGACCACTTTAATCAAAGGGGAAAAAAATTATCTGGTTTTGTTTCTGCTGTATTTGGAAACTACTTCTGGACTTTTCGCTCAAAAATGAAAAAAAAATTGAAACTTTTAAAAGGCTTTGCTGATTAGAATGAGTTTGTTATAGAAATGGCTTGAAATGTTGCGCACTCTAAAACAAAGGGTCGTGACTGTATTTTTTTGTTGTATATTACTATTGTGAAAAAAGTTGGAAGTCACTGTTTTTTCCCCTCCTTCTCTCTCTTAGTTCTCTAACTTCTGTTTTATTTTATTTTTCTGTTAGTATTTTTATCTTATAATAAAACTGATTAAAATTAAGTAACAAGCAAGAAGAAAATAACCGCTTCATCCATCTGGGCCTCTCCTCTCACACCCAGATTATCAGCAAAATGTGGCACTTGGTTAAAATTGTTCGCCCAGAAGATGCTACTTGGTGTAGATGAAATAGCACCAGGTTGCATCTTACCTTAATCACTTGCATTTGATTCCCACTGAAATCTCTGGGGCTGAAACCACCCATCCTTAGACACATAAACTATAATTACACACCATTCAAAGGAGACAATAACAAATTTAAAAAAGGTGACCCAAATATAACAACATCCCCACCAGCAGCCTATACTCAGATAAGCGGGGATCGCCACCAGACAAATGAAGAGGCAGAAAACAATAGTCTAATCAAAGAACCACCATGGAAGATCCTTCAACACCCCCACCCCACCCCACCCCACCCAGACACTCACACTGATAATGTTACCTAATTGGGTAATGAAATATCTGGAAGCAAACAAGCTCAGAAACCACAAAGAACTCCACAGTTTAACCTTGAGCCACAGATTTCCTCTGCTGTTGAAAATATTGATTTCAGTGGAAATCAAATGCAACAACCTTAGGCTTGATCCATTGTATGGTGTTTCTTAATAGAACAGCAATATTATGGTTTTTGACAAAAGTGGGAAGTCTCATTCCTGTGTAGGAATGCATGCCAAATATTTTTAATCGGATAGAGAGAGAGGGGGGGGCATAAAATTAACAAGCATAAATTTAAATTGATATGCATGTCCAGGGATCTTATAGATCAGTGTTCCCCATGCCGGCTGGGGAACTCTGGGAGTTCAAATCCAGACAGTTTAAAGCTGCTAAGACTGAGAAACATTGCTATAAACAAGAAAACTGCCATTTTCAGTGAGAGAGAGAAAAAGATTGATTGTGAACTTATTAAATATAGGCTCTTAATGCAAAGAAACAAGTTAGTGAGGACACGGAGAAGCGGAATCAATCGAGCTGTCAAGATCAAGGAGTTGTCAATTTTGGATAGCTACTTTACAGAAAAGGCTGATGTGCATAGATTTACAGCGACTGACTTGTGAGAGACTAACAAAAATAAAACAGTGGATTTATAAACCTTTGGCAACATGGTTTGGGAAGCACACTGTTTGGGATGAAGTAATCTCAGCATCTTCTTTGGAAGCACCAGAATCTGTTATCGCCAGTGAATCAAACACTGCCTTTAAATTTGCCTTGAAAAATGTAAATGCTTTCTTTTCCTAAGAGCAGAAAGCAGCTCACAGAAGAAGAAAAATGTTCTTTGGGACAGTAATTGTTAAATAAACAGAGTCAAAGGTCTGATTCAGACATAATGTAACTGAGATTGGGGCATATAAACCCCATCTTTGTCCCTCCGTCTCCAGCTTTGTGACTTATGACACTATCTTTCCTTCTATAATTTTATCAAATTCTCTTCTGGTTAGGATTTGATAAAGGTCCCTCCTAAATAACTAGAGGCCATGTCCCTGCAGCATACAGCTAATGGGCTCGCAAAGGACCCAGTGTAAACTATTATACACCAAGGAATATTTCCCTTAAATTAATGTTTCTTTCCTTAATTCATCCTTCTAAGTCAGGGGTCTTCAAACTTGGCCCTTTTATGACTTATGGACTTCAACTCCCAAAATTCCTCAGCCAGCTGAATGGAGGCCATTCAGCTTGGCTTCTTGTAAGGCTAAGCCTAGCCTATGTATTTTAGACAACTTACAACAGCATGCCTGGCTGAGGAATTCTGGGAGTTGAACTCCACAAGTCATAAAAGGGCCAAGTTTGAAGACTCCTAAGTTGTCTAAAACACATAGGCTAGGCTTAGCCTTAGAAGAAGCCAAGCTGAATGGCCTCCATTTTAAGAGGCACATCTGGGAAAAAAGGAAAGGGGATGAAAAAGGGACAATAAACAGACAATTACTAGATTAGTTTTATTGATCTGGAGTAGGAGTTTAGGTCTCCTGCCTCAAGTGCCAATTTCCTTGCTCAGCTTCTGCTTATGTTTAGAAGTTGCCTTTCTAACAAGACTTATCTAGATTGCGGGTGGACTTCTAGAAGTTTTCCATAAGGCTCCAATGAGTCTACGGTAGCATCCCAATATGCTAAAAAAGTGCTATTTTTGGTAGTTCAGGTAGTCCTTGACTTATGATCACAATTGGGATTGGAACATTTACTTGTTGGAAGCCTCATGGGAAAGTCACAAATGACCATCATGTGGTAAATGTATTCTGGTTGCCTTGTGCCCAAATTTGGATGACATGACCATGGGGCACATTGCAACAGTCATCAGTGCAAGGACTGATCATAAGTCCCTTTTTTTCTGTTCCGTCATAACTTTGAACAAACGCTAAATGAATGGTTATAAATTGAGGACTACCTGCATTCTAGTTTTCTGAAAAAGGTCTAGTAGGTTTCATGGATAGGTTAACTCTATGGGTCCCAATCTGCTTCCATCTGTGGCTATGGAACCTCTATGGCAGGGATCTTCAAACTTGGCAACTTTAAGACTTGTGGACTTCAACTCCCAGAATTCTGGCTGGCTGAGGAATTCTGGGAGTTGAAGTCCACAAGTCTTAAAGTTGCCAAGTTTGAAGACTCCTGCTCTACGTAAATGTTTTTCAGCTATAGTGGCTGTAAGATGGGTGGACTTGGATAATTTTGGAAGTTGAAGTCCATACATCTCAAAGCCAGCAAGGTTGAGAAATGGTGCTCTAAAATCCAGAATATTTCCAATTCAGTTTTAATCCTCAGAGTCACGGAAAAAATTGAAAATGGTAACACTGCACCTAATATCCTTTTGGGTACTTTGGTCAAGCTCTGCTTTGGATGCTTGCTTTTTCTCCATTTTGGGCAATGAGGCATGCAAAATATTTTTACTCTTGACTTCCTTGAAAGTTGAGTAGAAACCTTTAGGATGGATCTGTGGAGAGCTCCAGTTTTGAAGAACACTGCGAATTGCAATCCGGCAACATCTAAAGGACAGATATTTGCTTATCATTACTAGTATTAGATTCCTGAACAGATAGAGACTTCCACTAGCTTTTGCATGGACATGAGATGGACAATGATGCTAAGTTCCTGCTCAACAAGACAGCTTTGGAAGGATCATTAGGAGAACCCACATCTCTTATTGTTCAGTTATAATGCCTCAACAGGATTTAAGTTTCCTTTATTGCAATGGTTCTCAAATCATAAATCTGAGGATCTTTATTCATAGCACAGTGTAAGTATAGAAAGCCGTTGGTGTTCAGTCTGGCTTTTTGTTGTTGTTGTTGTTATTCTGTCTTGAGGCTGCACAAAGACAAGATCAGAATTTTGCCTTAAATTCACAGTGGACAATTGCTGACACCCGGAATAGCCACTCATTTCCAGAAAGATGGATTATGTCCTTGGCCCCGACTTGTGATGGCCCAGAAGGTGTGCATTTTTGCACAATCCTGCTCCCAAACAGTTTTGTACCTTAATTTCTTCTCTGTCACATTAACGTACGGGGGCTGGTGTGAGCGCGCACACACACCCCCTCACGCATCTCGGGTCTATCTTCTGAAAAGCAGGCACAGTATTGTAAAAATAGCACAGCATTTCAACAGCATGTACCAGTTGCGCCTTGGAAAGGCCAAAAGGAAAGCAAGTGGTTTTCCTGGATAAATGCTGCATGTTTTAAGGCACGCCAAAAAAGGGATGGGTGGGGGGGAATTTAACTTTTCCATTTCTAGACTTCGTCAAGCTCTCTTTCCTTGGAAATGCTGAACGGTTAAACCTTTTTCCCCTTTCTTTTTTTTGTTTACTCTTTTTCTTCTTCTCTTTTTTCATATTTAAACTTTCCATTCTTAAGAGAAAAAAAAGGGGGAGGGAAGTTTATGAGGATGGACATCTGGAAATATTTAAAAAAAAATAAAACCTCAGCTCTCACGTTACGTTTTATATACGTGGATACGAGTAGGTGCGGTGTATCTACGTATATAAAAGAAAGAGGATTTTTCTTTCTCCTGATTTTTTTTTAAAATAGACGGGTAAGTATACTAGCACTATAAATGTACTGCAGTTTTGTGTCATTTATGCCCGCTCGTCTTTCTACGCTGCTTCTTACTAAAGCAGAACTGGAAAACAACCCGAAATAATTCCAGAAAAGGGGAATAAAATAAATAAAGAAGTCTGTCTCGTCATGCAATGCAGTAGGCATCCGATGGTACTAAATTCTTATCCAATCTATTTACAATATAGCTGGATACATTATTTTGACACGGGTTACAGTGTTTCGTCACAAGGGATCGTTTCTCCCCCCCCCCTTTCCCGATGGCTCTTCGCCCTCCTCGGACAATCCCTCCTGTGGTCAGACGTGGGTTTCGATGAAGGAATGTGTGTGTGTGAGCAGAGAGGCCGTAATGGTGAGTTCAGAAGCTCCGTTTTGGGCTTTCAAAGCACCGCTGTACTCACAAATGTCCAGAAAAAACTCATAGTTCTTTATTTTCCATTCTTTGAATTTCTTGGATGTCAAGTTTGGTTCCTGGAGCAAGGTGTTGATCATGGCCAGATCTCCTTCCTTGGCCTGTTCAAAAAGAGAACATTTCAGATGCAAAAAAATAAAAATAAAAATCAATACTAGGAACAACATACTCCAGAAATTATGTGGAATTAAATAGCAATAGCCCTTAGACTTATTTACTGCTTCACAGTGCTTTACAGCCCTCTCTAAGCGGTTTACAGAGTCAGCCTCTTTGCCTCCAACAACCTGGGGCCTCATTTTACCGACCTCGGAAAGATAGAAGGCTGAGTCAACCTTGAGCCTGATCAGGATCGAACTCCTGGCAGTGGGCAGAGTCAGCCTGCAATATTGCAATATTGCATTCTAACCACTGCGCCACCAAGGCTTCCTTCCTTCTCCTCATCTTCCTTCCTTCCTTCCTTCCTTCCTTCCTTCCTTCCTTCCTTCCTTCCTTCCTTCCTTCCTTCCTTCCTTCTTTCCTTCCTTCCCAAGCAATAACACGTAGACTTATATACCGCTTCACACTCCTTTATAGCCTCTTTGCCCCCAACAATCTGGGTCCTCATTTTACCGACCTCGGAAGGATGGAGGGCTGAGTCAACCTTGAGCCGGTCAGGATCGAACTGCTGAACTGCTGGCAGCCGGCAGTCAGCAAAAGTAGCCTGCAGTACTGCAATCTAACCACTGCTCCACCATGGCTCTTGGGCAGCTTCAGCTGCCACCCTCGTCATCAGCACTAGGATTAGTCTGCTCCACAGCAGAATACTGTGTCCCTGTATGGCTTAAACACTGCCCTACTAGTAAATTAGACACCAGTAAGTTATAATCCATGAGGATTATAAACGGATGTATTAAAACCACTCCGACTTGCTGGCTTCCTGTTCTGAGCCATAGCACTCCCAGCCTTATGAAGGCAAGATGCCCTAGTGAGAGTAAAGAGCAAAACAACAACTCATACCAGTGCATGCCGACTGTCTCCATTTATCAGCCGGAAGGCTCAAATCTAAGAAGCTCCCCACTGGCACTTGCACAACATCTGCACAACAACTTTAACGTCGATTCACAATGGAAAGCCAAATGGGTCCAGACATGGGAAGACAGATAAATGACCCCACGCAAAAAGTGTCATGCTTTGAACTACCAAGCCTGTCTTAGAAGATACAAGCCGTAGATCTTAACACAGACGCCCCTGTTTGACCTAAGGAGAACATCAGAGGAGAAGAATTCATGACTCTCTAGAACAGAGTTCCTCAACCTTTCCGGTTTTGTGGACCAACAGATGGGGGGCGGGGGGATGGTCCCAAATGAGCGGTGGGCAAACGTATGTGTGTGCAGCTCCATTTGTATGAGTAGTGGGTACCTGCACTCAGTACTCACACAAGTGGGGATGCACGTGTGCTCGCCCAGCACTTCCTCACCCCGGTTCCAAAGGGCTCAAGGCCCAGTAGTAGCTCAGGAGTTGGGGAACCCTGCTCTAGAAGGTTGCTGCTGCCTCCTTCCTAGGGGTGGGAAAGAGAGAGTAACAGCCCCAAGGTTTTCTGCTTGAGGTAGAACTAGAACTCATATTCTCCTGGTTTCTAGCCTAGTATCTTTACTATTATACCAAACTGGCTCTCAGTTATGCAATTACATTCCTTTGTTTCACAAAGATTTCAGAAGTTTCTTTGATTTTGCAGCACACTTCATATTTTCTTTCTTTACCTTAGCAGAAAAAAAAGAATTCATTAAAAGAAGAAAAGACAAAATAGCTTAATAACTCCATTCTGTGAGTAGCAGTAGTTTTAGATTTTAGATTTAGATTTTATTAGATTTATATACCGCCCTTTCCCGAAGGACTCAGGGCGGTTTACAGGGCATTTTAAAATCATATCAATATAAGTACAAAGTTAAAAGAGAATTAAAAGATTAAATTATCCCTGAAAATAAAACCCCAGTTAAAATTCTCAGCCTGGGTCAGAGAGCTCAAAGAGCCAAGTCTTCAGGTCCCGGCGGAATGAGCGTAGGTCAGGGGCAGTCCTGAGCTCCACGGGCAGCTGGTTCCAGAGGGCAGGCGCACCCACAGAAAAGGCCCTCCCCCTGGGTGTTATCCGCCGGCAATCTTTTACCGGCGGCACCCTGAGAAGACCCTTTAGGAGCCTTCTAGCTAATGGCTTGAGGATACGCAATCTAATCAGTGCTTTGATGTGTGTGTGATTCATGGTTCATTAGTATGCATTTAATTTTGAATTTCAGTTTTGACTTGATATTATCTCTGAAGGTAACCAACTGAGGCCAGGGTGAGAAAGACCCTGCCTTCAAAGGGAGTGGGTGGGGAAAATGTAGAAGAATGAGATTAAGTTGACAAATAACTCAACTCAAAATAATGAGTTGAATCAAACATTTAGATCCATCTGGGGTGAAATGGGTGAGAGAAACAAGCAGAATGACGAAAGAATAACATTATGCTATTATGTGAAGGAAAAGAGGAGGCAGAGCTGGAGGGTGGGGTTAAATGAGTCATTAGCCTAGAGTCTTTACATTCCCACACATAAGTCCAGCCCCTCTTGAATTCTGTTGACTGTCATCATACCCCAACTTAGTATTGTTCGTTAGTTGACCAGATTGTTGTGTATAGGTTTCAGCAATAAATCTCCTGAACTGGAACTTATGTGTGATCCTGATCCTTCACGCCTGAAGTTACGCTCAAGTCTTGCCCTTTTCTGTCTTGGCGTCATAGTGTTTCACCCAGGCCATGATAGAAATGCTCTTTCACTATTTTAATGAAAGCAGCAAGATCTTGTGAACACGCATGGGTCAAATTTTCCTTCCCCTGCTCTAGAGATCTAGAGATGGCCACTAGATGGAGGATTGGACTGTCTACATTCTTCTGTCTACAACCCCTCTTAGTTGTTACCATAACAAGCTACAGGCTCTTTCACGGAATCTACTATAGGGATAACACGTTCTTACTTTTAAAGTACTTTTCAGTACTCTGATGCGATGCAACTTTTCATTGATGACAGGGTCATTGCATCTCTTTACGAAGGACCTCCGGAATTCTTGCTTGGTGGAAGGACGTTGCTCTCCAAAGGCTGACAAACTGGCTTGCTCCAGAGTCTTGTAGAGTTCATGAAGACCATCTGTGCTCTTTCTTCGTTCTTCTACTTTTTCTAAAGAGAAGCCAATCTGCTTTAGAAGCTACATATTTATAGTGAAGGGAAACGGGGCAAAGATTAAAGTTGTAATCCTTATTGTGCAAATAGATATTGTGTAAATAAGAGCCATGGTAGCGCAGTGGTTAGAATGCAGTATTGCAGGTTCTGCCAACTGCCAGCAGTTCGATCCTGACTGGCTCAAAGGTTGACTCAGCCTTCCATCCTTTTGAAGTCGGTAAAATGAGGACCTAGATTTTGGGGGGGGGGGGGCGGCAGCAATATGCTGACTCTGTAAACCACTTAGAGAGGGCTGAAAAGCACTGTGAAGTGGTATATAAGTCTAAGTGCTATTGCTATCTCTGTTGTAGTCCCAATGAAATGTAAAAATAACACCCATTAAAGAGCCATCTTCCAACCTATCTGAACTCTGCGAGTGAACTAAACTAAACAACACCATTTTAGAGGTATAGCTGGCTCTTAATCCGTTTCAAAATCCTATTTGAGGTCATTGACAGTGTCATGAAATATGAAATCTAGACTTAAAGTCCTATTGTCTCACATTACGACCATGATTGGGATCACAATTTTCATTTTCTAAGCAAGGGGTTTGTTGAGTGAATCCTGCCCAGTTTTCCACCCTTTTTCTGCTCAAGTTGTTAAGTGAACCACTGCAGTTGATAAGGGAATTATGCAGCTGTTCAGTAAATCTGGCTTCCCCCCTTGATTTTGCTTGTCCAAAGTTGGCTGGGAAAGTCACAAATGGCAATCATGTAAATCTCAAAACTCTACAACTGTCATAAATGCATGCAAATTGCTAAGCAACAAATTTTGATCATGAGCACCATGCTTCTAAGTGTAAGGACTAGTCATAGGTCACCTTTTCCAGTGTCATCATAACCAATGGTTGTATGCTGTACATTGAGGACTGCTTGTATTTGGAACTTTCCAGAGTAGCTGGGAAGTTTTGACTCTTCAAATATTGCTGATTGGACAGCATGGCCAATGTGATAATGGGTCTTGTAGTTCAGCAATATGGCCATAGACTTCCCATCTCTTTGCTATAAAGGTAAATGTTCCCCTGCAAATGCGTGCTAGTCGTTTCCGACTCTAGGGGCCGGTGCTCATCTCCGTTTCAAAGCCGAAGAGCCAGCACTTGTCCGAGGACGTCTCCGTGGTCATGTGGCCGGCATGACTAGATGCCAAAGGCGCACGGAACACTGTTACCTTCTCACCGTAGTGGTCCCTATTTTTCCACTTGCATTTTTATGTGCGTTCAAACTGCTAGGTTGGCAGAAGCTGGGATGAGTAACAGGCGCTCACTCTGTTACGCGGCACTCGGGATTTGACCCACCAAACTGCTGACCTTCTGATCGACAAGCTCAGCATCCTAACCCACTGAGCCACCGCGTCCCCTTTTTATCTCTTTGCTAGGGGATGTTTAAGTAGTTTCTATCTAATGGGTGGAAGCTTGTTAAAGAGAGATCCAAACCAGAAGTAAGGAGAAATTTTCTGACAGTGAGAACAATTAATCAGTGAATAGCTTGCCTCCAGGAGTTGTGGGTGCTCCATCATTGGAGGTTTTCAAAAATAGACTGGACAATTATTTGACTGGGATAGTATAAGTCTTCTGCCTTGATCAAGGGGTTGAACTGGAAGACCTTTGAAGTCCCTTCCAGCCCTACAATTCTACATTCTGTGTTCTATGAGATATTTTGTCGACTCACTTAGTGATGAACCTATTTTTACCAATACTAGAAATTGTTTCATGCTGACTGCTGAGTTCATCTAATCCAGAAATATCTACTCTGACTGGGGTTAATGTTTCGAGATCTCATATAGCAACCTTCTGTGTTCTTCCGCCTGTTAATGGAGATGGCGTGTTTTGACATTTGGCACTTTCTGCATGAGGAGCAGAAGCCTGATCACTGAGCTTCATCACTTCCATCACTCACACTACCCATCATTTTAACCTCTTACCATCTTCACACAAATTACTTGGCTTTTTAAGAGCCAATTCCTCTTCCAACCGCTCTTCAGTGATCCCACTCGTTTTTACTCGCCCTTTGATTCGGACGTCTCGATTGCGTGGAAGGCTTTGACTTCTTTGCTTCTGGGGCCTAGAGTGAGAATTCTGACCTTTGTAGCACTCGACCAACGGGAAAGGACCATCCCGGTCGTGGTTGTGGCGCCTCTGGACGGGTAAGGTGGCTTGTCGCCGCCTCTCCGGCGACACCCCGAATCTCTCGTTCACATAGTCTGAGTCAGTAGGAACAGTCTGGAGAAAATGGAGTCCTGAACTGGTCAATGGCGTCTCTATAAGATCCTGCCATGAACGCCGTTCTCTGTAGGGGGGTCTAGAACCTCCTCCAGAATGTGTGTTGCCTGCTGGCTCCTGACGGGGTTCTTCTGCAGAAGAATGGGAATAGGTTGATTCACTGGAGAAGTGACGGCCGTGTTTGGGCTCAGGGAATGGACTTGACGAATTCATCTAAAAAAGAAGTAAAACACCCCATTGTAAGATATAGTTATGGGAAGACGGAACCATACAAGGTAAGACTCTTCAAGGTAAAACTTTTTCTTTCTCTCAAATAGGCTGTTGCTTGCTTGTTGCAGAATTGCTTCCCTGTTGCTAACAGGATCTCTCAAGTGTCCTCCCTCAACCTGGTGGCCCCCAGATATCTTGCGGCTACAATGCCCTGCATCTTAGTGACCCACTGGCTGAGAATTCTGGAAACTGCAGTTCCAAAATGTCTGGAGAGAAGTAGATTTAGCAAAGCTGTTTTCAAGCTCCCCCTCCCCCCCAGTTATATGAAAGGCCATGATATCATGATGGGTAGTGGCAGAGGAAATGCCCAGTTCCATGATAACTCAATATCGTATGCAATGATGGCTTCCTGTACTGTAGGAATAAAATACTTCAGGCATTTTGCTGAGTTTTGTAACGATAATAGTAGTCTAAAGTGAAACCTTATAGCAATGTTGGCCGACAGCCTGGACTTGGGATCCATAGTCAAATTGTTAGGGCTTTTGGAAGTTTCTCCAAACATTCCTTCGATATTCCGCACTCAAGGGCAGTAAGTTATTGTTCTTGCCTTCTGTGTGGCGCTTTGCTCAATCTTCAAATCTTATGGGTATGCATACATGGTGTCCTCAATATCTCTCCTCTCTCCTCCCTCATCCCTCCGGCGCGCCCACAGAGGGCGTTCTCTGTGGGCGCGCCGGATTTATGGAACCATCTTCCGGTTGAGCTCCGGATGGCGCCTGGCCTCCGCTCCTTCTGGCGCGATCTAAAGACTTACCTCTTCAAACAAGCTGGCCTGGCCTGATGGGATGGGGTTGGGTTTTATTAATGTGTTTTAACTTATTTTAATGTGTTTTAACTTATTGTAAGAATTGTGGGCATTTTGTTTAATCTCTTTTAATTTTTGTATTTTGTCTTTTAACATATACTGCCCTGTTCACCGCCCTGAGTCCTTCGGGAGAAGGGCGGTATACAAATAAAATTAATAATAATAATAATAATAATAATAATAATAATAATAATAATAATAATAATAATAATAATAATAATGCTGGCCTCTGAATCTGTTTCACTGTCCCCATAAATGGTGGCACTGACTTTAGGGGTTGGACAAGTGGACTTTAGGGATTGGACTTTAGGGCAGGGGTCCCTAGCCCCCGGTCTGTGGACTGGTACTGGGCTACGGCATGCCAGTAATAGGTCCACACAAACAAGCAAAGCCCCATCCGCAGGATGCAGGCAGCACCCTAAGCCATGCGCTCTCCGGTCCATGGAAAAACCTCTCTCCATGGAACCGGTCCCTGGTGCCCAAAAGGTTGGGGACCTCTGTTTTAGGGGCTGGTCAAGAACAGAATGGAGCAGATTTTTTTTACCCCATGTAGCCTAAAAAGGCAGCTCTTAAATGCAGACTTTTAAAAATGGGAGGGGGAGAGGCAAGGGAAAAGATGATAAAAAGTGTGGGGGATGGAAACAGAAAGGCAGGACCTGTTTCCAGAGGATGGGACAGAATCACATGGGTGAACGTCAGTCTGCGCTTCACCCACGTGGTGCTGTATATTCTGTCATGCAATCTTTGGGGTTATGCGAGGATGACAGACTTTCAGGCTGAGTATAAATATGAAAGAAGAATAGCAAAGGTCCTATCTGCGCCCAGAAACACAGGCTAAGAATATTTATTTGATCTCTGAGCGACAAATATATCAACCACACAGCCAGGGAGATTTAAAATATGAATTGTTTTATTTGAGTAGGTCTCATCTTTATTTCCCAGTGGTTAATTCAGCACATCATCCGGGCTGGGTGGGCTTGTCTGTTGCAGTCTCCAGGACCAGGGTTAAAAGGATTGAGTGGCCAACAAGAACCCAGGATGGCTTACATACCGACAACATGCTGAACCCAGAACACAGCCAAGCCTCCTTGTGAGCTGTTGTGATGCAGCTGAGCCATCCCGTTGACCATTGGTTTCAAGTTCCCGACACACACAGATCCAGAACGGGTTTCTATGGAGATTCTCCATCATCCAGGTCATGATTGTCCCAAAGGTGCTTTTTCCAAAAGGCAACTGGACTTTCTCTTTTTGTTTGTTTGTTTGAAAATGTTTAGCTTCTCATCCAACCTAACAGAGCCAGAACTGAAGAAGCTTCTTGGATGAGCAGCGAAACATTTTCAAACAAACAAAACCTAAGAAAGTCCAGTTAACATTTTTGGGGGAAAAAAGCACCCTTGGGACATCCAAAAAGGGTTAGGGGATTTCACAACCTGCTACTCAACTTACTGAGGGAGTCCGGTGGTAGGAGTCACAAAGCACAATGGGTCCTTCTTGCTTCAGCATTAACGAGTTGTCAGTGTCTTCCTGGTCACTTTCACTCCAATAATCTGCTAAAAAGAGGTTTTTGTTTTGTACTAGAATGTATGCTTTCCTAGGAAAGGTTTCCCAAAGGCTGCAGAGAAGTTGGATATTTTCAGCCACCTCTTTTGAACAACTAATTCTCAGAACATTGTCTTGTGTCTAAGTATAGTCACCCATGTAGTATGGCTGTATTACTGTTACCCTTCTCATCTTTTCTACTACCTTTTCTTATTATGATGATTATTATTCTATTGCAGACATGTCAAACACAAGGCCCGGGGGCCAGATCCGGCCCGCGAAGTGGTTTCATGCAGCCATCCTGGAAACAGGGAGGGAACGGCCCCCACTGCCTTGGCCCTGGCCCAGAGACCCTCCTCCTGCCAGAGACCCTCAGATCTCTCCCACTCCTGCCCAGGCCCCCATAGGCACCCTTGATGCAAACGATGTAGAGCTGGCCACGCCCACCCAGTAGGCCATACACACTTTAGCCATGCCCACCCAGTAGGCCATGCCCACCCAGGCCACACCTACCCGGCCCCCTGAGGGCAACCGCAATGCTGATGCGGCCCTCAATGAAATTGAGTTTGACACCCCTGTTCTATTGCTTTGCATGTATACTGAGAGCTTCTGAACCAGAAGCAAATTCCTTGTGTGTCTAATCACACTTGGCGAAATAAAGTATTCTATTCTATTCTATTCTATTCTATTCTATTCTATTCTATTCTATTCTATTCTATTCTATTCTATTCTATTCTATTCTATTCTATTCTATTCTATTCTATTCTATTCTATTCTATTTCCTGTTTCTGTTATTCTATTCTATTCTATTCTATTCTATTCTATTCTATTCTATTCTATTCTATTCTATTCTATTCTATTCTATTCTATTCTATTCTATTCTATTCTACTCTACTCTACTCTACTCTACTCTCCTCTTGTATCTATGCTATTCATCATCTAATTCCATTCCATTCCATTCCATTCCATCATTCTATTCTGTTCTATTCTATTCTATTCTATTCTATTCTATTCTATTCTATTCTATTCTATTCTATTCTATTCTATTCTATTCTATTCTATTCTATTCTATTCTATTCCAGCCACCAAGGAAAGGAGTCTCACCTTCATCTGGCCGAATATCCTTGTCATCAGGTGTGTAACCAATAGCAGCCAGGCCTAGACGGTTCATCCACCTATTGAAAGATTTTTTAAAAAAGAGAAATGGGTTCCAATGGCTTTAAATACTTCTTATATTAAGCAGTGAGTAGAAAAGTTTGGCTCTCTGAAGTTGCTGGTGATGATAATGGTTTTAAATATCCATTCATTCATTCATTTATTCATTCCATTTCTGTGTTATTTATTCAATTTCAACTAATTATTCAACTCTGATTACTCATTCTGTTCAATTTCTAGGTCTGCTCCTTGTACTCTTCTCCTTTCCTTCCTCTTTCAACAGGGTTGACTTAAATGTTGGGAAATTCCATTCAGCCGCAACGTTTGGAGATCTGACTGCAGACTGATAACCCCAAAGCACAAATGGGGAAAAGTAAAGTGGAATTGAAGATGCAGAAAATGTGAAAGTTGGAGGCAAAGAAAATCTTCGCAAGGCGTTGGTTCCTTGAAAGAGCAGGGTGTAAGAGGAGTGTGTGTTTGTGATTGTGTCCATCTAGAGGTGAAACGCCTGACGTGCATTTGTTTAGTTTTATTCCTTCCTGGAAAATTGGGATTTCACCATTACAGCTGAAGCATTTTTGAAAAGCAAAGGTACTCTCTAAGCATTTTTCTGTGATTTAATAATAAGAGGACATGATTCTGCTAATCTCTCTCTCTCTCTCTCTCTCTCTCTCTCTCTCTCTCTCTCTCTCTCTCTCTCTCTCTCTCTCTCTCTCTCTCTCTCTCTCTCTCTCTCCCATCCATTGGTTTCCCATTTCACAAGTCTTTGATACACCTTTGAATACAACCCAGAAAAAATAATAATCCTGATTGGTATTCTTGACCTCAGTGTTAGTCCAGTCCTGAGGTCAGGGGAAGCAAAATAGTAATGTCGTATCTGTTCATATTGCTGGGAATCTCAATCCCAGGATCTAAAGATAAAAGAACAACGTTCTTCCCTTCTCCTGATCTACCCCCCAAACACATATCAGAGTGAAATCAGAGTAAATCATGGACAACTGTTTGTCTGAAATGGTATAGGGTTTCCTGCCTGAGGAAAGGGGTTAGACTAGAAGACCTCCAGGGTCCCTTTCAGCTCTGTTGTCCTCACCCGATGCAGAATCTCATAGCAACATACCGGTTCATTTCTTCCAGGCAATCCGTTGCAAAGTAGAAGCTCTTGATTTTGGGGTGGCAAGCCTTGAAAGCACTAGGAGGAGAGGCGACAGAAGAAAAAAGATTTGACGTCTATTAATACGACAGCAAGTGGTCCAGTTCTACCGGCTTTGATTTTTATTGTATTTATTTATTTGTATCCCTCCTTGAAGTCCAGACCTCTTAAAGATGCTAGGGTCAAGAAACCCTGGGACAGACCATAAATGGTGGCACTGACTTTAGGGGTTGGACAAGTGGACTTTAGGGATTGGACTTTAGGGCAGGGGTCCCCAACCTCTGGTCCGTGGACCGGTACTGGGCCATGGCATGCCAGTAATCGGTCCGCACAAACAAGCAAAGCCCCATCCGCGGGATGCAGGCAGCACACACAACCACGCCCCCTCCGGTCCACGGAAAACCCTCTCTCCACGGAACCGGTCCCTGGTGCCCAAAAGGTTGGGGACCTCTGCTTTAGGGGCTGGTCAAGAACAGAATGGAGCAGATTTTTACCCCATGCTGCCTAAAAAGTTGCGGCCCTACCTGGACTGAGATGCCCTGCGCACAGTCACTCATGCGCTTGTGACCTCCCGATTGGACTACTACAACGCTCTCTACATGGGGTTGCCCTTGAGGACCACTTGGAGGCTTCAGCTGGTGCAGAATGCAGCCGCGAGGGTTGTGATGGGGGTTTCCCGATACTCCCACGTAACACCTCTGCTCCGCGAGCTGCATTGGCTTCTGGTTGCCCTCCGGGTGAGATTCAAGGTGCTGGTGATGACCTATAAAGCCCTAAATGGTGAGGGTCCGGGATATCTGAGGGAACACCTGCTGCCGGCATCAAGC
Source organism: Vipera ursinii (assembly GCF_947247035.1). Lineage (NCBI taxonomy): Eukaryota > Metazoa > Chordata > Lepidosauria > Squamata > Viperidae > Vipera > Vipera ursinii. The sequence continues at coordinate 10,377,592 of NC_139525.1, forward strand.
TCCCTTCGTCCTGTGCACTCCCACAGGGAGGGTCTTCTCAGGGTGCCGCCGGTAAAAGATTGTCGGCAGACAATACCCAGGGGGAAGGCCTTTTCTGTGGGTGTGCCAGCCCTTTGGAACCAGTTACCCGTAGAGCTCAGGACTGCCCCTGATTTTCGTTCGTTCCGCCGGGACCTGAAGACCTGGCTCTTTGAGCTTTCTGGCCTGGACTGAGAGTATTAACTGGGGTTTTAATTGTATTTTAATTGTAATTGGGGTTTATAGTTCAAGGTTAGTGTAATTATTTTAATTGTTTTTAATTTTTGTAACTTGTATATTGTTTTTTAAAAAAAACTTGTGAACCGCCCTGAGTCCTATGGGAAAAGGGCGGTATACAAGTCTAATAAAATAAGTAAATAAATAAATAAAAAGGCAGCTCTTAAATGCAGACTTTTAAAAATGGGAGGGGGAGAGGCAAGGGGGAAAAAGGGTAAAAAGTGGTGTGGGGGATGGAAACAGAAAGGCAGGACCTGTTTCCAGAGGATGGGACAGAATCACATGAGTGAAAGTCAGTCTGAGCTTCACCCACGTGGTGCTGTATACTCTGTCCAGACCTCTTAAAGCTGCCAGGGTCGAGAAACCCTGAGACAAACCATGATAAAAAATACAGGTCTTGAAGCGACTTCATCAATCAGAGTCCACTAGGTGGCAGACGAGACCAGTCAACTGAAGTGAGACAAAGTGATGATTTTCAAGGACTCCGTCATGGGAGATTGAGTGCTGGCGTTAGAATGGGCGGAAGCCGTCCCTTCAAATGCTGGACTCCACCACCGCCTGTATCTCCTCTATGTGTGCACCAAAACATACAGGTAGTCCTCGACATGCGAGCATAATTGAGTCCAAAATTTCTGTTGTTAAGTGAGCTTTGCTCCCGTTTTACAAGTGAAGGATCACTTCACCTGTTACGCTGAACTTAAAGCTCCTTCAATAAAGGAGAATATTTGTAGTTCAAGGATGAACTGTGGGCTCCTGGCTGCTGTCTGAGCTTGGTTGTTTTCTTGCAGACATTTCTTTAACCAACTAGGTAACATCATCAGTGCTAGAAGGGAGTAAGGTATGTGGGAGGAGGAAGAGGAGGAGGGGGGGGGGAGATTGCGTGGTCTTTGGTGCTCTCTGAGCTTGGTTATTTCCTCACAGACATTTCATTACCCAAACTAGGTGCTAGTCTTCAAATCTGAAGCTCCTTCAAATCTGGCGATCCTGGAATTGCACCCCTAAAGCAGCTTTGCACACTTCTACATAAAGCACAAAGAGATTTGTTGGCTCTGTAAGCTACTCATAGCTCTACTTCGCGGGTGGGATTCTGGTTGTTACTTACTGTTTCCTTCGGCATTCAATTGCTCTGTCTATTCTGAACTCTGGTAAACTGATAAATCCTTCTGCTTTTTCATCCTGTGATCGGAGAAAAGAGACAATGCCTCTGAGACAGGACCAAGGATGGCAGAGACACTGCAGTTAACAAGGCGATCAGATCACCGTGCGTGCTCCAGCTGATGCTAATTCTGTTTGTGGATGGCCTTTAAATCCTAAGCAATTTCAGGAAAAAAGGAAGGCTAATTTTCAGTCCATTAATAACCACCTTATGCTCAGGAGCATGGACCCCTGGCTGCTTTTAATTCCGCATGAAGCGCCTATGACTTTTGATTTAATGTTACTTTCTGCAAGCCTAGGCCACAATCAAAACTGGAATTAAAGGCACTTAAGCTCAATGATTTGCAGCTTTAATGTGAAGATGGGTTTGCCTTGCCTTTTGCAATGCACAAATCAGAAATAAAATAATAAATAAAATAAAATAAAACCTTTGAATTGTTGTCTGACTGAGAAAACCTCTCAGATTATTTTGTGACTCTGTATGGCACAGAGAGAATTCTCTGGAAAACTTTTTCAGGAATGACTGATGTCATTCAGAATTGATTTTGTTGCTCTCTTAATCAGTCACGATAGTCCTGCATTGTAATCTTTTAACCCCCAGACTAACTTGTTTATTTATTGACCAGCAAACATTTTTATTCATTTTATGACTAATATTTATTATTTTATTATTAACATAGATTTTCTCCCTCTTGTATTTCACCATGCGAATTATATATTTCCTTTTTTTCTAAACAAATAAAATGCTAGTTTAAATATACGAGGAAAAAAATACCTTCTGAGCACAATGGCTGCAAATCAGTGGCATTTTGAAATAGAAAACATATGGAAATTGCTAGGCAAACCTTTAAATAAGCCTAGTTTAATTTAAAAGATGTTTGCTCTGAAATTGTTTGAACTTGAAATTCACATTTGGGTTGGCTGATGCTTAGCACCCATGGTTTTCTGATTCCTTCCTTCTCCAAAAAAGGATAAACATGAATATTGGGGATCTCCCCCCTCCCTCCCTCCCTCCCTCCATCTACCTACCTACCTACCTACCTACCTATCACCTATCTATCATCTATCCATCCATCATCCATCATCCATCCATTCATCTATCCATTCATATGTCTGTCTGTCTGTCTGTCTGTCTATCTATCTATCTATCTATCTATCTATCTATCTATCTATCTATCTATCTATCTATGTCTCTGTCTGTCTGTCTGTCTGTCTGTCTGTCTCTCTCTCTCTCTCTCTCTCACACACACACACACACGCACAAATGAACAATATATCCAACTCTCATATTACTTCTGTGCAGTGGCTGAATATCAACCTGAGTCTATCCATGGATCAAGGAGATTCTACATCTCCAAACTGTCCACGTCTATCAACAGCTGACATCAGCAGAAGGACTCACACTGCATTTCCTGTTGGGTGAAGAAAAAGGCAGCTTCATTCTCTAGCAAGACATTTCTCTGCTAGGCGCAGAAGTCTGAGGGGACACATTCATCCCTCGTTTATCAGCTCAGTCCCTTGTCTACATAAAAATTCTGTCGGCCTCTGTTGATCAAGCTATCCCTTTACTGGAAGCTTCTCCTACTTTCTCTGCTTCCCTCTCCGTTTCGTTAAAACAGACAGATTTCATTATTCCATTGACAGGTTCTGTCATCCTTGCAATTGTCTTTGGTACTCACATTTTGGTTAGTATACCAGTAGAGGGAAGAATCCTTCAGGACGAACCAATATTTTTTCCACTTCTGAGTGAAGTAACCTTTGGCATCCTTCTTCTTCCACAGCCAACCCTCACAGTCACCATGACCCAAATCTTTACAGGAAATCCGCCGTCGGCTGCTGTTGTTCAGAGAACCGCCTGTAAAGAAAAGATGCAGAATGGCTACTACACAGGTAGACCTCAACTTTCAATAGTTCATTTAATGACCGTTCAAAGTTACAACGGCATTGAAAAAAAGTGACTTATTTTTATTTATTTTTTATTTTAATTCCATTTATATCCCGCCCTTCTCCGAAGACTCAGGGCGGCTTACAAGCTTAGCAGTAGCCTTCATTCTATGTATATGCCTGCTTGTTAGGGCTTTCACACACCCCCACCCAAGCGGCATTATTACAAAGTCAGCTTAATTGCCCCCAACAATCTGGGTCCTCATTTTACCTACCTCGGAAGGATGGAAGGCTGAGTCAACCTTGAGCCTGGTGGGATTTTTTATTTTCATTCCATTTATATCCCGCCCTTCTCCGAAGACTCAGGGCGGCTTACAAGCTTAGCAGTAGCCTTCATTCTATGTATATGCCTGCTTATTAGGGCTTTCACACACACCCCCAAGCGGCATTATTACAAAGTCAGCTTAATTGCCCCCAACAATCTGGGTCCTCATTTTACCTACCTGGGAAGGATGGAAGGCTGAGTCAACCTTGAGCCTGGTGGGACGCGAACCTGCACTAATTGCAGGCAGCTGGTGTTACTTAAGGAGGCATTAGCCCACTGCTCCACCAAGGCTCTATTTATCACCGTTGTAGGGTCCCTGAGGTCACATGATCAAAATCTGGACACTCGGCAAGGGGTTCATATTTACGACAGTGGCCGCGTCCTGGGATCACGTGATCCCCTTTCGCAACCTTCTGACAAGCAAAGTCAGTGGGGAAGCCCGATTCACTTAACGACTGTGCCACTGCCTTAACAACTGCAGCAATCCACTTAACAACTGTCATAAAATGGGGCAAAATCCACTTCACAAATGTCTCACTTAACACCAGAAATTTTGGGCTCCGTTGCGGTTGTAAATTGAGGACTACCTGCATTGCACATTCTTCCCCGCTCTTAACAAAACGGGAAAGTACAGTGGGCTGGAGCAGAGCCTATTTATTCATCTGAGGTTAAAGGTTAAGTACAGGTAGTCCCCGGCTTACGAAAGTTCATTTAGTGACCGCTCAAAATTACAACGGCACTGAAAAAGTGACATGACCGCTTCTCACATTTGCAACCGTTGCAAAATCCCCCAATGGTAACGTGATGAAATTCTGATTCTTGGCAACTGCTTCGTATTTATGACGGTCGCAGCATCCCGGGGTCATGTGATCCCTTTTGCGACCGTCTGACAAGCAAAGTCAACGGGGAAGCCAGATTCACTTAACAACCAGGCTACTAACTTATCAGCTGTAGTGATTTACTTAACAACTGTGGTAAGAAAGGTTGTAAAATGGGTCAAAATTCACTTCACAGGAATTTTGGGCTGCGTTGTGGGTACAGGTTGAGGACTAAGAAATCAGAAGACTTCATTTTCATTATTCTCAAACAATGGGATCACTCAGAAAGTCCATTCTCCACTTCTGTCGCCACTTTTTCTTTTATCACCAGAAAGAGAATTTCTTATAATATTCATATCACTTTTCCTATACAGCCGAGGGCAAATTTAATTAAAACACCAGACTGCGCAGTGTGAAAAATTGGGTTTACATTGTTATATTAATTATATTTGTCCTACAGCTGAGAAGCATAGTCAAGAGTTTAGATCCCATTAAATTATGATTCTTTCTTCTGTACAATCCCACAGCTGAGCTGTAAGAAGTTTATTTCTTTGGAACCGACGTTCTGAATTCTGTCAATTGTAGAACAACTCAGTGTACGAGTGTGTAATAAAAGAAGGTGCTACTCTTGAACAATCCTGTGCCTTTCAAACAGATTACAAAATGAATTTATTGAAATTGCCACATAATGACTCATTCTGACTGGCATTTAAAAAATTGAAGTATTCCGTGTACTAATTAACACCCTGAAATCACTGCAGGCATTGGCCAGAATTTGAGATGGGCTGGAGGTTTGACGTTATCAATGTGCTGGTTGACATCCAACTTTATTCTTCCTTTCCGTAGAAAACCGAGGAAGCTGTAAGGCATCCTTCACTGGAATTGCTACCATTAATGTACAGAAGAGTCTCCAAATCAGTAGAAAGGGAGAGAAAGGAAAAATGGTGAACAAAATGAGCTGGCATATAATTCTAAGTTACGTTGTGTGTTGGTAGGGTTTGATGCATTTCATGAAACTAGCTATTGAGATCTGTAAACAATGGTTTGTGCCAGAAGAGGAGGAGGAGGAGGAGGAGGAGGAGGAGGAGGAGGAGGTGGAAGAGGAGGAGAGGAGAAGAAGAAGAAGAGGAGAAGAAGAGGAGAAGGAAGGAAGGAAGGAAGGAAGGAAGGAAGGAAGGAAGGAAAGATAGAAAAGAAGAGAAGACAGAAGGAGGGGAACAGACTGGAGAAAAGCAGAGATAAGAGTGATTGTTCCCATTGCTGGATTTGACCTAACTCAACAATTTAATAAGTTCTAGGTGCACCGTATGTTGTAGATGTGAAATACAATGTTATACTTTCATCCAACTGTGGCTTTAATGTCATATTATTTAAATTCTTAATTTTCCTCAACCATTTACCTTTGGGCCATTTTTTGCTCTTTACCCTCAAGGAAGCATAGTGAAAAGACTGGAATAAAAGACAAGAGGAAAACACTGATTAGTTACTATCACAGAAAAAGTTAAACAGCAACATTGTGGAGAAAACACCCTACCCTGTGAATAACACACCAGTCTCATTTCCCTTTGTGATTGACCCCACACTTCTTAAAACGTTATGCTGATTCTTTACACACACACACACACACACACACACACACACACGCACACGCACACGCACACGCACACGCACACACACACACACACACACACAGAATAAGTACAATGCGAAACATGCTTTCCTTCTAGCGGTCATTCTTTGAGCAGTAGAGAACTGGTCATGGAGGGGGATGAAGAAGTCAAGCCTTTGTTAGCCAAGTCAATAGAATAGAATAGAATAGAATAGAATAGAATAGAATAGAATAGAATAGAATAGAATAGAATAGAATAGAATAGAATAGAATAGAATAGAATAGAATAGCAAAGTTGGAAGGGACCTTGGAGGTCTTCTAGTCCAACCCCCTGCTCAGGCAGAAAACCCTACGCCATTCCAGACAAATGGTTGTCCAGTCCCTTTTTAAAAAGTCTTCAGTGATGGGGTACCCACAACTTCTGGAGGCAGGTTGTTCCACTGTTTAATTGTTCTCACTGTCAGGAAATTTCTCCTTAGTTCTAGATTGCTTGTCTCCTTGATTAGTTTCCATCTGTTGCTTCTTGTCCTGCCTTTGGGTGCTTTGGAGAACAGCTTGACTCCCTCTTCTTTGGGGCAGCCCCTGAGATATTGGAAGACTGCTACCATGTCACCCCTTGTCCTTCTTTTCATTAAACGAGACGTGCTCAATTCCAGCAACCGTTCCTTGTATGTTTTTGCCTCCAGTCCCCTGATCATCTTCGTTGCTCTTCTCTGCACTCTCGAATAGGGATAAGGCTCATTCCTCTTATTTTAATCTGAGAAGGATAGGTTAGCCCTACAGTAGAATCAGGAGCTCTATTATAAACGAATACTTCTAAGCTAATTTTCAACCCACCAATTATTTCTCACTTTTTAAAAGTTGCAATCACAGAAGTAACACAGAAACCACAGAGAAAGGATGTTGCCGCCTACCACCCTTGAGAACGACAACTAGATCAGGTAACAGAGAATTGGAGAAAATAAGGTCCCTGGGAATGTTTGAAAGAACAGGATGCCTATTTGGAGTTGTCCACATCCGTGCTTTCTGGTGTGTTCCAATCATAGAAGAACAGTTGCAGGAATTGGGTATGTCTAGTTTAATGAAAGGACGCGGTGATGTTTAATGAAAGGGACGTGGTGGCTCAGTGGGTTAGGACGCTGAGCTTGTCGATCAGAAGGTCGGCAGTTTGGCGGGTCGAATCCCAAGTGCCGCGTAGCAGAGTGAGTGCCAGTTACTTGTTCCAGCTTCTGCCAACCTAGCAGTTCGAAAGCATGTCAAAATGCAAGTAGAAAAATAGGGACCACTCCGGTGGGAAGGTAACAGTACTCCGTGCGCCTCTGGCGTCTAGTCATGCCGGCCACATGACCACGGAGACGTCCTCGGACAAGCGCTGGCTCTTCGGCTTTGAAACGGAGATGAGCACCGGCCCCTAGAGTCGGAAACGACTAGCACACATGTGTGGGGGAACCTTTACCTTTTTAGTTTAATGAAAAGGACAAGGGGTGACATGATAGCAGTGTTCCAATATCTCAGGGGCTGCCCCAAAGAAGAGGGAGTCAAGCTATTCTCCAAAGCGCCTGAAAGCAGGACAAGAAGCAACAGATTGAAACTAGTCAAGGAGAGAAGCAACCTAGAAGTAAGGAGAAATTTCCTGACAGTGAGAACAATTCATCAGTGGAACAACCCGCCTCCAGAAGCGGTGAATGCTCCAACACTGGAGGTTTTTAAGAAGAGACTGGACGGCCATTTGTCTGAAATGATATAGGGTTTCCTGCCTGAGCAGAGGGTTGGACTAGAAGATCTCCAATGCCCCTTCCAATTCTGTTATTCAGATCTGGTCTGTTCAGTAAAGTGAGGAAATATGTTTGGTTCACATTCAAGTAGATACCGATGAGCTCACAATTCCTGGCTCTGATGTGTGAACTTCAATTTTTACCCTGAAAGTTTGGGATATAATTTTCCAAGAGTGTTTTAAGCATATAAAACTATGGAAACTTCCGACCAAAAAAAAAAAAGCATGCATCGGGGGGAAATCACCTACGAAATGTCATATATTCTAAAGCGAGATCACAAACATGTTCATGTTGGGTGCAACATGGAGGCAAACAAAAAAAAAATAGCACATGGCTGTCTTTGCAAGCTTTAAAAATGGAATTTGCAAACTGGTGCAGATCTGGAACGGAACAAATTAGACACTGTAGGAAGCATAAGAGATTCATTCATTCTGGTTATCAGTCAGGACAAAACAAACCCCACCCACACAGGAAATTTCTCAATATGTGGAATATGCAAAACTTTCAGATTTTTTTTTTTTAAAAAAACCATACAGTGTGTCTACCCTAGTCTATAAAAAGCAGCAGAATAACGTGGTAGAAAGCTGAGGGAGAGATCTTCAGGCTATCCTGATGTCCAACTTTGACAACTTTAAGACTTGTGGACTTCAACTCCCAGAATTCCCCAGCCAGCATAAGATCTTGGGGTGGGAGGTAGGGAATCTGATGTCTTTCTAACCTAAAAGGGGGCACATGCAGCTTTTACTTTAAAGGAAATGCAGGTTGTCCTCAACTTACAACGGTTTATTTAGAGACCATTCAAAGTTATAAAGACACTGAAAAATAACACTTATTTTTTCACACTTAAGACCGTTGCAGCATCCTTGTGATTGCCTGATCAAAATTCATATGCTTGGCAACTGACTCATATTTATAATGGTTGCCGTGTCCTGGGTACACAGGATCCCCTTTTGCGACCTTCTGAGAAGCAAAGCCAATGGGGAAGACAGATGCGCTTAATAACCGCGTTACTAGCTTAACACAACAGCAATGATTCTCCTAACAACTGTGGCAAGCAAAGTTGTAAAATGGGGCCAAAGTCACTTAACAAGTGTTTCACTTAGCAACGTAAATTTTAGGCTTGGTTGTGGTCATATGTTGTGGACCACCTGTATTCAAAGCCTTTATTTTAGTTTCTCTTTTCTGCCTCTGCGACATTTACTTCCTCCTCTTCCTTATATGTTCAAAAAAAAAGATGCATTGGAGTGTTTTAATTTTAGAAATGTTTTCAATGAAAAGCTTAGTGTTTTAAAATGGATGAAAAAATATTTTTCCCTTTCAGGTTAAAGAATTTGAAAGAGTACAGTGAATTTTGTTAATAAAAACGCTGATAGTGTTTTTTTAAAGATTATTAAGTGCAAATAGAAATACATATTATTTTAACAGCAAGGAAGATAAAGCAGTAATGGTTAAATTGGTTGTTCTATTGTTTTTTTTATTTTGCAATCACTTCTGAATTTTTTTTTTGAAACTTTAACTTTGGTTTTGCCGATTATGATAGATTTGTTGTTATAGAAATGGCTAAGGTAAATTAAAGGTTCCCCCGCACATGAGTGCTAGTCGTTTCCGACTCTAGGGGCCGGTGCTCATCTCCGTTTCAAAGCCGAAGAGCCAGCGCTTGTCCGAGGACGTCTCCGTGGTCATGTGTCCGGCATGACTAGACACCAATGGCGCACGGAACGCTGTTACCTTCCCACCGTAGCGGTCCCTATTTTTCTACTTGCATTTTTTTACGTGCTTTCGAACCGCTAGGTTGGCAGAAGCTGGGACGAGTAACAGGCGCTCACTCTGCTACGCGGCACTCGGGATTCGACCCACCAAACTGCCGACCATCTGATCAACAAGGTCAGCGTCCTAACCCACTGAGCCACCGTGTCCCTTTATAGAAATGGCTAGTTATACACTAATGTGTAAAAATAAAAAGCTGACTTTGTAATGTTATCTTATACTGTGCTAAAGAGAATCAGAAATCGACGCCTTTTCATTTCTTCCCTTGCACCTCATATTTTCTTTCCCACTTTCTTTTTTCTTCCCTTAATTTCCCATTTTTATCTTTCTTTGTATTTTATACATTGATAAAACAGTAAAAGCTATATAGGAGAAAACCATTGAGAAGAAACGCTTCAGATTTTGCAGACACATCCCTGCTATTAATTAAAGCAGCCGCTCTTCTTTCAAGCTTCATGTGAGCTTGGGAACAGATGTAGCTGCTTTTAAAAGACCAACCATTAAAGTTAATGTGACTCTGAAAAGAGATTTTTAACAATCAGCAAATCAAAAACAGCAACAACTACAAAAAACCCAAACAACAACACCAGGCCATTCTGAGTTATTTTAAGGCAGTCGAGGATCCTTCTGCTTGGACGATATTCTTCTGGCTCCAGTAAGCAAGCAGAAAGCAAACACAATAGCGTGCGTGCGCGCGCGCGCACACACACACACAGACACAGACACAGACACAGACACTACTCTGTTTTACCAGAAACAATCTTTCTTGACAGTCCAGCTTGGAATAAGAGATAAAAATAGCAACGGGGTGGGCAGTTCCAGCAACTGTAAACCTCTGTATGTCTCAATCAGTGCTAAAAAACCTAGCTTGTGCAAAGTTCAAGCTGCAAATTTAACAAGACAGCAACATTACCTTTAAAAACTAAGAAGAGACAAGAGTTTTTTGGACTGCTGTCGGGTTTAATTAGTTCCCCAAGAACCAGGAGGGAAAGGAAAGACCCAATAAGATCCCAAGAGGAGAAGAGCTGAAATATATGGCTGTGTTTGTGTGTGTGTGTGTGTGTGTGTGTATAAGGGTTAAAAAGGTAAATGTTCCCCCGCACACGCGTGCTAGTCGTTTCCGACTCTAGGGGCCGGTGCTCATCTCCGTTTCAAAGCCGAAGAGCCAGCGCTTGTCCACGGACGTCTCCGTGGTCATGTGGCCGGCATGACTAGGCGCACGGAACGCTGTTACCTTCCCACCGGAGTGGTCCCTATTTTTCTGTTTGCATTTTGACGTGCTTTCGAACTGCTAGGTTGGCAGGAGCTGGGACGAGTAACAGGCGCTCACTCTGTTACGCGGCACTCAGGATTCGACCCGCCAAACTGCCAACCATCTGATCGACAAGCTCAGCGTCCTAACCCACTGAGCCACCGCATCCCTTAATAAGGGTTATCCCATCAATTTTACCTTTTCTTTTTAAAGATTACACCAAAGGCATGCTGCTAAAAAGTGGTAATTTCCTGCCAGATTTTAGCGAAGTGTTTTCTTAGAACATAGAATAATAAAGTTGGAAGGGACCTTGCAAGGGCTTCTAGTCCAACCCCCTGTTCAAGCCAGAGACCCTTTATCATTTCAGACAAATGGTTGTCCAGTCTCTTTTGGTGCATTGGGAAATAGTTTGACACCCCTCCCCCCTTGTCTTTGTAGGAGCCCCTCAAATATTGGAGACTCTTGGGAGACTCTAACTCTCAAAAATCGTACTCAAGAGCTATGTGTGTTTGAGAGGCATGGCTTGGTCATTCCTATCCTCACACTAAGGCTGAGGCAAAGAATTGATTTATGCATGAAGGTTTTCTTTTTAATGTAAGGTCATGGAAAACTGCCCATATTTGAAGACCCGTCAATCTACCCTTCTAACTGGCCAGGGTTTGTGTAAAGTGAAAATGGCAGCGGCTAACATCCCGGTGCTTATTTAAAGGCTGGGAAGAAGTGAAAAAAGACAACACTGAATAGCTTTTTTGATCAAATGATCCTTATTATTAATTATTATTATTAAAAACAAAGAAGTAATGGAATACCATGTCCAGTTCTGGTCACTACAATACAAAAAAGACTGAAGGTGTGCAGAGATGAGCGATAACAGGGATCTAGAGTCTAAACTGGACCATGAGCAGTTAAGGGAAGTAGGTCTGACTAGCCTATCAAAGAGAAGGATTAGAGGAGACAGGATAACTGTTTTGAGGGGCTGTCACAGAGAAGGGGGGGGGGTCGACTTATTCTCCAAAGCACCTGAGGCAGTACAAGAAGGAATGGGTGGAAGCTCATTAAAGAGAGATCCATCCTGGAACCAAGAAGAAATTTCTTGACCCTGAGAACAATTAATCAGTGGAACAGCTTCCCTTCCAGAGTTGTGAGTTCTCCATTGCTGGAGGCTTTCAAGAATAGACTGGACGACCATTTCTCTGGGATGGCACAGGGTCTCCTGCCTTGAGCAGAGGGTTGGACTAGAAGACCTCCAAGGTCCCTGCCAGCCCTGCAACTCTATGATCTGGTAGCGTTGATATTCAGAAAAAAAAAAATTCAGTGTGTTAGAAGAACCAAGGTTGGCTCTCAGTTCATCCAAAGAAGCTGTGAATGCTCCAGCTCTGGAAGTTTTTAAGAAGAGACTGGACAGCCGTTTGTCTGAAATGCTATAGGGCTTCCTGCCTGAGCAGGGGGTGGGACTAGATGACCTCCAAGGTCCCTTCCAACTTTATTATTATTATTATTATTATTATTATTATTATTATTATTATTATTATTATTATTATTATTATTAATTGATGTATATTTTGCTCTGTTTAGTTCTACAGGGTTCACAGCACCTTCATTTCCAGTAGAATTACAAGTAAAAACAGCTTGCTCTAACTAGTTAGGGAGGGGGGAAAAAACACAAAACAATTTACACTTTGAAAAAGGTCTCAGAAAACAGGCCCGTTTCAGAGTTTTGGCTGTTTTTTTACAACTCTTCCACATCTTTGCCAAGGAGATTCCACAGCTGATATAATCCCAAAGAAATGCCACTCTTGGAATATTAGTTTCTTTTGAGTGAAAATGATTGACTCCCCAGAGTGGAAGCTTCTTAAGAATCAGCTGAAGAAGTTGCAGAACGTCTGCCGTCTATTCAAACAACAACAGCCAGCTCACCCCTCCCTAGTGCATAATGAAAGGCTCTGAAGAGGGTGATCAAGGAAGCAGAAGAGTTCAGAAAAGCAGAGGGGAGAAAAATGCCTAAAAATAGGAGTCAATCAGCCACATTCTTCTCCTTTCTCTCCGTGAACTCTGAGCAGCCGTATGGATTTGCATTGTTCAAAATCAGGTAATTAAGAAAGACTGTTTAGGAAAGGGAAGTATCTGAGCCAGTTCACTGAGAAACGAGCAGTTGTCTTTGGGTTTTTGTTCAGAGGCTGGCACTCTGTGCAAAACGAACACAAGCGCGTAGAACGGCAGAAGGGCAAAAGTAAGGAAAGGGGAGTTCAGATCTCTGGGACGTGGGCCTGCCTAACTTCTCTTTCCGCTGTCGACAGTGAACTTGGGTTGCAGAAAAATGCAGACTAGATAGAAAAGCTGTGGGCAGCTTCACCTTTTGGGCAGATAGGCTTCACCCGAGCTGTAGAGAATGCACAGCTTCAGACTTCTACAGGAAACAGAAAGAGGAGCTCAAGAAACCCTGCAACTGTGTCCTTGTCGTCAGTTAACCACAGCAAGTAGCAGGTTGGTACCCAATGCCAGTAAGTCAAGGCAGTGAGCCTGTGGTTTTCATTGACATACCTGATGCAACTCAACTGACTTTTCCCCTGCATTGAATTATGTAGACCAGGTGTTCCCAACCCCCAGTCTGTGGACCAGTACCGGGCTGCGGCATGCTAGAAGCTGGCCTGCACAAACAAGTAAAGCCTCATCTGCGGGATGCAGGCAGCACACAAAACCACGCACCCTTCGGTCTGCGGAAAAACCTCTCTCCACGCAACCGGTCCCTGGTGCCCAAAAGGTTGGGGACCTCTGATGAAGACATTTTAGAGTTAGGCTATTTGTCAAGCTAAATATACTGTTGGATAACGGCCCACCAAAACAGGCCAGGTAGACTCCCCAAAACCCAGAAAGTATTTATCGGTGATTGAATGTGCGTAGGATTGTTGTATGGAAAACCTAAGTTGAAAGCTTCTCAGTGCTCTTGTAAGAGAACTGGGTTCAAAATGCTTTGGATCACCAATAACAGTTTTGGGGTCCACCTGTGATTTAGTTTATATATCAGAACATACTCCCCTATTGAAGTCAAGCAACTGTGATATAGATTGTGGACGTTTGACAGCCATTTTGTCCTAGTTCATAATTTAGGCTTTCCCTGACTATGTCAGTAGGGGCTGGTAACTTATCTGTTGATATTCCTAAAGCTGTACTAGTTCTGAATAATAATAATAATAATAATAATAATAATAATAATAATAATAATAAGTTGAGAATTAAACAATAATATAGGGTCTTCAGTCAGAAAAAGCTTGGTTACTACTTGTCCAAGATGTGATGAAGATAAAAGATCTGGTTTGGAACAGGATATTTTCATATCCAATCTAAACTGCATATCTGAGAGCCTTTTGCTCTCATCATATTATATACTTAAAGGTAAAGGTAAAGGTTCCCCCGCACATGCGTGCTAGTCGTTTCCGACTCTAGGGGCTGGTGCTCATCTCTGTTTCAAAGCCGAAGAGCCAGCGCTTGTCCGAGGACGTCTCCGTGGTCATGTGGCCGGCATGACTAGACGCCAAAGGCGCACGGAATGCTGTTATCTTCCCACCGGAGTGGTCCCTATTTTTCTACTCGCATATACTTACCATCCTCTTAATATTGAGTCGACCCCAAAATATACCAGCATGAACTTTGCTATCCATTTTATTAACTCAGTTTATTCATTTTTTTTAAAAAATAAAATTTATAGGCTGTCCATTTTACCTCAACTCATGGCGGCTGATAAATTTTATAAATAAATAAATAAACATACCTTTTGGCTGCTGTCAGACTTCAAAATAGGCAAGGCTATAAATAAATCCCTTCTCTCCAGAAACTGGACCTCACATTTTGAAACTACAGTAGCTAACAGTTAACTCAACCATGCTAAATTATTTGTTTCATTGCAAAATAAGACAGAAAGCCTAGGTGTTCAGAAGATCTGCCTTCCCAATAGCAGAACACAGAAATGTATATAAACATCTCAGTCTTGGTTTAAATCCTTGCTGTCTCGCTTTTTTGAGTCAATGACATTTTGACCATCTTTGTCCTGTTTGGGAGACTCCTGCTAAATATTTACAGTAGTGGCCAAAATTGGGGAAACCTTTTGGGAAAAGTTTATTTTTGAGGTTTGATGGCTAATAACACCCCTTTTTTTTGGAGTAGTACCATAAAATTATATATCAATGGAAAGGTAATTTAATCAAGAATGTAATGCAACAAAGTTTGTTCAGTTATCTGTACTGTATTCTATGAAACGTTATAGCCAAATAACCAGAAAAAGGAAGCACAACTTGCTTAGGTCGATATCAGCTAGCTTTCCTTCATCTGATTGTAGCCAATGAGCAGGAGTGTTTAGAGAGCCAATCGGGTGTCATCTTCTTTTGGCAATGAGCCAATCAGATCACAGTAGGATCCGGTTGTTGATGTCACGTATTGAAGCCGAGAGGAGGACATTTGTCAGTGTGTATTGTGATCGCTATCAAGTTGGTTGGGTTTTTTTTGTGTGTTCTTTCATTTAGTGAGTTTGTAAAACATAATAAAATTAAAGTAAGGGTGCAAAGAGTTGACTGGTCGCCCAGAAAGCGGTGTAAAATAGTATTATTAAGAGAACAAGGCTACAGTTATAAAGAAATTAGAAGAAAAAAGGGTGGAAACTTAACCAAAGGTGGCATTTCTACTGTACACTTTTTTCCCAAAAGGTTTCCACAATTTTGGCCACTACTGTAAGTAATGACTCTTGAGTGGTTTCCATTTTCCTAGTTTTACACCCCTTTTATCTTTCTCATAACTAAGACAAGTTCCGGCTATCTGCATAGAAATTGAATAAATAATAATAATAATAAAAAATTCTCCTCCCTCTTTGCTGGGCAAAAGACAAGATTTTCTTGTTATGAGTCAGAACTAATTACTGGCAGTGGGCTTTTGAAATTTGACTAAAGGTCTCTTGTGCTGAAATCAGTCTTCGATTGTCTATTTTTCAGTGGCAATCGGAGACTGATTATTTCTTGCTCGGTTTGAAACCGGACCCTTGATCTAAGCAACTTGTTGCCTCAGTAATTTAGGTGACCAATTTCCCATCTTCTAAACAAATAGGATATTTAATTCTAAAAACTCAGCCCCTCCCAAACAACCTTTGCCATTAATTGTAGCCCGTGAGAAACCAGAAGGCGCTGAGTTTCAAAATAAACATACGGTTTTTTGTATGCAAGCTGGGTCTGCTCTGATAAATGACAAATTTGCACACCGATCTGACTGATTAGTCATCCCCCAGGCAGAAGCCACATAAAGAAAATATTTTTTTAAAAAAATGAATATTATAAGCAGCTGCTTTTCAAAGCCTGCGCCTCGTTTGAAATCTTGAATGCTTACCTAATTGTACACTTTGCTACAAGATGCTCTTTTCAGTTTGTCAGAAAGCAGCTTAAAGTGAAAGGCAGCACTCCCCAAAAGAGCTGAAACTGCCAACTCTTCTATTCAAAGCGTTCTGAGTTCAGGCTAATTATCCTGTGTTCACTCCACGAAGAATAGGGCCAAAAGGAAGAGAGAATTCTTAACGGGCTGGCAAGTGGCGACAATAAAGCACAGAACTTGCTTACATTGTTTGCAGCAACATCTGCCAAAGCATCTGCATTAAGTCTCAGCAGGAATGCTACAAAGAGGCAAATCCAAAGAGCTCGGGGAGGAAACAACACCACCAAAACATCAGCATCATTTGAAGAAAGCTGGTTCCGCACTGACCAGCGTTCAAAGGTGGTTGTCCTTCATCCTTTGTGACTATGTAGAGGTGCTAAACCTATGCCCCGCTTGACTCCTCTCCCAGCTCTGCCAGTCCCTCTCCTACAAGTGTCAGTATGGGTAGAATAGCTTACGTGAACGTTTATTCTATTGATTGGGTCAGAGATGATCCGGTAACACAAATGGTCTGGGTGCAGTGGTGGGATTCAGTCGGTTTGCACCACTTCAGCAGAACCGATAGCTAATTTTTTGTTGCCCAGGCCCAGAATGGACTTCCAGAAGCAGCATCTACACAGAGAACCGGTTGTTCACCTGTTTGAATCCCACTCTTTCTGGGTGACAAGGGTGACATGGGCTGTGTGAGAAGGCAAGACCCCCATAATATTTGGCCTGTAAGATAATCCCACCATAGAGGTCATTAAGGTCAGACATGGATATTTGGAGGTAATTGGGCTTTGCTGGGCTATGAATCTTACCTTTTAAAAGGCAACTCTCATCTTTTTTTATCTGAACATAAATTTACATATGACTATGTTTTGAAAAGAATTATGCTACTCAAAATTAGCAATAGTTCTGTTCAAGATAAGAAGAAAAGCAAGAAGATTTGCATCTCTGAGAAATTTTCTTCAGCAAATTATATTAAACAATTCCACAACTTCATGGAAGACACATCAAAGTCTTTGAACTTTAGAAATGTAAAGCTGTTAAAAGTAGACGTTTTAATTCCAGAAAAATTTACCAGATTGGAATATTGCCTTATTAATTTACACGGTAAAAAGATACAATATTATATTGATTCACACAAGTAGTCTACCAATTTCTTGCTAAGAAATAAATCTGCCCTCACAATATTTTCTAGCCGTTTGAGTGATGAGTGTCAAATCACTGGGAAAAGTGACAAGCAGAAGGCAGCGTGTCTTAAAATGGTCTTGTATTTAATTCAGGGTTATTAATGCTTGACAAAATCCATCCAACTTAAGCTTCTGATATCAGAGTCATTGCAAGTTTGTAATTTGTAATGATTGCTCTCTATCTTGCTTTTCTCCTTCGTGACCACAGTACATGCCCAAGGTTTCACTTGAAGGACTGAAAATGTGCCCTTCAAGGGTTGGAGAACAGGAAAATTATATATCTGAAAGAAGGCCCCAAAGTAATCAAGACTCATTGATCAACTAAGATCATCAAAGGCCTGGAGGCTAATACATACAAAGAACGGCTGTGGGACTTGGGTTTGGCTAGTCTGAAGAAAAGAAGAAACAGGGGAGATGTGATAGCAGTATTCCAGGATTTGAGGGGCTGCCACAAGGAAGAGGGGGGCACATTATTCACCAAAGCAACAGAGGGCAGGACGAGAAACAAAGGTTGGAAACTGATCAAAGAGAGAAGCCACCTGGAATTAAGGAGAAACTTCCTGACAATGAGGACAATCAACCAGTGGAACAGCTTGCCCCCAGAAGTTGTGTGTGCTTCATCACTGGAGGTTTTTAATAAGAGATTAAATAGTCACTTGTCTGAAATGGTATAGGTTTTCCTGCTGAAGCAGGGGGCTGGACTAGAAGACCATGGTCTATATGTATGTTTAAAACCTGCAACCTGATGCTGCCCAATAGATACTGATCATGGAAGCCTACACCAGTGTAATCTAAACCTGCTTATTTATTTTTTAAAAAAATTAACCTACTTTTATTATTTTTATAAATAACTCAAGATGGCGAACATAGCTCATATTCCTTCCTCCTCCTATCCCCCCCCCCAATAACCATCCTGTGAGATGAGTTGGGCTGAGAAAGTGGGACTGGCTCAAAGTCACTCATGAATAAGGTGGAACTAGAATTCCCAGTCTCCTGGTTTCTAGCCTACTGCGCAATCAAACTGGCTCCCAACAGATACAAATATTATATCTTCTGCGTTCCTTTTGACATAGAGATACATTACTATTCCACTTCTGACCAAATTCTGTTGAAATATAGCTAAAAAGACAGACCCATCAAGGCAATCTGCTTGCACCCATCACCTATCTCTTTTCTTTCGTCTTCAATTTTTTTTATTTTATTCTGAAAAGGATTAAGGTACAAAAACTCAAAAGAAAAAAAAAATTAAAGAATAAAAAACAAACAAAAATAAACAACACGGCACAAAGGAAACATTCAAAAAGTGCGTTGAAAAAGAAAATCTATCTCAAGAAGCTTTTTCCTAAGGTTTTAGTCAAAAGTTTTCTTCTTGCAGTTTTAATCTAATAAATTGGGTCGTGCACTCTTAAATTAAATTAGGGATTCAGAATATTGTTCCTTCCCTTGCTAAGCACCTGTGACAAGTCCAAAATGACACTGGCAAAGCCTACCTCCCCTTTAAAAATGGATGAAAAGGGGACAAAATCTCACGAGAGTATTAAATCACGTTAACGTTTTCTGCAAAAATGTTGAAATCTTGCGAGGGCTGAGACGCTAACGTCTCATGAGGGCTGACCAATTTTAATAGTAGTTGTGATGTCCATACCATTGCACAAGAATTGTATGCTGGTACCCGGGATCTGGAAAGATGGCTGGTCTCTTATTATTTAAACAAGATCTTAACTATCTTTATTTATTTCTTAACTATCTTTACCTAGGATTAAGAATACCAAACTGTTTCCCTACACAGGACTGAATCTCTAGGCCCTTCACCACCATTGTTCAGGTTTAGGCCATATTTTCCCATCTATCTCTGATCTCCAATTTGACATTTATGGAGAAGTTGAGCACTCTTTTAAAATGTAACTGCGCATACAGCTGCACTGAAAGCCAGGCAGAATTGCCGGACTGACTCATTCATTAAAAAAACACACACCCAGATATTACCAGGCAGTGGGTCATAGAGGTAAATTATTTCTCTAAAGAGACCAGGATGGGGATTTACCTTTCTCATAGCTGTACCTCCTTGGCGCTCAGCAGCAGAGTTGACATACCTGCAAGAGAGATCACGGAAGAAAAGATTTCAAAAACACAAACTGAATGAATTATAAATGCCATTTATACCGGTCACAAGGAAAGGTTACAGAAATATCTGCTGGCTCTTTGAACTATGCTGCCTGGCATGTCTCTCATTTCTCATGCAAGTGTTAGCTCAAAAGGATCAATAAACGAAAAAAAAAAGCAATTCAGAATCATTTGACATAGAACTGGACAAACCACTGAAGTCATTCAGTTACTTGAAAAGGGGGTTAGTTGGCAAGTGAGTTTTTGAAGCCTTTAGGATTCCAGCTTGGAAAGTAACACATATGGATTGGACTGGTGGAGGGAATTCAGCCCCAGAAATGTGAGGCAAAAACACATGAGTAATGGTTGCAGGAATTGGGTACATCTAGTTTAATGAGAAGAAGCACTAGGGGTGACATGACAGCTGTCTTCCAATATTTGAGGAGCTGCTACAAAGAAGAGGGGGTCAAGCTGTTCTCCAAAGCACCTGAAGGCGGAACACGAAGCCATGGATGGAAACTAATCAAGGAGAGAAGCAACCTAGAAGTAAGGAGAAATTTCCTGACAGTAAGAACAATTAAACAGTGAAATGATTTGTCTCCAGAAGTTGTGGGTGTGGCATCATTGGAGGTTTTTAAGAAGAGATTGGACAACCATTTGTCTGAAATGGTCTTCAAACGTGGCACTTTTATGACTTGTGGACTTCAACTCCCAGAATTCCTCAGCCAGGCTGAGGAATTCTGGGAGTTGAAGTCCACAAGTCATAAAAGGGCCCAGTTGGAAGACCCCTGCTCTAGAGTCACTGTTTGTTCATCTTTTTATTTCCTGTTGTGGTCAACCAAAGACTAATCTCCCAAGGAGGATATAGGCAATAGCACTTTCCCAACCTTGTGACCTAATAATGGGTGCCCAGAGCACATTGTTGAGATCTGAGGTTCATACACACCCAATGTGATTAACAGATGCCGAGATCTTCATCACCAAGAATTTGTCAGCCCCTCTTTGAAGTTGTCCAAGTGCTCTACCATTATGTTATCTGCTGTAGAAATATCTTTCTTGTCTGGATTGCCTACAAATTAATTTCTGGATTCTATTTATAGCACGAATCCCTTTAGAAACCTAAATCAGGTTTTTTTTAAAACTTGCTTTTATATTTTTTCTTAAAAAGAGAAGAACCTTTGAGGTGCCCAATTATCTAAGAAATTTCTTTATTCTGATTTTTGACGAGTTGGGGAATGCTTAAAGTGCATTGAACGTCAGGGGCCTGTGATGAGTTTTGTTTCATATAGACCTAAGGGTCTGTCTCTGTATCTATCTGCAACGGTGAAAATTAATGATTTTGCTGTCAAATTTTGGCAGACTAATCATGAATAAAGGAGCCACAAAGGGTGAACTTTGCCCACTTCTATCTCTGAATGTTGCTGAGATATTTTTTTTTCATACCCTCCAGGCTTGTTTTGGTGGGTTTCTTCTAATTCTAATTCCAATGCTTCTCCTCATTTTTTATGATCTGTGCCCATCTGCACAAAATCCCGCTCAGGCAAAGGTTGATACTGTGTTGTGAAATCAGAATACAGAACCGAACCTTTGCAAGAGAATCACACGGCTGTTTTATTTGCCCATCGAGAAACGCCTGTTTAGATTGTCAGTTGACCTAATCAACCGTAACTATAGAATGTGTCCGCAAATAATTTCACACATCATGCTTTTCCCACATGGGGAGCAGATCAGCATATGGAAACTATAGGTCTTAAACAAACTTGAGGAGCTACACTGGGTTTATACTTTGTGATAATCTAGATTTAAAATAGGACGGGGTGTTTTGTGGTTCAGTCTTAGAGGAAATTCAACTGTTGTCTTATCATATTGTATGAAGCCGACCATCTTGATGTCTATGAAGATTCTCAATCATCCACTTCACCAAAGGTGCTTTTTTCCAAAAGGACAGCTGGATACTCTTTTTCTTTCTTTCTTTCTTTCTTTCTTTCTTTCTTTCTTTCTTTCTTTCTTTCTTTCTTTCTTTCTTTCTTTCTTTCTTTCTTTCTTTCTCTCTCTCTCTCTCTCTCTCTCTCTCCCTCCCTCCCTTCCTTCCTTCCTTCCTTTTTCTCTCTCTTTCCTTTCCTTCCTTCCTTCCTTCCTTCCTTCCTTCCTTCCTTCCTTCCTTCCTTCCTTCCTTCCCTCCCTCCCTCCCTCCCTCCCTCCCATCCTTCCTTGCAAATGGTGATCACATGAAACATATGAAGAATGGTTGCAGGAATTAGGTATATCTCGTTTAATGAAAACAAGGACTAGGCATGACATGACAGCAGTGTTCCAATATCTGAGCAGCTGCCACAAGGAAGGGGTGTGTGTGTAAACCTATTAGAGAATAACCCCTGAAGGCAAGACAAGAAGCAATGGATGAAAACTAATCAAGGAGAGAACCAACCTAGAGTTAAGGAGAAATTCCCTGACAGTGAGAACAATTAATTAGTGGAACAACCTGCCTCCAGAACTTGTAGGTGCTCCAACACTGGAGGTTTTTAAGAAGAGACTGGTCAGTCACTTGTCTGAAATGGTGTAGGCTCTCCTGCTTGAGCAATGGGTTGGACTAGAAGACCTCCAAGGTTCCTTCCAGCTCTGTTCTGATTCTGATTCAAAATGTAAAGATTGCAACAAGGATACAGCAGAGACTGGACAACTATTTGTCCGAAATGGTATGGGGTTTCCTGCCTGAGAAGGGGGTTGGACTAGAAGACCTCCAAGGTCCCTTCCAACTCTGTTATTCTGTTAACCATGTTTGTGAGAAGGAAGATGATGGAGATTTATAAAGCTGTACCTGACAGGGGACAGAGTGGATATATTCAAGCTTTTGTTTCCCTTTTGTAACGCTGTTCCTCAAGGTCATCCCCTGGCACGGGGCGATAAGAGGCAAAGTCACACCTTTCACAGATGGGATTCCCTCTAAGGTCTCCGCACGGGCATGAACTTAATACTCTGCGGCCGAGTTCCTGCACTCTTCATTTCACACCACCTGCAGGGATCCGCACATCTTAGCTTAAACAGCAGAAGCCATTTCGGAATCTGTATCAAATCTAGAAAACTGCTGGACTTTGACTTAGGATTACAGCACAGGGCACAGCTGCATGCTGAGCCAGAAGGATAAAAAAAAAACCAACAACCCCAAACCAAAAAAACAAACCCCCCCTCCTCATTTGCTGTCTCTGGGGTGGGGGGGGTTGGTTTTTTGTTTTTTGCTGGCATTATTGGCCTAAGCTGATTTGGCTACAGCCGAGCATATTCCTTCAGGATCAGCAGTTTGAAACATTGGTGGAAAAACAACAACAACCACAACAACAAAGCTCAGCTGTGACCAAAAGGCCTCTCTCTCTCTCTCTCTCTCTCTGCTTCCTGCTGCTTTTGGACTGAGCCCTGCAGAGCGAAAAGGCCAAGGAAGCAGCGCGTTCCTAGCTGAACAAAAGAGGAAGAGCTTGTGTTTGCGTCAAGCCGATTCAGAAACTCACGCTGGTCTGCTGATTCAAGGAATACAGAGAGATTTCAACCGAATAGTGGGTGTGTGTGTGTGTGGGGGGGGAAACGTTTGAAAGTAAGACGGCATCATGTGGCTGGTGCGGCACAACTGCTCAAGGTGGGCATCTGAAGGAGCATATAAAGGAACGGTTGCTGGATTTGGGTATGTCTACTTTAAGGAAGAGAAGGACCCGGGCTGACATGAGAGCCATGTTCCAGTATCTCAGGGGCTGCCACAAAGAAGAGGGAGTCAAGCTATTCTCCAAAGCACCTGAAGGCAGGACAAGAGGCAAAAACACATGAGTAATGGTTGCAGGAATTGGGTACATCTAGTTTAATGAGAAGAAGCACTAGGGGTGACATGACAGCTGTCTTCCAATATTTGAGGAGCTGCTACAAAGAAGAGGGGGTCAAGCTGTTTTCCAAAGCACCTGAAGGCAGAACACGAAGCCATGGATGGAAACTAATCAAGGAGAGAAGCAACCTAGAAGTAAGGAGAAATTTCCTGACAGTGAGAACAATTAGCCAGTGGAACAACCTGCCTCCAACACTGGAAGTTTTTAAGGAGAGACTGGACAGCCATTTGTCAGAAATGGTATGGGGAGTCCTGCCTAAGCAGGGGGTTGGACTAGATGACCTCCAAGGTCCCTTCCAACATTATTATTATTATTATTATTATTATTATTATTATTATTATTATTATTATTATTAATAATAATAATAATAATAATAATAATAATAATAATAATAATAATAATAGCACAGTCAGCCAGATGTTCATACTGGATTTGACATTTCTGTCTATCTATCGAGTCCTTATCAAGGACTTGGGATAGGCACATGTGGATGTTTGATGGTATCCACATTATTATTATTATTATTATTATTATTATTTTCATGCCATATTTACTTATTAATCTACAAAAGATCTATTTGGCTTGCCTGCTTACAACTAAGAGAGAGCGCTTTTATGCTTTACAGTCCAACCTGGTTCATACCTTATGCTATATAGAGGGCTTAGCTATGTTGAATAAACCATGACTGTTTTGGCCTTTGCCATATGCCAAGGTATAAATTGGATTGCAAGCAATTGATGAAATTGTTGGATTATAAGCAACCGATGGGCTTGTAACATCCATCGCTCCCCACGTCACAGCTGAGAGGAAGATGTTGAGCCAATTTGTCTATACCAGGGGTCGGCAACCTCGGCTCTTTTATGACTCGTGGACTTCAACTCCCAGAATTCCTGAGCCAGCATAGCTGGCTCAGGAATTCTGGGAGTTGAAGTCCACGAGTCATAAAAGAGCCGAGGTTGCCGACCCCTGGTCTATACCATAAATTGATCCCTTTCACAGCTCTTTTTCCAGTAGTGCCAGCCCGTCCAGTTGCAGGCAGACATGGGCAATCAATATTCTTTGGCAGTTCTCCATTAGCCTCAGAGCTGCATGCCCTTATAATTAGGCACACAAGTGTGGAGCGACATGCTGCTGTGGGAATTTATCAGTAATTGCACTGCAGGATAACTGCTCATCACAGATCTCCACACCATGGTTGGCATTCCCAGAATATATGTCTACAGCGTAGAATTTCAACGAAACAGATGTCCCATCAGAGAAAACACAGCTGGGAAAGAGATTCTTCCAACAGGGAATTGACTGAGCCAGCTTTTCCTTTGGCCGAAACAGGTGAAGGTCAGATTTATCCCACCACGACAAGGGGAAGATTATTAATGGAGTAGGAAGAATAGGGCAACTATATCTAGGCTGCTATTTGCTCAATAGACAACGTGGTGACTGAGTCCATTAAGAATTCGGTGATACATATAGGTTTTTCCAGGTAGGTCCAATGTTACACCCACCAGTACATCCTCTTCTTCTTCTAGTAGTAATAATTTTTCTACATTCAGCAAATACAATTCTTATTATTGTTAGTAAACATACAATTACATATCAACATTTGTTACATTTCTCTGATAATATCAATAATATCAGTTTAGAATATCTTTCCTAGCCAAAACATATCTAAATTGCACTTGCATTCAATTTCCACTTATTTAATCAGTATCCTATTTTTGCTTTTTTTTCCAATTTTAGTTTCCCGTCCCTGTTCAAAGTGTCCCAATCATTTATAATTTCAAAACAAGTTGTATTTGGGCAACCAAAGGAATCCCTTATTCAAAGTTCTTAACATATTCTTATTTCCCTTTTCATACCAAGATGTAATATTCTGATTACAAATCCTAGCTATCTAGTTATAAAAATGCTTCTATTTCTAACAAAGGGTGATTGTGTATTTTAATAAGCTACATCTGACTTGCAAAAATCCAGGAACCATAACACAGTAGTAGTGAGATGCAGAACTATCTCTTTGCTTCGATCTAATAATCAGTTTGGTGTGATATTTCTGGCATCAGGCTAGGAACCAGGAGACTGTGATTTGTAGTCCTGCCTTGGGAACAAAACTATCTGGGTGATCTTGGGCCAGTCACTTTCTCTTAGCCTTAGGAAAGAGGCAATGGCAAGCCATTTCTGAATAAACTTGCCAAGAAAACTGCAGGGACTTGTCCACATAGTCTCAGAGTATCAAACACGAATGAACGGAAGGGAAAAAAAAAGGTCATCTGGATTTTTGTAGACCAGATTTTTATAGTCAGGGAATCCAAAACTCTAGGGAATTCCCAGAAGCTTTGCATTCACATAAATCAGCCATCAATAGACACAGGGAGACAAATCACATTTACCGACCATTCAAAAAAAAGTCAGTATTTTTTTTTTTTTAGGAAGGAAACAAACATCCTACATCACATCCTCTCAACCCCCAATGCGCAAGTAAGCAGGGATCAAGACCAGACAAACAATCAGGCAGAAATGTCTATGGAGATTTTCAATCAACCACGTCAGGTTATCCCAAAGGTGATGTCCAAAGACCTTTAGCTAGACTTCAGAGAGCTAACGGCTGACTTTCAGAGTGCTAATGACAACATGACTGCAAAGAATATGAATCCTTCTATTCCCCACTGTTCAGTTAGAACTGAAGAAGCTTCTTGGATGAGAAGCGAAAGGTTTTCAAGAAGGAAAAAACAAAACGATAGCCAAGAAAGTCCAGTTGCCTTTTGAAAAGCATCTTTGGCAGAGTCAGGCAGAAAACAAACAAGGGACCATCAACGAGAAAGCCACAGCCCTATCAAAACTGGAAGGTCATTCTACAGTACTATGTAAAAACAAAACAAAACAAAAGCAACAAACCCTACTCCACAGTTGCACTGAGGCTGTTCCCTAATTAGGTAACGAAACAGCCTGCCGGGATAATAATTTAACAGCTAAACAGCTTATGTAAAGATGCAATGCAATGTGGGTGATGCAATGATAGGATGATGCAATATTGGGAATGACTCAGCAGGGTCTGTGCCTGTGCCTTTAAGAGGCTGAGTATAAAAAGGGAAGTTTTTTTACCGCTTGACTGCTGTAACTACTGTATATTGGAGTTTGCTGTTTCACCATATGTCTTCTATGTCTAGTGTGTGTTTGTAGATATAGTGTGATATAAACCACCAATTAATTACAAACCACTGTTTACTGCGTTTACTCCTGGGTTGTTGTTGTTGTTAGTTGTGAAGTCGTGTCCGACCCATCGCGACCCTATGGACAACGTTCCTCCAGGCCTTCCTGTCCTCTACCATCTTCTGGAGTCCATTTAAGCTCACGCCTACTGCTTCAGTGACTCCATCCAGCCACCTCATTCTCTGTCGTCCCCTTCTTCTTCTCTTGCCCTCAACCTTTCCCAGCATTAGGCTCTTCTCCAGTGAGTCCTTCCTTCTCATCAGGTGGCCAAAGGATTTGATCAGGATCTGGCCTTCTAAAGAGCAGTCAGGGTTGATCTCTTCCAGGACTGACTCCTGAATTACCTCAGCACAATAAGACTGAGCATGCTCTGGCACAGCTAAGCTCCGAGAGCACATGAAATTCACTTTCAACCCTGAGCTACAGAGATTCTAGGAAATATTCAGCTCAATCCAAGTGAAAGCATTCTAGCTGGCTAGGATGGATCCAAGTCTTAGACCCTTTACCTCTGTTTATACTGCAATGGTTCTGTTGCATGGGAAAGAATGCTCTTCAGTGAGAGATCAAACGAGAGATGTTGCTGACAGCAAGAGACCCTTGGGAGGCGAGTGGTGTGCATCAGACAGAATTACAAGGTGTGCGTACAAACCTAACAATGATCCAACTGCTATGTTCAAAGTGGGCAACCGTTGCTCATTCATTGGAGCATCTACCCGGCGACAATCCCACCAGTCCTTTTGATAAAATGCACGAAGGCACCACTGAAGGTAAACATTTCCATAATTACTCTGCCTGGTTTCTTCCATTTGCACAATTCTAATTAGAGTGGAAATGAAAGAATAAAATGACTTGTTTCATTTAAATAACACAGCGGGGGACCGGCGGGGTGGGTGGGTGAGGGTGGGTTTCTCCTCGGCCTCATTCATAATCCCAGACTGTGGTTGTTTTGTCTCCGCAGCTCCTTGAGAAGGTAATTTACGATTCCCATTAAAGAAGTAACACAAGCCTATAGGAAGTCAAGAACAAGATAGCCAGAAACGTTTCTCACCACTCAAGGGCAAGCAAACTTGACTGAAAGGCACACATACGTGCTTTGATCACAAGGATTATACTAAGATTGCAAGAAAATTGCTCTGGGATTGGTGTTGTTATTGGCTGCAATGACTCAGACGCTTGGAAAAGCAGACTGAGATACTACAAGGTAGCAAAGGGGAAACAAGCTGCCATTTGCATCTAGGAGGGTGGGCATCAGGCTCCAAGAACCAAAAAAAACTCCTCTAGAGTTACTTCCTAGCAGTTTCTTTTATTGTTTCTCACCTACAAACAGACTACCTGTACTATCATTTCACCTTCCTGTATGGGTTATGAGAAGGTTATTATATAACCAAATGCACAGGTATAGTATAGGTGCTTCCTTGCTCAATAGTAGCAACTGTGAGAGGGATCTCAGAGTGCTAGTGGACAATCCCTTAAATATGAGCCAGCCCTGTGTTGCAGCTGCCAATAAAGCCAACATGGTGCTAGGCTGCATTAACAGAGGGATAGAATCAAGATCACGTGAAGAATTAGTACCACTTTACAATGCCGTGGTAAGGCCACACTTGGAATCCTGCATCCAGTTTTGGTCACCACGATGTAAAGAAGATGTTGAGACTCTAGAAAGAGTACAGAGAAGAGCAACAAAGATGATTGGGGGACTGGAGGCTAAAACATATAAAATGAATGGTTGCTGGAATTGGGGATGTCTGGTCTAATGAAGAGAAGGGTGAGGGGGGACATGATAGCAGTGCTCCAATCTCTCAGGGGCTGCCCCAAAGAAGAGGGAGTCAACCTCTTCTCCAAAGCTCCAGAAGGCAGGACAAGAAGCAGCGGATGGAAAGTAACCAAAGAGAGAAGCAACCTAGAACTAAGGAGGAACTTCCTGACAGTTAGAACAACTAACCGGTGGAACAACCTGCCTCCAGAAGTGGTGAATGCTCCAACACTGGAAGTTTTTAAGAAGAGACTGGACAGCCATTTGTCTGAAATGGTGTAGGGTTTCCTGCCTGAGCAGGGGGTTGGACTAGATGACCTCCAAGGTCCCTTCCAACATTATTATTATTATTATTATTATTATTATTATTATTATTATTATTATTATTATTATTATTATTATTATTATTGTTGTTGTTGTTGTTGTTGTTGTTGTTGTTGTTGTTACAGATTAGTGGCAGGTTATGTGTTCTGATTGTAGCTTATCTAGCCCCTTTCCGTTCCTACTGAAGCTAAATTCTGACTTAGCTATCCGATTGCCTTTGCTTCCGTTCCCTTCTCTTCATTTTGCTTAACAGTTTATCCGAAGACGTGCCTGAAGAAACTCAGAAGGCTCAGCGATTCCCTCAGAGAATTTAAACCTGCCAAGAAATTGGATAGAGCCATAAAGCTAAAACTTGACCTGACAAACTATCCATCAAGGCCTATTTTTCCCCCCTCCTTTTCATCTTCTGACACCAAGAAGCAACATCATGCCAACAGCGTTCAATCCCAAATGTTTTTCTTTCTGCGTTAATGGATCGAGGATTGACTGCATTTCATTCAAAAGGAATGGCACAGCTGGGCTTTCTGAAGGACAAGTCCAAACGCATCATCCTCAAATTTCATTTTTCCACGTCTTGCCAAGACAAGATGGAAGGTGGGCGGTAAATGAAATCTCCGGCAGAAATAAAACAAGTCCTTTCGCTTCTCCGGGCATGTCCATGGGGAAATGGCGAAACTGCAGGGCAGGTGTTTGCCATCTCAAAAAGATAAAAGTTTCTTTTACAACATATGGAAAGCTGGAGTTAATCAGGTGTATCAATACACCTGATTGATACACCAGGTGGGGTTGGCTCTATTTCTTATTTCTCATCCTTAAACTTTACTTGATCTTATTTGTGGCTTCTGAACATGAGAACTTGCACAGACTTTTCCTAATACATTCCTTTATGCAGTTTAGCATAGCGTGCACATCACTGTAGCACAGTAATAGCATTTACACTTATATAACACTAGTGTGGAACAATGCTTTTTCTTGCACAGCATGTTCTATAAAGTCACTTCTGTCACCTATGAAATTACTGATGGACTAGAATTTATCCAATTCATTTTATTCAAGATTCTTAGGATTTATTGGCAGCACAATTTCATTCCTACTAAGGGTGTTAAGGAAACATATTAGGATGAAAGAGTTATATGATTTAGAAGTGAAATCAGATTAACTCATTCAGACTCCAAAATTGCACTAGCACTACCAAAGGCTTCACAGTGCTTTACAGCCCTCTCTAAGTGGTTTACAGAGTCAGTCTGTTGCCCCCAACAATCTGGGTCCTCATTTTACCAACTTCAGAAGGATGGAAGGCTGAGTCCAACTTGAGCTGGTCAGGATCGAATTCCTGGCTGTGGGCAGAGTCAGCCTGCAATACTGCATTCTAATCACTGTGCCACCAGGCTCATATCTTTATTTTATTTATTTGTTCATTAAGTTTGCATGCTACCTATCTCGCTGTGGGACTACCCTAGGCAGCTTGCAACAATAAAAAGGAAGAAGTGAAAAGCGTGTAAAGAGAACAGAAGTAAGATAATAGAATATTAAAATGAACAATGAAAGAGAACACAATGAGAAATACAACCGTAGGACTACTAAAAAAAAAGAAAGAAAGATAGACAGGTAGAGAGCAGAGAACAAGGGGGAGATAAGGGGGGAGGGGCTGTCATAAATCCAGCAGCCATTTCCAGCATATATATCTTTAGTATATGATAAATAAATCGTGAATGAACTGATTTACTATAATAGATACTTATATGGTCATATGCTGAGTATACAGGCTGCTATATATTTTATTATACTTTTCTTAATGGAGCTATTTTTTTAAAAAAAGACTTAAAATTAGCAAATTGGACAAAGAGGAATGCTGATGGATAGCATTTTGGTTTGGGTGCTAATTCAGGAACTGTGAACCCAGATGGGTTCCAGCTAAAATGTACATTGAACTATTTCTTTCTCACGAAAGTCTCTGAAATATTTATTATCCCTAATGTAGCTCACGCTTTTACAGGGCCAGTGGTTTTCTTCTTGCTAAGAAAAAAAAATTACTGCCGAATGTTTCACTTGTCTCTTTAAGGGTCAGTCCGTAGGAAAGAAGACACAGAGAGCAAGAGATGTCTGGCACGGTTCGATTCTTGTTGGGGTTCCACTTGCTGGAATGGAAAGCAAGTTAGTGACTGGCACTGCTTTTTTTTTTGGTGCAAAATGGATATTTTTCCATTTCAAAAAATGCTCCCTATTGCCCATTTCAACACACTTTTCCTAGCTTGTGTCAAAAGCAAAAGAGTTTTTGAAAAGAAAATTTTTCTGCACTTTGGAAAACTTAAATTACAAAGGCCAAGTCAATCCTGAAACAAGGTGAAACTTTATAGATTGGATAACAAGCTTCTGATACATAAACATCCTCTCTCTCTCTCTCTCTCTCTCTCTCTCTCTCTCTCTGTGTGTGTGTGTGTGTGTGTGTGTGTGTGTGTGTGTGTGTGTGAGTCTGTAAAAGTTTTATGGAAAATTTTTCTCGCCTGATTCTTGGGAACATGGTTAACCCAACCAAAACATTATGGATGAAAAAGAAATAAGATACATAATATTTGCATGGAGTTCAATTTTAAGAATTTTACATTTATTTATTTACCAGATCTATAAGGCTACCTAACTTAAATAACATATCTTGGAGGAGTATAAAACAGAAATAATAAATCAGAAAAAAACCAGCCTAAAACCAATACTTTATGTAATATAAAATGACAGTACAAGATATAAAATGATATCCATGTATGGTAATAAAAAACAAGCAAAGTTGCCTGAATCAAATGCTCTAGCTGAGATTTTTAAAATATTATAAAAATCCGTAGAGACATTGGGTCCAAATTCAGTTATTCAACAGTTGTTCCCACGGAGCACAAATCATGATTTAAACTTGCCATAGATGTCAATTGGTGCAAAACATTTCTAATCTAGTCCACTTGTAATCCAGATATGTTTGGACAGGGTACAGATTTTATTAGATCAAACTCAATGACAGACACAAGTTAAGGCACTGGGAGATGTTTTAGTTATCCTGTTGAAAATAGAAGCAGTTAACAAAAAAAAAACAACAAGAGAAAGTGAAAATGAATTTTCATTTACTTTGCAATTGCAGATGTCACTTCTGCCTTAAAATTATGTTCCTATTGCACGGCTTTCTGGAACAATTTTTCTCTTGCCATCTTTTTCTTTCATGCAAAACTCTCCAAATCCAGAGAGATCACGAAAGCCAATTCATTAGTTCCTTAGCTGCGTCTTGGCAAGCGAGATCGGATTCGCAAGTGCAAAGGTTTCTCAAGGACTCTAATCAAGGGCCAGATTGTCAAAGCCTTACTTAGCATGGCTGTCTAAAAAAGTAGAAATAAATAAAGAGTTAGTTACCTTTCAGAATCTCCGGCAAGGTCTCCTGTTCTCTGCAGAAAGAAAGAAAGAAAGGAAAGAAGAAAAAAAAAGTGACATTTAGCATTTGGGGTTTAAGATGACGACGTACAGGAAAGCAAAGTTTCCCAATGTGTAACAGTGAAAATAGAGAAACCACCCAGAGTAGCAACTGAGTATTTCAAAGGAGATGATAACTTAGAGCTTGTACCCACTTTAGATAGCGTCGGTAACAGTTTAAAAACCAGTTTTTTGAATTTGCAAGCATTGATGGGACAAAGATTAAAATTCTTCCCCCCCCCCAACCAATAGTTTGGGACCCCTTTACAACAGCGCCATCTTAATTTTTAATCTAGTTTAGAGCAATAAAACACTGAAAAACAGGCTGAAAAACAAGTCCAGGAAATCTGAATATAGGCTTTCTTAGAGTTTGCATTTATTTTATAGCTGCAAGTTGGATGTTTGTTAGGAAGAGAAATAGCTAGGAGCAGCCGCAGGAAGCCCAAAATTTCCACTGCTAAGTGAAGCATCTGTTAAGCGGGTTTGCCCCCTTTTACAACCTTTCTTGCCTCCGTTGTTAAGTGAACCGCTGCAAGTTGCTAAATTAGTAACCCAGTTGTTAAGTGAATCTGGCTTCCCCCGTTGACTTTGCTTGTCAGACGGTCACAAAAGGGGATCACGTGACCCCGGGACGCTGCGACCGTCATAAAGATGAATCAGTTGCTAAGCGATTGAAATTTGATCATGTGACTAGGTTACAACGATTGTTAAGTGTGAAAAAAAACAGGAAGAAGACTCTTTTTTCCAGCGCCGTTTGGATGGTCACTAAATGAACCGCTGAAAGTTGAAGACAACCTGTGATCAGTTAGCTTGTACTGGGACACAAAGATCAACGTTACATCGCATCGCTTGCCAAGATACTAGTAAATATAACCAAAGAGAGAAACTTAATATTCAGACTTGGGGGTTTTTTTTTGCCCTGCTTTTGGGAGGAGGAGAAATTGCCTAGGTTCTCCACTGTTCCTGCAGAATTTTCACAGCGTGCCAATTACAGAGGCACAAGGATAATTTGCCAAACGGAGACAAAATATCCCATTGGCTTAAGAGAGCCGCCCAATTATTTTAATAGGACCTGGCTGTGTGTTCGAATATTTTTGTGCCTCCCCTGCACGTCTATAGATGGGCAAGCTTCTGTGCGTCAACGTCCTTCGTGGGATTTGAGCGCATGTTTCTTTAGTGTTAACGAGACGACGTCTTTCTGGTAGGGATGAAATCAGAGACAGAAAGAATTGGCCAGAGACGACATTTGGATAAGTGGTGGAGTTTTCTGTAGCTATTTAGAATGTGAAACTTGTAACGGAGGACGCTCGCTTGTCCTTTGCAAGTTCAGCATGCGGGGGAAAAAAATGGCACGCTTTGAAGCCAATCAAACAGCTTGAAGCCCCAGCCGTTATGCTCTGAAATTGTCATACCATTTGTCTATTTGCAAACATTGCTAAAAAGTGTGAACGATATGAGATCCGCGGTCTGGAACTTTGGCACATCAGTCATTAGCAAATGACAACAGCAAGTGAAAAGAGACCC
Organism: Vipera ursinii; assembly: GCF_947247035.1. NCBI lineage: Eukaryota > Metazoa > Chordata > Lepidosauria > Squamata > Viperidae > Vipera > Vipera ursinii. The sequence continues at coordinate 10,411,237 of NC_139525.1, forward strand.
CGATGCTTTCATATTGTAAACTTCACATTTGTTATCACTGTCGCAATTATTCCCCCCCCTCTAATTTGGGGCATATGGCTGCTAAGTACATTCAGAGAAATGTAAGGCCCTATCTTGGCAATATATATATATATATATATATATGGTCTTAGGCCTAAAGATATTTACCCATGTGGTAGGCTGTTCTGATATTATCCTTTTCATCTTCTCATCTTTCCTAATACCTTCTCCTATTGGTAGCTGTGATTTATCACTTGTTATTGTATCATATGATTAATGATTGTAATTATGATCCATGACCTATCACTTTGTTGTTTGCACGTGCACTGAGAGCTTCTGCACTGGAGACAAATTCCTTGTTTGTCCATTCACATTTGGCCAATAAAGAATTCTATTCTATTCTATTCTATTCTATTCTATTCTATTCTATTCTATTCTATTCTATTCTATTCTATTCTATTCTATTCTATTCTATTCTATTCTATTCTATTCTATTCTATTCTATTCTATTTATTTTTTTTAATTTTAATTCCATTTATATCCCGCCCTTCTCCGAAGACTCAGGGCAGCTTACAAGCTTAGCAGTAGCCTTCATTCTATGTATATGCCTGCTTATTAGGGCTTTAACACACACACCCCCAAGCGGCATTATTACAAAGTCAGCTTAATTGCCCCCAACAATCTGGGTCCTCCTATTCTATTCTATTGTTATATATTCTATTCTATTCTATTCTATTCTATTCTATTCTATTCTATTCTATTCTATTCTATTCTATTCTATTCTATTCTATTCTATTCTATTCTATTCTATTCTATTCTATTCTATTCTATTCTATTCTATTCTATTCTTATTCTATTCTATTCTAATTTCCAATTCCAATTCCAATTCCATCCCATCCCATCCCAACCCATCCTATTCTTCAAGGAAAAAAAGGGTGTCTGCGTGAGGGTTAAAAAACCACCAAGGTAGTAGATCATCTCAGATCTCCTTCCTTAGATTGGAGAGATCCCTACTTCCCTACCATATAGGACAACATCCTAAGCACATTAAAATATGCTACAAAATATGCTTCAACACCTTTCCCTGACTACAAAAAAATAGTCAGTGTTAGACATTCAGAATTCAGTTGATTAAAATGGAATTCCTAATGTTGCTCACATTCTATTTAAAGAGTTATCATTAATAGGGATCCTAGGAGTCTCCATATTTTACAAAAGGCTGACAATGGCTGTCAGCATCTTGATATGTTATTAGATTAGCTATCATTAATTTAACTGCTTATAGTTTCCATCTTCCCAAACCAATTTGTCCTTGGATTGAAGCAGGGTGAAGATGAGAAATTATAATGAAAGAAATTGTTGGTTCATTTGAGTCCTTCGGGAAAGGGCGGTATATAAATCTAATAAATCTAAGCAAAAACATTGGTGATACTGTGTAGCAGATTCTCCAGTTTTTTAAGCAGGTTTTTTTTAGGACTACCTGAAGATGCTGGAGGTCTACCTTCTACCACTCAGCTATGAATTCTTCCTAACCCATATGGAGCAACACACCCTAGGAGGGCCTGAAACCATCAGAGTTATAGATGCTGGTATAGGAAAAGGACAGGCACAGGCGGAGTCAAGAGAGGAATCAACCTAGCGTCATTATGTTCCCACAAGCAGTTCATGTCCAACCCACTTTAATTCTGTTAACTATTATCTAATACTAATGTAGGGCTGACCATTACTTGACTAGTTTAATGTAAGGTGAGAAGAATCAGGACCACAATTAAGTTCCAATTAAGGTGATCTCTTGTTTATGCCTATACACAAGAATCTAGTCAACACTAAATTGGCACTAAATTGGCAAGAAAACAACCAAGCTCAGAGGCCACCAAGAAGCCTTCATTTCAAGCCTGAGCTACAAATCACTTCCTTTATTGGTAATTGCCTAGTATTAAGAAAGTCTGCTGTTTTCCTATCAGTTGGATGAAATTTGCTTTTTTAATTTTTTTGCGTGGAAGAAGTTAACTTTAGTGAATCTACTTTGCTGAGGTTTGTGCATTTATTTTAATAGCAAGAAAAATAAAGGGTACAAGCCAATGGCTCATATTCTTTATATATATACATATACATATACATATATATATATATATATATATATATATATATATATATATATATATATATATATATATATATATATATATATATATATATATATATATAAGAGATATCAAATAAATTCGAAAGGGATCCTTAAGCTACTTGAAAAAAGATAGAAAAAACAGAAGCCAATTTCATAGGGAAGGAAAGAAAGTGTTTGAGAAATTGCAAGGGGAATTTCAGCACAGCGAAATAATAGGTTGGGAAAGCCATAATTTACATTGAGAACTACAGTTTGAGGTTCCAAACACACAACAGGCAAACTACAGGTTAGGCAAGCCTTCATCCCCCTTTCTCTCCGATCCTGGCTTTATATATTCATTCTCAGTCCATGGTGCAGTTGGCGCTAAAGATTACTCAGGGGTTTTAGAGTCTCCAGTTTCTATGTAAGGACTCCAGTCATAGGCAGTTGAGATATGCCAAATAAGGGTTGGCACAATGGAGCAGAAGAACATTCCCCCCCCCCCATCTGCAACTGTTGCCGGCATTCCAAAAAGATAACATGTCAATGGTAAGGAGTTCCATTGAAGTGTTCAGTAGGATACAGAAAATTGTGATAATAATAATAATAATAATAATAATAATAATAATAATAATAATAATAATAATAATAATAATAATAATAATAAGTTGGAAGGGACCTTGGAGGTCATCTAGTCCAACCCCCTGCACAGGCAGGAAACCCTATACCATTTCAGACGAATGGCTGTCCAGTTTCTTCTTAAAAACTTCCAGTGTTAGAGCATTCACCACTTCTGGAGGCAGGTTGTTCCACTGATTAATTATTCTAACTGACAGAAAATTTCTCCTTAGTTCTAGGTTGCTTCTCTCCTTGACTAGTTTCTATCCGTTGCTTCTTGTCTTGCCTTTGGAGAATAGGTTGTCTCCCTCTTCTTTGTGGCAGCCCCTGAGATATTGGAAGACTGCTATCATATCACCCCTAGTCCTTCTCTTCATTAAACGAGACATACCCTATTCCAGCAACCGTTCTTCATATGTTTTGGCTTTCAGTCCCCTGAACATCTTTGTAGCTCTTCTCTGCCCTCTTTCTGGAATCTCAACATCTTTTTTACATCGTGGCAACCAAAACTGGATGCAGGATTCCAAGTGTGGCCTTACCAAGGCATTGTAAAGTGGTATTAACACTTCACGTGATCTTGATTCTATCCCTCTGTTAATGCAGTCTAGCATTGTGTTGGGTTTTTTGGCAGCTGCAGCACATGGATGACTCATTTAAGTGATTGTCCACTAGGACTCCAAGATCCTTCTCACAGTTGCCACTATTGAGCAAGGTACCACCTATACCAGGGGTAGGCAACCTTGATTCTTTTATGACTCATGGACGTCAACTCCCAGAATTCCTGAGTCAGCACTAACTCAGGAATTCTGGGAGTTGAAGTCCATGAGTCATAAAAGAGCCGAGGTTGCCTACCCCTGACCTATACTATACCTGTGCATTTGGTTTTTCTTGCCTAAATGTAGAACCTTACTTTTTTCACCGTTGAATTTCATTTGAGCAATTAGCCCTCTGAGTTGCTACAGCGGCCAATGAAGAAAGCCTTGAACCCTGACTACAAGAAGTCCAGATATCAGCTGGGTGACTTTGGGCCAGTCCCTCTCTCTCAACCTAACCCACCTCACAGGGTTGTTGTTGTGGGAAAAATCAGAGGAGGAAGCATTTGCTACCTTGAGTTATTTGTAAATTGAATTGAAGTGAATAAACTGTCAATTTCCCATAAGCACAATGGCACACATGAGAATAGTATTCTGATGTACCGATGTCTCGAAAATCAGAAAACGCCACCCACCAAACAATGTCACCATCCCAAGGAGAACAACAACAAAAACAATAATATAATAAGAGCAGCAGCAGCCATGCAAAAATGCCAAATTATACAAAAATGACACCAACACACACACACACACACACATTAATCACACTCCATCTTGAATACATAACGGAAAAAAGAGTCTTGAGAATTTACAAGGTTGATACTATACAATGCAAAGCTGTTACAGAATCTGGTTGTTCTGCTTTCCTCCCAGAAGGTAACAAAGAAGTCACGGAGAGGACATGTAGCATTCTTGACAATACTGTGGACCCTGGTCAAACAGTACTTATATGCCGTGTCTTGGATAGAAGGAAGCGAACATCCAATAATCTTTTCCACTTAAAAACAGTAAAGACAGGATATCAACAACAACAACAAAAAGAATCTTCAACTGATCCCTCCCATCTTCTCCAGAACATTTCCTAAAAAGAGAAGTTTGGAGACTGGGTATCAGTCATCCATTATGGTGGGACCAAGAGATGGCTTCTTCAGAGGTGGACATACCACCCTTTCAAAGCAGCTGGAACACTCCTCAACCAAAACGGCATACACCACTCCTCAGATCCAACTTGAAGTAACCAGATTCCCTTCCATAGCTTGGCAGAACTCATGCTGCAGAGAAGCATACCTGCTTCCTTGAAAGTGCCTAAATTCAAACAAATCTGAGAAGACAATGCCAGGTGTTGCCCTAGTTATCTCATCAAAATCTGCCCTGAGCATAGATGACTGATTTTATCAGCAAAATCTTTATCAAATATTTCACATCAGCCAGCAGGTTAGGCTCATCAATTTGTGTCTCCCCAGCAGACAGCAGGCCATTTTAAACAAGGTTTTAGAATATATTTTGATGATGGCAATAAAAACTAAAAAATAATGCTCCTTTCACTCCCAGATCTGATCATATTTGCTCCACAGTGTCCTCAGTTGGGGCTAGAGGCTTTGTTTCTACCACTACATGTCCTGGAGATCCTCAATAAAAGAGAAAGAGACCACTTAGGAGCAGTAACATCCAACACCCTTGTCATCTCTATATCCCAGAAATCAATGAAGTGTGCAGCGGAGCTGCCCACTAGATTGATTTCAATGATAACTCAGCCTAAGTTCTCACCTAAGATAAATGGAGAGCATTATATCAATAAGAACATAGGGTGAAGGCCTAGCTAAGGCAACAGTCTCTTCCACAGCTGTCACAAAGCTTTTAGTGAACTAGAGCTTCCTACATCAACAACTGCAACAAAGGGTGAAAACAAGAGATGCAGATGTCTGATAGTTCATGATGTCCTTATTCTCCATTTAAAAAGCAGATCTCTCCCTTGGCGACTCAGCTCCGAACCGTCACCATCTTTGCAAAATGCCCATAAAATATCATATTTTGGATCCCTCTCTCAGTCCTCGAGATCGTCAGCTTAATCTGTCAATAGTCTCCCATATTTTCTGCTTTCCCATCAAATAAATCAATAGGTCTTTCTCATTTTGTTCTCTGAATCTGTAACGATTGCTTGTCCAATTTCGCTTCCATCCCCTGGTTGCCTTGACAGTTTGAAGCTCTCTAAGTTAACCTTTGCTTTAAAAGGCTGTTGCCCTGAAATTGACTTCTGGGAAAGAAAACACATTAAGGAAACATGTTTAGCCCTTTTAGAAGACCAAAAACCTTCCCTCGTATTGGGTGAGGTGGGAGGCAGGAAATCCTGACCTCTAATGCAATCACATGGTCTCCCAATTCTGTTGGCACTTAGTTTAGCACCTGCCGCAGGAAATTAAAGCTTGATTTTCATTTCTTTATAACGCAAGAAGAGCAAATATAGTAGATAGGCTCTTACTTGTTACCATTGCAAACTGGAGTTAACAGAATGACAGAGCTGGTAGGGACCTTGGAGGCCTTCTAGTCCAACCCCCTGCTCAGGCAGGAGAGCCCCCATCATCATCATTATTATTATTATTAATTTTATTTGTATACCGCCCTTCTCCTGAAGGACTCAGGGCGGTGAACAGGGCAAAACATGTTAAAAAGACAGAATACAAAAATTAAAAAAAGATTAAACAAAGTGCCCGGAACTCTTAAATAAGTTAAAACACATTTAAAAGTAATAAAAACCCAACCCCATCCCATCAGGCCAGGCCAGCTTGTTCAAAAAGATACGTCTTTAGATCGCGCCAGAAGGAGCGAAGGTCGGGCGCCATCCGGAGCTCAACCGGAAGACGGTTCCATAAATCCTAGATTGGACAAATGGCTGTCCAATCTTTTCCGGTGATAGAGCACCCCAGTGCTTTTTTTATAAAAGAAAAAGGTGCCGGAACTCACACATGTCCTACAACCCGCCTTGCCTACCCTACAAGGTTCCATCCAAAAAAGGTGCCGGAACTCCGTTCTGAGCGTTCTAGGAGGAAAAAAGCCCTGGAGCACCCTCCATTTCTGAAGGCAACTTTCCTTTGAAACAGGCAAGATTCCAACTCAGCAGTAAGGTTCAGTGAAAGAATATGCTAGTTTTCACTTATTATTATTTATTAATACGTATTATACAATAGGTTTCCCAATTCTTACCCAGTGGTAGCTGATTTTAATCATGTGCATGTTAGTGGTCACAAAACCCACCAAGGTCACTGATTTCCGAAGGATTTTTCTTTTTTCTCTAGGGAAATGTGTCCTCTGCATTATCGGAGAACAGTCTAGGGATCAAAGGGACTAGGTCAGGGGCAGGCGACCTTGGTTCTTTAATGACTCGTGGACTTCAACTCCCAGAATTCCTGAGCCAGCCATGGCTGTCTCAGGAATTCTGGGAGTTGAAGTCCACGAGTCATAAAAGAGCCACGGTCGCCTACCCCTGGACTAGGTAATCTTTCCTTAGTAGCTGACACATTTGCTATGAAGACTTGTAATTGTTTGCATTTGCAACAAAACAACTTCACGTAGATGTTCTTTTGATACAATCCTATAAAAGAAGTCTACAATAATCAGTTTGTTGATTACAGGAAGCCCTTGACGCAAGATCACAAATGGGGCAAGAATCTCTGTTGCTGACCATGGCTGTTAAGTGACTTATGCTGAATATCACGACATTTTTGCATGGTTTTTAAGCAGTGGTGTAGCGTGGGGGGTGCAGGGGGGGCCGGCCGCACCGGGCGCAAAATCTGGGGGGGGCACGCTCGCACTCGCAGCTCTCTGCCCCTGCCTGGCTCACTCTCTCTCACTGCAGTGCTGGCTGTGCGAATCCGATCCGAGCCGCTGGGTCGCCGCCCACTGTGGAGGGGGTTAGGGGGCGCAAATTACTTGCCTTGCCCCGGGTGCTGACAACCCATGCTACGCCACTGTTTTTAAGCAGATCCCTGCAATTATTAAGGAAATCTGGTTTTCCCCATTGACCTCAGTTGTCAAAAACTGGCTTGGAAAGTTGCAAACAGTGACCACATGTTCACACGAACCCCCTGCAACCATTGCAAATATATAGTATGTCGCTTGCCAAATGCCTAAAATTTGATCATGTTGCTGTTGATGCTGCAATAGTTGTACATGCACGGACTGGTCGTAGATATCTTTTTTCTGTGCTGTGTAAATGCAAACAGTCACTAAAGGAATAGTTGTAAGTTGAGGACTACCGGTATTATAACCCTCCGTGTAAATCCATGTATGGGCTCCTTGTGTCAAGTCATCATGGCTTGGAGTTATAGCAAAACACTTAAACATGAGCCAGCAGTGCGTGGCAGCAGCCAAAAAAGCTAATACAATCCTTGGTTGCATAAACAGAGGCACAGAATCAAAATCAACTGAGGTACTAGTACCACTTTCTAAAGCCTTAGTAAGGCCGTACTTGGAACACTGCATCCAGTTTTGGTCACCACATTACGAAAAAGATGTTGAGACTTTGGAAAAAAGTGCACACAAGAGCAACTAAGATGATTAAAGGCCTGGTGACTAAAACAAATGAAGAATGCTTGCAGGATTTGGGTATGGCCAGTCTCGAGAAAAAAGGACTGGGAGGGACATGATAGCAGCGTTCCAGTATCTCAGGGGCTGTCACAAAGAAGAGGGAGTCAAGCTATTCTGCAAAGCACCAGAAGGCCAGACAAGATCCAACGGATGGAAACTAATCAAGGAGAGAAGTAACCTGGAATTAAGGAGAAACTTCCTAACAGGGAGGACAATTAACCAGTGGAACAGCTTGCCCTCAGAAGTTGTGGGTGCTTCGTCACTGGAGGTTTTTAAGAAGAGACTGGTCAGTCCCTTGTCTGAAATGGTGTAGGCTCTCCTGCTTGAGCAAGGGGTTGGACTAGAAGACCTCCAAGGTTCCTCCCAGCTCTGTTCTGATTCTGATTCGAAATGTAAAGATTGTAACAAGGATACAGCAGAAATCCTGTTGTGCTGTTGAATTGCACAGTGTAGAGCTGGTAGCCCTCCAGATTTTTACTAAACTACAAATTTCAGCCTCGCCGGTGTGGCCAAGGTAAGTGATGCTGGCAGAGGCAGTTTAGCAGCATTTGGAGAGCGTCAGATTCCTCTCCTCCTTGCATGGAATGCAGAGGAAATTCTTGCAAAACAGGTACCAGCTGGGACAGGAAGAACTCATGAGGTTGCTTATTGATGTACGTTCCTTGACGTAACAGTACGAGATGAGTCAGTGTTACATTGCTCACCACATCTTCAAGATAATGTCAGATGATATAAAAACTCCGTAGGTTCAGCTTCCTTGTTTACAGCCAGCATTTATTGTGGCTGCCCCAGCACGATCAGTCTGCAAATATACTTTATTTACTGAGGAGCATTTCCTTCAACTGATTCTGGACCAATTTGCAGAAGAGAATAAGAGAATAAGTGACAAAAAGGGGCAATAATGTAAGTGAATTTTGACTTCCCCGGCTTTGCAAAAGCACAGGCTGATAGCAGACTTGATATTTAAGCCACTGTGGTGGAATGTGGTCTGGATTCCCGGGAAGGGGGAGGCTGCTCTCCAAAGGGAAAAGAGACAGCAAAACGTGGATAATTTAATTGGGAGAAAGAGAGTTAAAACGGCTCCTCCCTAGCCATTCCCAGAAGATACCTGAAATTGCTCAAACAGTTGCTTTAGTCTGGCAAGATCCAGTCTGTCAACGAGGAACATTAAAGAAAACTGCTCTTAAGTAACTCCAAATGTCGGTCTTGGTTCTTGGGGCCTGACATCTTGCCAGACTCTAAAGCAACTATTTGCATAGCTAGAGATGTACTCTGGGAATAGCTAGGTAGGAACCATTTTAACCCTCTTCCTGCCAACCAAACTATCTAAGTTTCACTGCTTCTTTGCTCTCTGGAAAGCAGCCCTTCCCTTCTGGGAATCCAGACTACGTTCCACCACAATGTCCATTCCAAGATCTTTCCCTTGGCAATGAAGATGATAAATATATAGCAATATATATAACTATACTATGCAGTAAACAATACCCCAATCAAAGAACTACTATATCCTCAGCATCATAATCAAGGCAGGCTACTGCATATAAAAAGAGAACATTCACTGATGACATTACCTAGTTGGGTAATGGAAGATCTGCAAGCAAGCAATCAAGCTCAAAGAGCACCAAGAATTCCACAATTCAGCCCTAAGCTACACACGATTCTCTTTTAATACATACTTTAACAAAAATGCAAATTGCCATTTTGTCTTCAAATATTCTGTGTTCTTTTGTACCCGGGTGCCTATTGCCCTAAGAGTGTTACAAATGCACATCTTTTGCCTATGTTTCACAACTTACCAAACCTGGCTTTTAAATTGACCAGTTTCTGACTTAAGATAATACGAGTTGGAAAAATCTACTCTTTTAACCTAGTTTAGTTTCCCCAAATCAACCGTCTCCCCCTATCCACATGTCACCTATTTGGCAAGGTTTAGAATTCCATTCCAGCTCTCTCTGACAAAGCTAGAAATTTCAAACAAATTCTTCTTTTTACCGTTTCTAAATGCAAGTGATATGAACCCTATAGTTACTCACGTTTCACGCCACTAGTGTCATTTCAGTCACATTATCTGGATCTAGACATTTGCTTTACATTTTAATATTCCCTAATGAACAAAATTCAGTTTTGCCAAAATTAGACTGGTTTTATTCTCTTTGTGAGAATTAACAAAGAGAATGGAAGGGACCTTGGAGGTCTTCTAGTCCAGCCCCCTGTTCAACCAGGAAACCCTATACCATTTCAAACAAATCATTGTCCAATCTCTTCTTAAAAACTCCCAGAGTCGGAGCAATCGGAACTTCTGGAGGCAAGCCATTCCATTGATTGATTGTTCTAACTGTCAAGAAATGTCTCCTTAGTTTCAGGTTGCTTCTCCCTTTGGTTAGTTTCCATCCATTGTTTCTTGTCCTGCCTTCAGGAGCTTTGGAGAATAGCTTGACTCCCTCTTCTTTGTGGCAACCCCTGAGATATTGGAACGCTGCTATCATGTCACCACCAATCTGACCAATAATATAAGCTGGAAAAAAACCGTGTGTGTGTATGAGTGCTACAGAAGTTAGATTGCAGTTGAGTGATGGATCCAAGAAAAGATAGAAGTAGTCTTCAACGTACACAAACACACAGAAATGTTCCAGGGTACTTGTGTTTTTTTAAAAAAACCAGTATGCTATCCAAGACAAACATCAGCAGGCTTAAAATACAATGAAGCAATAATGATTCTCTTTATACTTTCAACTCCCTTCAACGTTGGTTCTGAAGACCCAATCCTGGGCACCGGACCCTGGAAGTAAACCTCCTTGGAACCCAATGCATTTTTCTTCCAAGTTGAAGACTATTATGGGATGCAGAGGAATCGTCTCAGTGCAGCTGGCCTTAATTGGCAGTTGGCTCCCAATTAGTGTAACCAGCGGAAGTGATTTACCCACTGCCAATTCTTGAAGAGCTTATCCGGAGCAGCGTTGATTCATGCAAGGGCAGGAATGACAAATGCCTATCAGTCCCATCAAGGAAAGGAAGAAGACTGTCTCCAGGATCGCTAATTAATATTTTCTACAGCAAAGTTAGAACAGACTCTTAATACAGGCCCTCGAGACACCAGTTCAACTAAGTTGAGAGGATGAATAAGCTTTAGGATTTTTTTTTCTTTTCTACTTTTCTGTATTCAGTAGCCACATGATTTAAAAAAAATACCCAGATTTTTAGGTCATTAAGAATGCTTTCCTTTTTCTGCTACTGGTTAGAATTATGAGATGTCAAAAGAATATCTCTTCTGAGTCAAGCTTTCATTTCCTTCATCTTTTTTTTCCTTCCTCTTCTGTACCTTTGAGTCTTTTTTTTTAACTCCTAGCAAATGCCTGGACTGATCTCTGCAGTTTTCTAGGCAAAAGTTTTTTTCCAGAAGTGGTTTGCCCTTTGCCATTGCTTCCATCCTAGGGCTGAGAGACATGGACTGGCCCAGTGTCCGGCTGGCTTTCATGCCTAAGGCGGGACTAGATTGAACTTGGTTTCTAGCTGGTGCCTTAACCACTAGACAGAGGTGTCCAGCCTTGGCCTTCAACGCCCAGAATTCCCCAGTCAGCCATGCTGAGTTGAAGCCAAAACATCTTAAGGTCACCAAGATTGGACACCCCTACAGTAGCCCAAAGTGGCTTTCTAGCATACTACTTTAAAGGTAAAGGTAAAGGTTCCCCCGCACATGCGTGCTAGACGTTTCCAACTCTAGGGGCCGGTGCTCATCTCCGTTTCAAAGCCGAAGAGCCAGCGCTTGTCCGAGGACGTCTCCGTGGTCATGTGGCCGGCATGACTAGACGCCAAAAGTGCATGGAACGCTATTACCTTCCCACTGCAGTGGTCCCTATTTTTCTATTTGCATTTTTATGTGCTTTCGAACTGCTAGGTTGGCAGAAGCTGGGACGAGTAACAGATGCTCACTCTGCTACACGGCACTCAGGATTCGACCCACCAAACTGCCGACCTTCTGATTGACAAGCTCAGCGTCCTAACCCACTGAGCCACTGTGTCCCTTAGCATACTACTTTAGGAATGTTAAAAATAGGAGAAAATGGCTTTAGCAGAATAGGAAGGGAGAAGACCCAGTATTTATACTATAAACCCTATTTTGAATCAATGAATCAGGAAGACATTCATCCTAGGGAATCCTAGGTCAACCTATTCTCCAAAGCACCTGAAGGCAGGACAAGAAGCATCAGATGGAGACTAATCAAGAAGAGAAGCAACCTAGAACTAAGGAGAAACTTCCTGACGGTTAGAACAATTAACCAATGGAACAGAAATTGCCTCCAAAGTTGTGGGTGATTCATCCCTGGAGGAGCTGTGGGGCTGAACTAGAAGGCCTCTGAGGTCCCTTTCAATTCTATAATTCTGGTTTTCTGTTATCTGAGAACCGAATGTCCATAACAGGCAGCCAATAGTGTAAGGGTTACATATCCCAGCCCAACTTGACAGCCCTTTCCTTCCACAGTGGATCTTTTCTCTAGCACTTTTAAGACACTTGGATGAGATCTGGATCCTTTCATCTCCTCACATCTATCATTCCTTCGGTTCTCTTGTCTGCCGGTAGAAATGAAGCTAGAGAATCTCCTACACATAATTCCATTAGGAATACTTATCCCCTGCTTCATTTATTCCGCACGGTGTGAGAGAAGAGGGGGAAGTTATCGTATGCAAGTAGCTACAGAAAGGCACACGCGCAATTTATAATTGCACAGAGTCATTTTATTTAAATCAGTGTTTAGGAAGTAGCACGCAACCGAAACCTAAAATTAAAACATTTGGAGTGATTTCATAAATTGCTTTAAGGAGGCAGACTTTGCTTCCTCGGAATGGGATGTTGAACTAATACACGCTTGGCCAAATGCCCAGGTTGGAAGCTGTTGTACGATACTGGACAAACTAGGAAATTAATGTCAAGAGCCACCAGCCTTTTCACCAAAAGGTCAGGAGGCAATTTAGAAGCTTTGCTATTCTTGCTAGAAATGAAGGTTTTATCTCTCCCCCCCCCCCCCGTGGTTTTGCATCATGTGTTTAATAGGAGTAATGAATTTCATTAAGCTTGTCCTTTGGGAAATACTGTTATTTTCCCTGAGGAGAAAAGGGGGTCAGTTGCTGTGTTGCAGTTTTGTGGATGATACATGATGTTTGCAATGACATTTTGTGCTCTGTGAGATGGGTCTCTTCTCAAGATTCCAGCTACTCTCATTGTTTTCTCAAATGACTTTCTCTCTTTTTGCCGGAACTCTTATTTTTCTCTGTTCTGATGTTAGCCGGTAATATGTGGCCAATATGTGGTTATGTCCAGCACACTTTGCTGACCAAGATGTTTGTATCTCTCTCTCTCTCTCCCCCTCCTTCCCTCCCTCCCTCCCTCCCTCCCTCCCCCCCCTCTCTCTCATGTTTTAGTGGCCCAGAGCAACAAAAATGGAAGCCACCAACAGGAAGCCACTGAAATCAACATTACCAACATGCTAAATAAATAGATTCTTCTTGTTTTCTGGAAATACATTTCTCTTACAGGTTCTAAGTGTGTGTGTGTGTGTGTGTGTGTGTGTGTGTGTGTGTGTGTGTGTGTGTTTGAGAGAGATTCTATTTCTATGTATCATATCTGTTTATTATCTGTCTATCTATCTATCTATCTATCTATCTATCTATCTATCTATCTATCATCTATCTATCTATCTATCTATCTATCTATCTATCTATCTATCTATCTATCTATCTATCATTATCTCCATCTTTATCTCTTTAATTCTGTCTCCATATCGATCTCTACATCTCTCTCTATATATATATCATTTATCCTGTCTGTCTGTCTATCTATCTATCGTCTATCATTATCTCCATCTTTATCTCTTTAATTCTGTCTCCATATCTATCTCTACATCTCTCTCTCTATATATATCATTTATCCTGTCTGTCTGTCTGTCTGTCTGTCTGTCTGTCTGTCTGTCTGTCTGTCTGTCTGTCTGTCTATCTATCTATCTATCTATCTATCTATCTATCTATCTATCTATCTATCTATCTATCTATCTATCTATCTATCTATCTATCTATCTACCATCTTTTTATCCTTGCTTCTGCATTGCTTTAGAGTTGAGTTTCCCTGCTTCTTTATCCCCCACCCCACCTCCCTCAGTTCTGGCTTGCTTCTGTCACCTTTCCACTTTTCAGCTTGAAATCAGGAAGAAGATTACTTGGAGAATTAATTGTTTCAGTCATCTCTGTCCCTCCTTAGTATCCACAACCAAACCAGCGGCAGTGGAGAACAGAATCTGAAAGGCAGCTTTTATTTTTAGCTGAGCACACGAACCCAGGAAAAAGAGAGTGTTCATCCTTCTTGTATTTTATGATGGGTTTAGTGTCAGCTTACTGAACTCGAGAGATAAGTTAAGCCTTCTGGCACTGAAGCTGGTACTTGATGGAGGAAAAAAAAATGCTTAGGATAGAAGATCTGTACATTTTCAAAGCCTCAACAAGAGAGATGGAGAGAGACATAGTTTTTGTACTGCATGAAAGGACCAAGGGATGAAAACAGATGCCACTTTGACATCTGCAGCTCAATAAATTGCTTGTCCTGAAATGCAGAATGCATTGTAGGATAACGGTCGAACAATAGGATTCCTGGGCTACGGAGTAACCTTTGATAAAATTCCCTTACTGATTACATTACAAGACAGATAAAATATGATAGGCCTGATCCAGAGAAGGAATAACTTTAGACTGATGACCATCTACAACAGGGCGGGTAATCCGGGACACACGGACCGTATTCGTCCCCTTAGCCAACAGGGTCTATAAATACCATTTTGGGCAACAGTATCTCCTTGGGGTGGGGTGTCCAAATTGTCTGGATGGTAGCATCTTGGCCATTTGTGTGATGTCAACACATGCATGAAAGGAAGGGAACTTCTGTCACAATACTCCATTCATTCTCTTGATGACCAGGCCATCAAAGAACACATTGACGGGACACCATCAAAGCTGACACCAGCCATGGCATAGAAAAACTCAAAGAAATAGTGCAAGTTCAGTAGATGCGGAGAGACCCGGACCAGAGAATTGGCAAGAGTCAGACAGACTGAATGGACATCCTTCCTCCTCCTTCCTCCTCCCTCCCTCCCTCCTCTTCCTCCTCCTCCTCCTCCTCTTCCTCCTCCTCCTCCTCCTTCCTTCTCTTCCTCTTCCTCCTTCTCCTCTTCTTCCTCTTCCTCCTTTTCCCTCCCTCCTCCCTCTCTCCTCTTCCTCCTTCTCTTCCTCCTCTCCCTCCACCTCCTCCTCTTCTTCCTCCTTCCCCTCCCCCTCCCCCTTCCTCCTCCTCTTCCTCCCTTAGCACAGCATTTGTGTCTTCCAGTATCCAGCCCTGTAGTGCTGAAATTTGGCAGCAAATTTGGCAGGTTTTTCAAAATATATCCATTCAGGAATCTGTACACTGATATTGGAGTAGGACTGAAAGCTTAGCACTTTGCATACATACAGGTGATTTAAAAACAAATCTTGGAAGATTCAACTATGGGTAGATGTTACACATTGGAGCTTTGCACAAAGGCATCATCTCAGCCTACTTCTGCAATTTCAGAGCAAGGAGAAGACTTCATCTGGTCCTCTACCTAAAGTGACAGCTCTGGAAGAGAAACCTCATATAAAATGCTAGTTACTCAAACAAAATTAATAAAGCACAAAATGTTCTTTAAACTTGCTCCAGAGGGACACTAGGGATGGCAGACAACTATCTTCCAAGTTTTAACAGTGATAATTACATGATTGTAAAGTACCAGAAATTATATTGGGATTGCTCACCTTCCTTGATTATATGCAGATTAAGCTTCCATTAAGAACCAACTCCAATCAATCTAAAGGAAGATTAGAGCTGATATTTGGAGGTGCTTACTTTAATTAAAGCAGCACATTTTGCAATCTGTCACTAAGTCAAGTGACCAGTTCTGGCAGCACCCACAGAATGATTAGGGATGAGCTGAGATCTGGTGAAAACTGATTAAATACGGAAGTGTTGCGCTTAATTTAATGCATAAATCATCAGACTTAGAATACGGTCTTTTAAAAAACGTATGAAAGCTGTGTGCCTCTCACCCATAAAAAGCTTTCCAGCCTGGTCTACTTATTATGAGATGGAAGTTTTGGAGAAAACATCAAGATGTCAGAAGAGAGATTCAAATTACTTTGCTGACCTCTGGTGGTTAGCTGGAGTTTTACAGCCCGTATCTGATCACCTTATTCATCCTCATTCTAGCCCTTGTCTATCCACTGCAGGACGAAGGCCTCTTCTGCATGTTTCCAGCCAATACGGTCCTGAGCTTTCCTTTGCCAATGGGGCCCACCATACTTGCTGATGTTGTCGCTCCATCTGGTTTTATGACTCTTTTGTGGATGCTTTTCATCAGGTGGTATCCATTCGGTGACTGTCTTGGTCCAACTGTCCTAAGTTCTTGGAGGTCTTCTAGTCCAACCCCCTGCTCAGGTAGGAAATCCTATAATATTTCAGACAAATGGTTGTCCAATCTGTTCTGTTCTATTATTCTAGTCTTCCTTAAGGCCTTAAAGGAAGTTCAGATACTTTGGCCACCTAAGGAGAAGAGAGGATTCATGGAGAAGACCTGATGATGGGAAAGGTTGAAGGTAAAAGGAGAAGAGGACAACAGAGGATGAGATGGTTAGACAGTGTCATTGATGCAGATGGCATGAATGTGGGCAAACTCTGGGAGAAAATGGAGGACAGGGGCCTGGAGTGGTATGGTCCATGGAGTCCCAAAGTCTTGGATCTGGCTTGGAGACTGAACAACAACAACAACAAAAGCCTTAAACAACTGGTTTCCCCACCCCCTCAAAAAAAAAGCAGAAAGAAATTAGGTGATGGTCTGTCACTATTGATTGGCCCAGATTTTTGAGGTTTTTAATGTTTTATGTTTTAACTGGTTGGGTTTCATAATTTTAAAAATGAGGTTTATTTGTTTTTTTCCCCATGTTTGATTGGAAGCCGCCCAGAGTTGGCTGAAAGAGGGCAGCTATGCAAATGTTTAAAACGAACAAACATTGCTGTGAGCAGTAGATGGCAGCAAAGAACTATTTTTTTTCTTTTTTTGTCTTTGCTGCCATTTATTGGTCATGCTGATTTCTGCAGGCAAGATAGGGCAACTCTTTAATTTTACAATATTGTTTCTCCGATGTGTAGGTCTGCAGCCCTGGTCAATTACGGCTTTCCTTTTGCATCCCTGATGAAATCCCTTTGTCAAATCTGCTTACCGGAACTCTGTATTCTTGTTAATCAGCAAGCGAGTGTCTCTGAACTACTTCCTCTTTGAAAATTAATGCCTGAGATGCAGATGATAGAAAGAGGGGTGTAGTCAGATGGGATTGGTCTTGATCTTCTAATCTCACAGGACAGACTTCAAAAAGCTGAGATTGCTTTTACGTCCGTTCAATTACCTGCCCACCTAAGCCGAAGCCTTCGGTAATTTACAGATCAAACGCGTTTCGTTCAGATCAGAAATCAAAAGGCGGCACATGATGCCAGAAAAATTATCTACAATGTGTTTCAAATATATGTTGGAAAAGCAAACAATATGAAGGGACATTTTATTATTTTTGGTGGACAGGTTTTAAAAAAAGCTAAAAACAATTAGATTCAAATACACAGATACAGAGGGTTTTAAGGATTAATATTCAATTGAAGTCAGAACATTTCCTTTTAGAACTAATGGTTTGAATAGTTAGTGGGGGGGGGGAAGCCACAGAAGATTATTTCAGTATATGATTACTGTGGCAAGATTTCTTTATCCGGAAATATTTGCTGTTATCCACTATGGAGGAACGGCTGGTGAAATCGACAGATCTTGCCAAGATGTATAAATTGACTTGATAAGAGAAAAGATGCTATTTATATTTTGGGTGGCTGGAAACCTCTTACGGAATTTTTGCATAAAATGAAAAAAAGATGAATTTGTGATTTATGGCCCATGGATTACAGAAAGAAGAACGTTACGATGTAACTTTAGAGAAAGAGAGGTTAAAATACAGGCAGTCCTTGACTTACAACAATTCGTTTAGTTCAAAGTTACAACGGCCCTGAAAATAGTGACTTACGACCAGTTTTCACACTGGACACGGTTGTGTCCCCATCATCACGTGATCAAAATTCAGACGCTTGACCGCTGACTCATATTTATGACGGTTGCAGTGTCCTGGGATCACGTGATCCCCATTTGCAACCATCTGACACGCAAAGTCAACGGGGAAGCCAAATTCACTTAACAGCCGTGTCCCTAACTTAACAAAGTGCAGTGATCTGCTTAGCAACTGTGGCAAGAAAGGTCATAAAATGGGGGCAAACTCACTTAACCAACGTCTCACTTTGCGACAGAAGTTTTGGCCTCCATTGTGGTTGTTTACGTCGAGGAGGAGCTGTATAATCGAACTGTGAAGAATACCAGAAGCCTCTTCTTCACCTCTTTTTTTTCTTTCTTTTCTCTTTCTATCCAACTCTTTTCTTTTCTTAGGGACGCGGTGGCTCAGTGGGTTAGGACACTGAGCTTGTCGATCGGAAGGTCGGCAGTTTGGCGGGTCGAATCCTGAGTGCCGCGTAACAGAGTGAGCGTCTGTTACTCGTCCCAGCTTCTGCCAACCTAGCAGTTCAAAAGCACGTCAAAATGCAAGTAGAAAAATAGGGACCACTTGTTGTGACTCAGGGCCAGCCTGTGGGTCCGACAGCCGGGTCCGATGTATCGGAGGACTCAGATGTGGGGGAGGAGGGAAACGAACCGGCTGATGATGATTTGGAGGCTTTGCAGAGTCCTCAGCCGGGAACCTCTTCTCAGCTGTGTGAGCCCGAGAGTGCGGAGGATGATGACCCACAGCTGGCCCTGTTCAAGGACGCCCGACGCAGGAGGCAGACGAGCAGGGACAAACAAAGAAAGGCTATGGGACTCCTCGGGAGGAGGCACAGGGAGACCACGCCCTGAGCTCTCTATAAAAGAAGTGTTTGGGGAGGGGCTGGTTGCTGAAAGCAACTTTTCCGTTTGAGAAGTCAAGCTCTTGTATTTTTGTAACAGTGTAATTAAAACTTGGCAGAAGCCTTTTGGTCTTGGACGCTTTCCAGACTCTTCTTTTGATTAGGGGTGCGAGAAGAGGGCTGGTTCAGAACACCACTCCGGTGGGAAGGTAACAGCGTTCCGTGCGCCTTTGGCATCTAGTCATGCCGGCCACATGACCATGGAGATGTCCTCGGACAAGCGCTGGCTCTTCGGCTTTGAAAAGGAGATGAGCACCGGCCCCTGGAGTTGGAGACGACTAGCACGCATGTGCGGGGGAACCTTTACCTTTTACCTTTACCTTTTCTTTTCTTGCTCTTTTGCCTTTCCCTTTGCTTTCTTTTCCTTCCCCCCTCCCTTACTTTAGATTAGTTTCTGCTTGCTTCTTTGCCATCTTTCCCCCCCCCCCATACATATATAAAAAGTCTTAATAAAAATTATATAAGAGGCTTAACATCAAAAGGTGTACTTAACCTCACGAGGCTGATTGCGCATACAAATTGGAAGCGCCCTTCAATCTTATTCTTCAAAAGCTAAGGAGACACTCAATTAAATTTCAGGTGGTGAAGAGGAAGGCACTTCTTCACTCAGCTCTCCAAGTCATAATATTTCGAATGCGATTGTGCCTCTAACCAGCGCTACGTGAAATTACTGGAAATGCTGCCTTGGTTCCAAAGCCCCCTAGTTTACGCTATCCCGCACTACAGAGGACAAGGCTGAATGCACAACAACAAACTAAGCTGTGAGTTCATTTACTGTGGCTTGTTAAGTTGCACATTGCTAGCTCAGCCATAAACCATGGATTAACAGAATAACAGATTTGGGAGGGACCTTGGAGGTCTTCTAGTTCAACCCTCTGCTCAAGCAGGAGACCCTGTACTCTTCCAGACAAGTGGTTGTCCAACCTCTTCTTAAAAACCTCCAGTATTGGAGCATTCACAGCTTCTGGAGGCAGGTTGTTCCACTGGTTAATTGTTCTAACTGTCAAGGAAATTTCTCCTTGGTTCTAGATTGCTTCTCTCCTTGGTTTGTTTCCATCCATTGCTTCTGGTCTTGCCTTCAGGTGCTTTGGAAAATAGGTTGACCCCCTGCTATTTCATCCCCAGTTCTTCTTTTCACTAAACTAGGCAAACCCAATCCCTGCAAGCATTCTTCATGTGTTTTAGCCTCCAGTCTCCCTTGTTCTTCTCTGCACTTTTTCCAGAGTCTTTTTTTTTATAATGCGGTGACCAAAACTGGATGCAGTATTCCAAGTGTAGTCTTACTAAGGTTTTCCAAGCCATGATGATGAGTTCACATAACATACACCTTGAGGATCACAGCTTAGGGTGTGAACTCAGCCTCAAAGGAGAAAAATACCTTCCAGGCATCTTTTAAAATGAATCTCCAGCTACCAATGTTCATAAACTCCCTATGACCTGTTTAAGGTACTGTTTGCCAAGCAAGCTGGAGACATGGCAGATATATATCATAGTGAGCCTTAAATCAGTTGGTTTGGTTAAGAATCAAGTTAATAGCCACTCTATTGGATTTCATGTGGGCACATAACATTTCATTGATTGAATCTTCCTGCTGAGGTCCGTGCCATAAGCGTACTGCTCTTGAAATAACCTTGTGGCACTCCATGATGGTTGGGTTTTAAAAAAGATTTTCTACATCAAAGAGAAAACGGCTCGTGGTCTGCATGAATGCTTCCTCCAAAATGTCAATAAATGCCTACATTTTTTCAGAACAACAAAAAAAAATGATTGCTTGACTTGATTTTTGCCTTGTGGATTAGCTTCTGTTGCAGTGACGCTGCTTGAGGCCCAAAGTTTGCTTATTTATTTAGCCTATGGCATATCATAACTGGACTTGTAATATATATTAACATTTCGCCTAGATTTAAAAAAAAAACAAAACAATAAAATTTGAATGTTAAAAAGATCTATATTCAGATAAGGCTGTCTAGGCCATCTAACCATTAAAGTGCAGCATTGTTTATATGGGGGAAAAAAATCAAGATACTGGACTGGTATGAGCCTTCAGTTTACAGCCAGTCACAATGTGATCTACAGTTTGACGTGGGATAGAAATAGCAACAGCAAAAGCACTTAGACTTATATACCGCTTTGCAGTGCTTTACAGTACCCTCTAAACGGTTTAAGTGTCAGTTTATTGTCCCCAACAATCTGTATCCTCATTTTACTGACCTCAGAAGGATGGAAGGCTGAGTCAACTTCAAACTTATCAGGATCGAAGTCCAGACTGTGGGCAGAGTTTGCCTGCAATACTGCACTTTAACCACTGCACCACCAGGGCTCTTACTATAATAACAATAACACTTAGACTTACATACCGCTTTATAGCACTTTACAGCCTTCTCTAAGCAGTTCACAGAGTCGGTATACTGCCCCCAACAATCTGGGTCCTCATTTTACCAACCTTGAAAGGATGAAAGTCTGAGTCTTGAGCCGGTCAGGATCGAACTGGTGGCAGCGAGCAGAGTCAGCCTGCCATACTGCATTCTAACCACTGCGCCACCCCAGATCCTGCAGCCAGACTGAGGGGAGGATACAATGCCCCATTTATACAGTGAATGAGGGTAGAATGCAAAGTGCAATTCCTATTTGGGACTGTCCCTTGCTGGCATCTTTCGCATGGAGTCCTTTACATGTCTTCCTATGTCTGGACATTCAGCAACCCATTTAGCTTTCTGTGGAGAGGCTGCTCCACAGAACATGATATTCTGTCACTTTTCTCTTCTGAAGGTGAAGGTTGCCTGTTTTCCTCAATTTTCCCTGCTGCAATTTTAATTTCCAATCCTCTGATCATCCCTGTTGCCCTTTTTTAAGTGCTCAAATCAGAGAAACTGCCACATCTTCACAGGGGGGTCCTCGGCTTACGCCCACAATTGAGCCCAACATTTCTGTCGCTAAGCGGGACATTTGTTCAGTCAACTTTTCCCCATTTTACAAAATTTCTTGCCGCAGGGGTTAAATGAATCACTGCGGTTAGTAAAAAAAAATGGTTGTTAAGTGAATCTGGCTTCCCCACTGACTTTGCTTGTCAGGAGGGTGGAACCCGGATCACGTGTCTGCAATCATCATAAATACGGACCAGCTGTCAAGCATTGTGACCGTGGGGATGGTGCAACGGTCGTAAGTGTGAAAAAAACGGCTACACGTTTTACTGCAGCGGTCCTTAAGTAAACCACCACAGTCCTGAAGTGAAACCACAGTCATTAAGCAAAGGCCGCTGTTCTTAAGTGAGCAAATTGTATAGTATGGGCGTGGTTTTGCAGAAAAACCAGAAGAAAAGGCCATTTTTTTGGCAAAATCTGGCTTCCCCATTGACATAGCTTGGCAGAAGGTCACAAAAGGGGATAAGGTGACCTCAAAGCAGTGCAACCATCATATATGTAAGCCAGTTGCCAAGTGTCTGTATTTTGATCACATGACCAGAAGGATGCTTCATCGGTCGTTAAGATCCTAAGTCCCTTTTTTTTAGAGCTCTTTTAACTCTCAGAGGTCCCTAAATGAACTGTGGTAAGTCGAGGGCTAGCTGTAGTAGGACAAAGGGCATTGGAAGGATACAGCTCGGATTATGTTTAATTCTGTATTTTTTGTGTTTGTGCGTGTAGCTGCGGGTAACATCTTGGGAAGCTCTGGAATGGAAACTGACATACCTTTTCATCAAGTGGAGAGGAAGCAGATTCGAGGAAACACAAGAGACTGAAATCAGAGTCAACAGAAATGAAAAATGGCAGAAGACCGGCTTGGAAAAAATTTTCACTCATTAACCTGTGGAAATATATCTGCTTGTTCCATCGGCACACATTCTGAAAAGAAATTGTTCTCCAGAGCTGCCTCCACATAGATCTAACTTGGTCACGGCTATTGGTTGTACCACGTTTCAAACTACGATAGCTCCATGGAATTCGGAGTAAAAATGGATTTTAGACATTATATGAGGCGTGCTAGCTAAATTGCTATTTTAGACTTTCTTGCCATATAAGTGAAATGCCCCGATTTTCCAAATGCACTCAATGGCCACTCATATAAACGAGCAGCTAAATTTTATTTCCTTGGTGCATTTCCCCATTATGTTATCATCCAGGTTTGGCTACCTGCAGTATATTTCTTGCTGAAGCTGTAATGAAAACAGTAATTTCCAAACAGGTCCCGCTGTGAACAAAAACCAAGGGAAAAAAAAAAGAAGAAAGAAATTCTGCTGAAATAGAGAGAGCTTTTTGAGCTGATATTTCTCTTAGTAACTGCCATCTCGGTAAACAACCAACTCACAGCCACGGTTTTGCTTCAACTGTATCAGTTACTAATTTACAGGTAGTAGACCTTGACTTATGACCGTTTGTTTAACAACGGTTTGAAGTTATGATGGCCTCAGAAAAGGTGACTTATGAACAGTCCTCAAAGTTATGACAGCTGAACCACCCCTGCGGTCACACAATTGCAATTCAGGCACTTTGCAACCAGCTTGCATTTATGATGGCACCTTGTGGTCATGATTTGTGACCTTCTACGCTGACTTCCAACAAACAAGTCAATGGAGGAAACAGGTGATGCTAAAACAACCGCACGATTCACTTAATGACCCCATGATTCACTTTCCTTGCCCATGTTAGCACTTGGAGGTAGTCTAGACAAGAAGCACCAACCATGAATGCTAACACTACTTTCATTGTAAAGTTACATATCAGAATCTTGCAAATCTGAAAATACTTCTTCCCTCTCTTTCTTTCACTCTGCCATAACTGGGGGGGGTCCCTTCTGAAATTTTTCCAACGTCCCCTCCCTTTTTAAGGGATGAGCTCTCTTTTTGCACAATGGCTTGGCTTCTTACTTTCTAACTGGCAACTCACCTACTCTAATGTAAAGAAAATGACTTGAGGGCACGTCATCATCACTACCACCACCACCATTATCATCACCACCACCATCACTGTCATCACTGCCACCACTGTCATCATCATCACCATCATCATCGCCATCATCACCATCATCGTCATCATCACCATCATCACCACCATCCTCATCACCATCACCATCACCACCATCATCACCATCACCACCATCATCACCATCTCCATCATCATCATCATCACATCACCATCATCATTGCCACCATCATCCTCATCATCACCATCATCTCCACCATCCTCATCACCATCACCACCATTGCCATCATCATCATCATCACCACATCACCATCATCACTGCCACCATAGTCATCATTATCACCATCATCATTGCCATCTTCACCACCATCCTCATCACCATCACCACCATCATCACCATCGCCATCATCATCATCATTACCACCATCATCACTGCCACCACTGTCATCATCATCACCATCATCATCGCCATCATCACCATCATCATCATCATCACCACCATCATCACCATCACCATCATCACCTCGCCATCATCACTGCCACCACTGTCATCATCATCACCATCATCACCATCATCCTCATCATCACCACCACCATCCTCATCACCATCACCACCATCGCCATCATCATCATCATCACCACATCACCATCATCACTGCCACCATAGTCATCATCATCATCATCATCATCATCATCATCATCATCATCGCCATCATCACCACCATCGCCATCATCGCCATCACCACCATCGCTATCGTCACCATCATCACCTCGTTGATGATGTTGATAAAGTCGGTTGGAGACAAGCACTGAGAAACAACTTGTCTTTTTCATATTCAGCAAGGTAGAGTTAATTTATTTGTATCCCACCTTTATTATTTTTACAAACATACCCAAGGTGGGGAACATACCCAACACATCTCCCACCCCCTACTTTCCCCCACATCAGTAACCCTGGCTTGGCTGGCTCAGGAATTCTGGGAGTTGAAGTCCATGAGTCATAAAAGAGCCGAGGTTGCCTACCCCTGGCCTAAGCCAAAGCATTCAACTCAGCAAATCTCAGGTTGGTATGAAGTTGCAGGATACACACCTAGTATTAACAGAGAAGAGGTGCGCAGAATTGGGAAGGCAGTTTGTAAAGGAACACAAGTGGTTCTAAGGACCCGATGGTATGTCAAACCGTAGCAGTAGTGGTATTAGTAATAATAATGATGATGATCATAACAATGTTTTCTACCTTCCTAATCTCAGCAGTTGTCAGTACCCAGGTGATCTTGAAACAAAACAAAACCAAAACAGGTAGAATAGGACCTGAGACCACTGAGATATCGCAAGAGCACTGCTGGGAAAAAAAATCACAGAAGAAGACAACGCAAATCACTTCCATCCAATTGCCAAGAAAACCCAAGCAATCCCTGAGACTCAATGTCAACATGAAGAAGACCAAATGTTTTTCTTAAGTTTTAAGGGAAAGCATCAAAGAGCTTACGTGATAGAGGGGGACGGTGTTGCTCTCAGCTAAGGAGAAATTTAGGATATCCTGCTGTCCGGGTTCAAGCCGTACATTAGTAGATGAGGTCATCACGGAGGAGCTAACAGGATAATTAGGACTTCCACCGTTCTTGCCCTTCTTCCTGGACCGCCGACCTGTATCCCGCTTGTTATCTTTGTGGGTCAGTGGTTCTTCTTGGATCACTAAGATCTTGTCATCACTCAGGTATCGTAGGAGTGAGTTCTCAGAATCTTTTGTCAGAGCGAGGAAGGAGAAAAAAGGGGAAAAATGAGAGCTAATGAGGAGATCCATCTCTGTCCTTATGCCTCCTTCCCCCCTGGACTTCTAAGTCCGCTTTTCCAGTGTCTACAAAGAGATCAGAAGCTCAAACTGTTGCAAAAGCACGTAGGCTTCGTGAGTCATGCCGTTAGACGGATTGTCTCCAGCACAACATAGTTCAAATCAGCCATGGTTTTTGGCATGGGAACCCAACTTCAGTTGGCTTGAGGATCAACACATGCTTTGGAGGACACACTGAAAGCCATATTTCAAAAGCAATGCCAATTTTCTGGGAAGATATTAGGAGTTGTAAGAGGTGAAGAGGGGGTTTAAATATGAATGAAGAAACCTTGGTAAAATGGGTATCAGATGGTGGACAAGTCACTTGAGTTTGCTCAAGGGAGCATCATATCTAGAACTGTATGTTTTGAGCAACTCAATCCTCTTTATGCACTCCGACTTTTGGGAAGCACAGTGATTACAAAATATGACTTCAGAACTTTTCTAGGAGAAATAACAGCAGCACAGATAGATCGATTGCTTATTACTGGGAGTCTCCAAAATGTCGTAATATCATCAGTGAACTACTACTGAACTTCACCTCAAGTAAAGATGACCATGAATTTAAGATGATGGACACAGCATCTGAAGAAGTTCAAGGACCCTGGATTCGAAATGGTATATAGAGAAGCAACAACATGCAGGAGAGGACAGATTATCGGATATTTTTCAAGGTGTTACCTTGGCTCATTTCTTAGTGTTTATGAGCTAGGGATGTCAGAGAAATATGTTAGGGCCCTCGTTTTAAGTGAATTCATCATATCCCCCTTTTTCAGTCTCCACTAGAAGAAGCCTTCTTTTAGAAACCACATATTCATCAGATTCTGTGCATGTCTAAACACAGCAGTGGGATCTACCTTTCCATATACTTTAGGAAATTGCTTACAAAAATGTGCATATTGAAGAAGGAGCAATGCAGAATGTACATATTATGAAAATAAATGTGAAGAAAAATAAATGTGATTTTCATTTGCAGAAATTTGCCGGCAGGCCAATAAGACCAATTACATGCAGATCAGGAATATACAGCTATCCCTTTATTCCTCTTGTTGGAAAATAGCCTGAGGGGTCCTTGGTGCTCTCTGAGCTGGGTTGTTTTCTTGCAAATGTTTCATTATTCAAACTAGGTAGCATCATCAGATGTTACCTAGTTTGGGTCACGAAACATCTGCAAGAAAACAACCAAGTTCAGAGAGCATCAAGGACCACTAATTTTAACTCTGAGCTACAAATATTCTCCTTTATCGGAAAAATAGCCTTTCATCTCAAGTTATCACATTGAGTGAGTTGGATGAAGACTAGAGTATTGAGATAGCCCTGGCATCTTTGGGGGCTAAGAGATGGTTTGAAATGATACAGCCACATCCTAATAAATGCTCAAGAAAAAAAGAAAAATGACACGACGAACATGGTTTGTTTGGTTCCCCAGAAATAATGAGTTAGTTTGAAGAAAATAGAGTCCTTTTAAGGTCTTTTATTTGACTGTATTGGGCGAGAAAGACACTCACCGCGACTACCTCTCTTGTACATGTTTGGCTCTTTTGAATCTCCTATCCAGCTGTATTCTGTTGGCATAGAAACTGGCCTCAGATCACCTGTGAAAAGTACAAAGATGAACCAATTAACACATTGAGACCCATTGAAAGGAGGATTATGTGCATTAAAAAGATGGGAGACAAGTTAAATTAAGAGGAGCAACAGCTGCTGGGTGCAATTAATAAATCTTTGCAGTTTTCAAAACGTGCTGTAATGGACAAAGTGTACAACAGGAAACAGCAGTTGCTTCTCCATTGGGACATCTCCAGCTCAGGACACAAGGCAGCCGTGGTACATGTTATCCTAGCTTGGTCTTGAGGACAAGATGAGATAGCAGGTAAATCTGAGAGTCAACTAGACCTAGTGGTGAGGCTGGAAAAAGTGCCATTACTCCTGATTCTGGATACTCTGGGCATTCAAACTCCACTCCAAGATTTTGACTGTCTATCTCACAGGAACATTATTATTGTGGAGCAGAAAGAGAAAAGGGGAGAACAATGGGCCCTATCTCACAGCATGAAATTTAATGTGGAGAAAAGCAAGCTTTTACACCTAGGCAGGAAAAACCAAAGGCACAAGTAGAGAGTAGATGAGCTGGGAGAGGGATCTTGCAGTCCTAGTGGACGATCACCTAAACATGAGCCAGCCATGCGTGGCTGCAGCCAAACAAGCTAATACAATCCTTGGTTGCAAAAACAGAGGCATAGAATCAAAATCACCTGAGGTATTAGTACTGGTTTACAAAGCCTTAGTAAGGCCACACCTGGAATACTGCATCCAGTTTGGTCACCACATTACAAACAAGATGTTGAGACTTTGGGGAAAAAAAGTTCAAAGAAAAGCAACTAAGATGATTAAAGGCTCAGAGGCAAAAACATACGAAGAACAGTTGCAAGAATTGGGTATGGCCAGTCTAGAGAAAAAAAGGGACTAGGGGTGACACGATAACAGTATCCAAGTATTTGAGGTGCTGCCACAAAGAGGAGGGGTCAACTAAGTTTCCAAAGCACCAGAAGGCAGGACAAGATACAATGGATGGAATCTAATCAAGGAGAGACACAACCTGGAATTAAGGAGAAACTTCCTAACAGGGAGGACAATTAACCGGTGCAACAGCTTTGCCTTCAGAAGTTGTACAGGTTTCGTCACTGGAGCTTTTTAGACTGGACAGCCACCTATCTGAAATGGTATAGGGTCTTCTGCTTGACCAAAGGGTTGGACTAGAAGACTTGAAGACTAGAAGACCTTACAGCTCTATTCTGATTGAAAGGTAGAATTGCTCATTTGCTTGGGAGGAAGACACCTTAGACCAGGGGTGTCAAACCGCCGACATCGCGAGTTTGACATGTCTGCCTTAGACACCTACTACACATCACTGGTCCTAAGTTACCAAGATCTAATCATCAGAATTGGTCAGTACTGGGTCTGCTTAGGGAAAGAATGGAAGTTTCCAGGATCTCAGCTTCTATCTTAGAGGGT
The DNA here is from genome assembly GCF_947247035.1 of Vipera ursinii. Lineage (NCBI taxonomy): Eukaryota > Metazoa > Chordata > Lepidosauria > Squamata > Viperidae > Vipera > Vipera ursinii. The sequence continues at coordinate 10,439,939 of NC_139525.1, forward strand.
TCAGACCCTGAGAACATTTTTTTTGTGGACAGCCCTTTCTCTTTTTAGTATCTTTAAGGCTGCACCTGGAATCCTTTTATGCATTTTATGGACCTATTTTACTTTCTCCTTTGCTTCTTAATTTCCTTTTGGGAGTTGAAGTCCATGAGTCATAAAAGAGCCGAGGTTGCCTACCCCTGGTCTAAACTTTCTTTTTTAAAAACACCCTCCTGCTCCTGGAATTGAACAGAATAATGTTTCTCAACTTTGGCAACTTTAAGCTACATGGATTTTAATTCCCAGCTTGCTGGCTGGGGAATTCTGGGAGTTGAAGTCCATACAGCTTAAAGTTCTAAGGTTGAGAAATACTGGAATACTATAGGAGCTTAAGAAATCAGAAACGGGGCAGATGGTGATGCAGTGAAAGGAAGAAGACGTATGCACCTCCCCTGACTACAACAAATATAAAGGATGATATTATAGCCTCACATCCATCACATTATACATTTCAGTGACCTGCTCATCTCCTTTGAAAGCAATTTTGCAAAGCATCGACATTTTGCTGCCTTGAAGAAGAATGGAAAAATGGCACATGACACGGTGGCACTGCACTCTTTCAAAGGTTTGTTCTGGTCTCCTTAAGAAAGACAGGGTGTGATTGGGTTTTCCACTCCTGCTTAAAATCTGATCATCCCATCCTTCAAGTGCTCAGATGAACAGCAGAAAGGAGTGGATGACCTGAAAGTTACCTGTAGAGATTCCTGTGGATGAATTCTGAGGCTGTAGATCACGGGTCTTCAAACCTGGCCCTTTGATGACTTGTGGACTTCAACTCCCAGAATTCCTCAGCCAGCACGCCTGGCTGAGGAATTCTGGGAGTTGAAGTCCACAAGTCATAAGAGGGCCAAGTTTGAAGTCCCCTGATATAAAACCTTAACAAGGATGTCGTTTGTATACAGTTGCTTTGTCATGGTTCCGATAGATGAAACTCTTCAAAAGAACTTTGAGGCATTGTTTACCTTAAAGAATCTTTTATTCGGGAGACAAAGTATCGGCACTACACAGTTGAAACCAGAAACTAAATTCCCCTCCCCTGGATACAAAAGTAACAAAGTACAATTCCCTCCTCCAATAAACAGTCATAAATCACATTCCCCAATTAAACTGAAGCACGGGCTTTCTCCCCAGCTCTCCAGCCCACTAAAACGCTATCAGCTCTGGGCCCAATGTCCTTGGGTTCCCATGGCTGAGTTATTATTGTTATGACTAGCTGGACTCTCATCCCTATTCCCCCTCCCAGCAGCAACTAATTCTACAAACAATAGAGGAAATGGCTGCATTTCCATCTGTTGTCAAAGCAAGAACATCCGATGTTAGCAGCGTTGACATGGTTCACATTTGTGCGGTTACTATATCAAATGTGTGCTTCAGCACTCTTTCCTTCTTCAGAAGGCTAGTCTAGAGAAAAGAAGGACTAGGACATATTAGCAGTGTTCCAATATTTGAGGGGTTCCCACAAAGAAGAGGGGGTGGTGGTCAACCTATTTTCCAAAGCATCTGAAGGCAAGACAAGAAGCAATGGATGGAAACTAATCTGGAAGAGAAGCAACCTAGAACTCAGGAGAAGAGTTAACCAGTGGAACAGCTTGCCTCCAGAAGTTGTGGCTGCTCCATGACTGGAAGTTTTTAAGAAGAGACTGGACAATCATTTGTCCGGAATGATATAGGGTCTCTTGCCTGAGGAGGGGGTTGGACTAGAAGACCTCCAAGGTCCCTTCCAAATCTATCATTGTGCACAGTAATAGGGGAAGTTGGGAGGCAGGAGAAGATGAGGGCAACACAGCCTCTACAGATTTCAAGCTGCAGTCATGGCGATAGATAAATTGTGACAGTTTATTGATTTGTGACATACTCACCGATTCTTTTGCCTATTAAATAAGACACTCTTTAATTCAGACTGTCATTAGGCGTTCTTAAAAATTCAGGCTGTTTTGATTCCACTCCCCACCCCCACCCCCAGTTTCTGATTGCAGTCTTATGCTGTGTGATGAGAGCAATTATAATTTATTTATCTGGCTGCTTTATTAAAATGAATGTTGCAATAATCAGTGACATATTCACAAAGTGGGGAAGGGGTGGAATTTAGCAAAATAAAAGCTGCATTCTGGAAGCTTTATATTGCTAAATGTGCAACAAGGTTTGCTCTACGCTTTAGAAACACAGAGGTGGCACACACAACCGACAGCAGGCCTTTTAGTGACCGTTCAAAGATACAACGGCACTGGGGGGAAAACAAAACAACTTATGGCCTTTTTTCATACTTATGACCGTTGCAACATCCCCGTGGTCACATGATGAAAATTTAGGCTCTTGGCAACTGACTCACATTCACGACGGTTCCAGTGTCCCTGGCTCAACCCAACTCAATGGGCAAACAGCTGTGAACTGGGTGGGTTTCCAACTGCCCTTAATTATGTGGTTATGGGACTGTGGTTATGGGATGGCTGTCGGAAGTGTTCAAAGCTGGGCTGTAAGTACATCTGAGAAGGTCCGACGTCAAGCATTGTCCATCCACCCCTCCCTTTTCTTCCTGCAGATTTTTCATTTTTCTTTGAAAGCGAGAAAGCCTTGTGTGTGGAAATTACTTGGCAAATGCCCTTGAAAGCAATCTCAGACTCCATTTCTGATACCATGCACAAGATAGAAACAATTCCTCCCCCCCCCAAAAAAAAAGATGGATGACCTTTCTTTAGAACAGGGGTGTCCAACTTGACAACTTTACGACTTGTGGACTTCCACTCCCAGAATTCCCCAGCCAGAATTCTGGGAGTTGAAGTCCACAAGTCTTGTTGGACACCCTTGTTTTAGAACAATTCAAAACATACTGGACCATTTTGGAAGAAGTTTTTTTTTGGCGGGGGGAGGGAAATATTCACTTTTCCCATCCTTTCTTTCTGAGAAAGCTCTGAAACTGGTGGTAGATAATATGTATGCTCATATTCTGCACTAGAGTCTTAAGGTGCAGCGTTCTCAGCGCTTGGAATGTCTGACTGACAGATGCTTCATTACCTGGCTAGGTAGCACCTTCATTGCTATTCTTTTGGAGGCATAAGATTTGATCAGTTGTAGGGAATGTATAATTGCCATCTTATCAAACTTGTATATAATTGGACAAACCACACTGTGGAGCTTTGTTTTTATGTGATTGACACCTCATTATCTGATTGTTGTTATGCTGATGCAATGACTTCTCTTGCTTGTCTGGGTATTAATTAATACTTTGTAGGTAAAAGGAGGCATTCCTGTGATCTGTTCTCTTTTCTCTTTGATCGTAGAAGAAATTACATATCCAGGTAATGTGATGCCTGTAGATGATAGTGAATCCTTACAACTTATCTACAGCTGATGTGGACCCTTCACTGGTGCGGTATTTGAACTGACACAAAATCTAGAGGGTGTTAGATTAGGAAATGAACTAAAGGTCTCTTTTTTAAAACCGCAAGTTATGCGTTTCGCCAAAATCTAGGAGATTTAGTGGGCGAGTTTCAGCCGTTTTCACGTACCGCAGGGCGAGAGAGGTGTTGATAAAGTCATTTTGTTTGCAACTGGAGTGTGAACCAATCCACCTTTATATTATTAAGCTAATACCCAAACAAAAAACAATTCCCTGAATTTTGTGACACAGTTTGCCAAGCACATTGGGTAAAACTCTCAAACAAACAAATAACTTGGAGAACTGGGTGCCAAACTACATACACATTTTAGGGCAAGCTTTTCTTTTAAAAAGGATTCTCAAGAATTATTCTCAACAATTGTCAAATAATATCCAATTCTACGTGTAGTTTTGTTGTCCAGCTTTGACTCCAGGCAGAATTAGTGTCATGGCTGTCTCGCTACACACCTCTGCTTGCAACCAGACCACAGAAAGCGGGATGAGAGAGAGAAAGTATTGGAATCCAAGGGAAGCTTGGGAGACTTGGGAAGGAAGTGAGGAATGCAAGTGAGCCAATGTAGCCTGGGACAGTCCCAACACTCCAAGGTCAAATGCTGGGAAAACTCTGAAGTGGTCAGATGGTTCCCAAAACAACATGAATGCAACTGATGGATGGACAATAAACTGTGGAGAGGTCCAAGGGAAAAAGGGAATTTTACCTATGCTGGTTTTTAGAACCGGCTTTGCTACTTCTGTGCCTATGTGGAATTATCAATCAAGTTATACTCTTGATAAAATAAAATGTCCCAAGGGTTTCTTTTGCTGCCTTTACCAATGGGACGGTTTATTTATTATTATTATTATTATTATTATTATTATTATTATTATTATTATTATTATTATTATTATTATTAATTTAATTTGTATACCGCCCTTCTCCCGAAGGACTCAGGGCGGTGAACAGGGCAATACATAAAAACTTTATTTATTTATTATTTGAATTTATATACCGCCCTATTCCCGAAGGACTCAGGGCGGTTCACAGGGCAAGTTAAAAACAATACAAAAAGAGAGAATAAAATAAGATTAAATTCATACAAGCCCACAAAATTAAGATAACATTAAAATTAAAATTTAAAATTAATTTAATAATTTAATATAATTTAAAATCCCTCAGTCCAGGCCAGACAATTCAAACAACCAGGTTTTTAAGTCCCGGCGAAACGAGCGAAGGTCGGGGGCAGTCCGAAGTTCCGTCGGCAGTTCGTTCCAAAGGGCGGGCGCGCCCACGGAGAACGCCCTCCCCCTGGGAATCACCCGCCGGCAATCCCTAACCGGCGGAACCCTAAGGGGGCCCTCCCTGTGGGCGCGCACAGGACGATGGGAAGCTGATGCTGGCAGCAGGTTCTCCCTAAAGTAATCTGGACCCATGCCATTTAGGGTTGTCTATTAGCTGCATTGTGAAGCTATTGCACATTTCCTTTGCATCCAACTATATATTTTCAAAAGCACCTTGGACTTGACCTATTTACAGGCTTTCTTTAACATCTGCTAAAGGAGAAGGTGCAGATGTTTTCCCCAAAGACATGGAGATACACTTCCACATCCTTATTACTTTTTTTTAAAAAATCTCTGTGTTACATCTGGATCCTGTTCTTCCGGCAAAAGCTCAGGGGAAGTTCTCTGACCTCAGCTGATCTTCAAAAGCTAAGTAATAACTTCCTAATAGTTGGATGGCCAGAAAAATCACAGAGTTGTAGATTAGACTGGAAAATTTGGAAAATCATCAGACAAATGTTTTCTTCCTTGTTGGAGATCTGGTCCTCCCCTTTTCTAGCATCCATGTGGAACTTTCCAAAAGGCAACTAGACCTTTTTGTTTTTTCCCCCCCTTGAAAATGTTTTGCTTCTCATCGAAGAAGCTTCTTCAGTTCTCCAGTTTAGATCTGAAGAAGCTTCTTAGATGAGAAGTGAAAGGTTTTCAGGGAAAAACCCCTAAAATTCCAGTTGCCTTTTGGAAAAGCACCTTTGGGAATAACCATGACCTGGATGATTCAGAATCTCCCTAGAACCTCATATGAGGATTGTGATCTATATGCTGACCATACCCAACTGTCCAGTGCTGCCTCGGGAGACAGAGGAAAGACCATCAAGTGTCTTAATCCACTGTCTGGATGCTGTGAGTGTCTGGATAAGCAAAAGAGGTTGAAACTGAACCCAATTAATTTGGAATTGCTGTTTGTTTGCCACGCAGCTCCAATGTTTCTCTTGTGATCTCTTGATAGCTTAGCACTGTCTCTGTAACAGCACATCCGTCTCTTGGGGACTCTCACGGTCTCATGGCAACAGATAAAAACAGAGTTAGAGGCTGTGGTGGCCAGGGAGGCTTTTGCTCAGCTTTGTTGATGTATCAGTTGCAGTCCTACCCAGACCCACGAGGACCTTGTAATTATAACTCATGCCCTGATCATCGTCCATTTGTACTAATGCGATGCTCTCTCCATGGAGCTGCCTTTGAAGAGCGCCCTGAGGCTTCAGTTGACTCAGAATGAGTGCTGGCTGTGCACATCTGGCTCCTGGCTGCAACACTGACATGAATATCAACACCTCTGGCCCTGGCCTGGTTCCTTATTTGCATCTGAGTACAATTCAAAGTATTGCTTTTAACCTTTCAAGACTAAAGGACCTGGCGGTACTTACAGGGCTGTCTTTTTTCACCAGGTCTCAACCAGTCCATTACATACATGACAGGAGAGCTTCCCATTGGTCTCCCCATTTGTGCAAAGTGTGTGGGGAGAGGTTCCCAGGGCAGGGTGGTGCAGTGGTTAGAATGAAGTACTGTAGGCTAATTCTGCTGACTGCCAACTGCCAGCAGTTTGATCCTGACTGGCTCAAGGTTGACTCGGCCTTCCATCCTTCCGAGGTCAGTAAAATGAGGACCCCGATTGTTGGGGCCAATATGCTGGCTCTGTAAACTGCTTAGAAAGGGCTGTAAAGTGGTATATAAGTGTCAGTGCTATTGGTAAGTGGGAAGGAAGGGAGGAAGGGAGGGAGGGAGGGAGGGAGGGAGGAAGGAAGGAAGGAAGGAAGGAAGGAAGGAAGGAAGGAAGGGCTATAATGGTGCAGTGGTTATAATGCAGTATCGCAGGCTAACTCTGCCCACCGCCAGGAGTTCGATCCTGACCGGATCAAGGTTGACTCAGCTGTCCATCCTTCCAAGATCAGTAAAATGAGGACCCAGATTGTTGGGGCCAATATGCTGGCTCTGTAAACCGCTTAGAAAGGGCTGTAAAGCACTGTGAAGCGGTGTCATCGCTGCTAACATCGAATGTTATTGCTTGACAAGAGATGAAGAAGTAGCCATTTCATATGTTAAACTTGTGTATTGCTTTAAGAGATTGAGTTAAGGCTGGGAGGGGGGGAAGAGGAGGATTGTAACTTCAAGGCCATCTGAAATTAAAGAAGATAAGACCTTGGCGGGTTTTCTAATGGAAGGGAAACTGATTCTTTAAATTAATTGGAGAATATGATTAATGACAAAATTAGAAAGGTGGAGAATTGTGTTTTAATATATTGTGCAAGGGGGCGGAGATTTCAGATTCCAGCTTCCTTCGAGCAAGCATTGCCGGTGTGTTAGGCTAAATAAAGGACTTTTAAGGTAAATAATGCCTCAGAGTCACTTGAAAAGCCCATACGTCGGAAACTTGACAAGCGGTATATAAGTCTCCGTGCTATTGCTATTTTCGCTTGGTTGCCCCCAGCACTTTGCAATAGCCTCCACCCAGATGCTCTGCGCTCGGGTTGCTCTCTAAACCATAAAAATGAAGTTTTGTCAGACAGACTTTGAATTATGAATGCTGCCAGTTATAGCGCTGTGCCTGCTCAGATTTGTTATTTGATTATCCTGTTTGATTTGTTTTTATTGTGGACATTTTATTCTTTGTACTGATGGAAACGGTAAACCTCGGGGACTCTGTCTGCAGCAGGGATAAATCCAATAAATAAACAGAAGGATAGCTAAGCTCAAACAGACACATTGTCACAAACAAATTCTCATTTCCTTAGTGTGTTCTGATACAGGATCTCCACGCTCCAACTCTTCCACTCCCTCGTAGAAATCCAGAGGAGCTGGGAAAATTCCCAGGAAAGCACACCATCTTTTCTGAGTAACAACTCTAACATTTAAAATATTTCCTTTGTGTTTGGTAAGAACCTCTAAGCCTCACCCACTGGTGCTTAGCACAAAAGACCTACTTCCCAAAACTAAGACAAGAAGGAATCTAGGCACGTGAATTTGTTTTGAAGAGCAGAATTGTGGATACTACAATCCTTTTTTGGTTCTTCCCGAAACTTCCTTCATTTCAGGACTCTATTTAAGAGCTGGGGAAGAATCCTAGAAAACCACTTCTAAGTTTTGCAATCCTCGCCAATGGATTGCAAAACATCCATGGACCCAAGCGGACAACCTTACTACTTTCTCAGTATTTGGGGATGAAGAGAAGATAGGTTAACCTTTGGTTTTAAGGTCTTAGATAAAGAGAAAGCTTTGCTGGGTCTTTTGTTAGCGATCTTCTCCTCTGAAATGACTGGAAGAGAATGATACCCTGATGTTTAGAAGGTTCTAGCATCTTCAAGGAGATGCCTGTCTGAAGCTTTAAGAGTGTGCTGCAGGCGTACTGGGAAATGTCCAAGAATTCCCAGTTATTCCCATATCAATAGTTACGTTGGCTGGAAGAGTTGCAGACCCAAACACTTCCCGATTGAACAAAGATGACATAGAGAGAAAGATTCAGAAAGGCCAGATCCAGCAAGCATACCATGCGTAGGTGTCTTTTCTCTTCTCCGCACCCCTGTCACTCTACCTCTTTCGTATTCAGAACTCACGGGATGATCCTCGCCT